>NC_133116.1:22255072-22583786 GCF_022965805.1 Primulina eburnea
CAGTATTGGACTTAACAATGCCAAACTGAAACTTTTAGTTACAACACGATTTACAGTGTTCAATCTGAATTGTAATCACTCAGCACGACTGACAATCTGTGCTTATAAGCTCAAGATATAGCCTTGAATGCTATAAGTGCATATAATAAGCGTGAACTTTGGAAAGAGTGGAAAGCTTTGTAAAGATCTCAGCAGAGTAACAACTTAGTTCATGAAATAGTGCCTTTCTTAGCTGCTCTTCTCCGCTTCTTATAGGCTTCGCTTCCAACGGTAACATTCAATGTGATTTGAATTTTTCTATCCGTTGTTTTCCATGTCAACATTCTTCTGACAGTCGTACACTGTAGCATTTTTTAAATGCGGTGTTCCTGCTATTATTTGTAGTCTGCTTTGTACAGTTGTCAGTTGAATGTCCTTTTCTTGACGTGTACAGCTGAAAGATCAGCTGTTAAGCAATATCTGATAAGCTCACAATTGATTATGACAACTGATCAGTTAGTTGTCTGAGTAAGTTCAATTTAGTTGGTTCAATTGCCTTTGATAATCTGCACTTTAATCTTCAGTTATATGCAATTGTAAGTTTGCATAATTTAGATCAGCTAGTTCAATCATTTAAGCATTCAGTTTGTCAAACATCCAAAATTTAGTTTCCAACAATTTCCTCCTTTTGGTGTTTGACAAAACTTGGAGTACAAGAACTTATCAGCTGAACTTTTTGTAGATAAAATGATTCTTCCAATGTACAGATTTGTACATAAAAAAAACTTCTAATAATTTTCAAAATTCTGCTGCCATAAGCTTCAACCACTAACTGATCACATATTTGGTTACTACTGTTGATCTTTATATTTTCCATCTTCCCCTTTTTTGTCAAACGCATCTACCTTTTTGCATAATATGCGAACATCCGAGGCAACATTTGATACAACATTTAGCACAATTTCCTGCAATAAGTTCATTCTTTTCAAGATAGTGCTTTCCAGAAAGTCAAGGCCTCTTCCAAATAAGACTTGAGTCTGTAAATGAGCTTCAGACAATGCTGTCTTTTTAATTGCATCCATATGAAGAAATAGAGATGTCACTTATTTCTAAATTTGCTGTAGTTTTCCAGTGGTAAACTCATTTGAAGAGTTGAGTTTCAATTTGAACGCGAGCTGGGATGACTGGATGTTAGAAATGACATTCATCATACTGGTAAGGTTGGTATGAATTGATTGGATTTCTTCGAACAATGGTTCAATATCCATGGATATACTAGGAGACTTGGCTCCAGAAGGTTCTGGTATCTCCCCCTTGTTTCCTTGATTGAATAAGACCAGAGCCCTGTCAGATGTTTCAATTTCAAAGGTCACCATTTTGAGACATCTTCTGGTGTGGCTTCTTGTTGAAGCTGTGGAGGAGAGGAAAGATTCGGATCATCAGTCGTACTAGTTAGCTCTTCAGTTTGCTGATCAGCTGAAATAATAGATGGTTGTTCAGTTTGTAGTGCAGCTAATTCAGAAACTAAGTTTTCAGTAGGTTGACTAGCTGAGACTCCGACTGTCTCTTTAGCTGGAACTTCTTCAGTTTGTACTGATTGCGACTGAGCCTCTACGGTTTCTTCAAAAACTGCCTGTTCAGTCATGGCAGCTGACTGAACTGGCTCTTCAGTTTCAAAAATAGCATGTTCGGCTGGTTCTTCTATAGCAAGAATTTCTTCAACTGCTCTTGTAGTTTCTAGCTGGATATCAGTGGCTATTGATTTAATAAAATCATCAATATTTGCCAGTGATAGTTCAGCATCAGAATAAAGCGTAAGTTCTGCAGTTGAGGATGGATGAGCGGAAGTTGATGGTTGCACATTGTGAAGAAGGAACAGTTGCTTGCTGAGAAGATTCAGAATCTGGGTCCTTGGATGGTTCTTATTGATCTGATTGGTCAGTTGAATCATCTGATGAAAGATCTGGGGAACATGCTTGAATGATCAGTTCTTGATCCATTTCCCATTGTTTAATCTCCCCCTGCAATGAGATAAGATCCATTTCCAGCTGGTTATAAAATCCTTTGTCATTGTAGGCAGTTGGGTTGGTAGGATCATAATTCAAGCGTAATTTATCAACCGTTTTCGATAAGTTCTTGGCTCGTAGTTTATCAAAAAAAATACTTCTCGTACTGCAAAGCCTGTACGACCGAAGTAGCTTTGACCACATTCATAACAACATTTTACAGGTCAACAAGTTTCAAAACTGGTTTCTTCTAAATTTGCTTGGCAAAAACTTCAGTTCTGAATCTGATCCATTCCTTGTAAACTTTTAGCTTAGTCGTAGAGAATTCATTAATCTCTTTCCAGATAAGATCAATGTGAGTCTGTACTATGTAGGTTGGCCGGGGCTCTTCTTGTATCTTTCCATTGTCTTTGGGATCAGTCAGGACATGAAGGATACTCAGTCCTGATTTGGTTGCATCAATTCTTTCTGTGATCACTATCCCTTTGGGTCTGGCAAGTGGTAGAGTGGTGAAACCAGAAATACTGATCAATGGAACCTTGACTCCAGTCGATTTCTTCTTATCACCAGATTCGGTGATCTTCTTCTTCTTCTTTGGCTGATCAGCAAAAAGAGGTAATTGAATCTCAGCTGATGGTTCAGTTAGTACGGCTCTCAGAGGAGTATCCTGAATAGGCTGTTGAGCTTTTTACTGCATCAATCGTTCAGTTGGAATGGTTCCAACTGCAGCAGCAGGTTTGGTCTTCAGAGTCCGGGGCTTCTTTGTGACTTTGAGAGAAGAAGACTTTTCTGTGTAAAACTCGTTGACAATCAGTTTTCACTTGATTGTCTTCTTCTGAAGTGTCTTCTTGGTTTTCTGCGCTGATTTGGGAGCCTCTTGCGTCCCAATCTCCTTCTTGACCATCAAAAATTGCTCAGGAGAGATGTTCAGTTTGAGCTTTGGCATCTGGACACTCTTGGCATTAAAGATTTTAAACTTAGATGATCTCTGAGAAACATCATTCACCATGCCCTTGGTTTTCAGCAGATAGTTGAGCTGAATGATATATCCTTTTGATTGTTTTGAAGATTAAAACATGTTCCTCAGAATGTTGAATATGAGACTCTTCCAATTTAGTCTTTTGTCAGCCATGGTGGCAATCATGGCTTGAAATTTCTCCAGTGTAAGGGCGGCAAATGACCTGCCCTGGCCAGTAGTCCTTTAGCCATAATATCAGCCAGCAACTGTACTTCCGGCTTTAGTTCCTACTTTGGATTGGAAACTTTGATTTTCCGTCCATCAGCAGAAAGAGCAGTTTGAATCTCCTCAACATCAGTAGTTTTAATTTTGGAGATGTTAGTTGGCCCATCAGTAGGCAGTTGAAATAGAGTGCTGAAGAAGTCTTCATCAATGATCAACAGTTGACCATTGACAGTAGTTGTGATGTTGCCATCAGCATATACAAAACCATTGGTATAGAGATCATGAATCTCTTTAGGATAGATTTCTTGGGAAGAAAGTCCAAGAAATGTCTTTAGTTCAGCAGCTTCTATTTTGATAAACACACTTTTGATTGCTTCCTCCTGAACAGACATGACTGAATCAAAATCAATAGCAATGGCATTCAACAAATATGCTGGAATTTGGTTTTCCATTTCTGAAGAATTGATTATCTGCAAGAAATAAATCTTCGTTTGTGGGTTTTATCTTAAAATTGAAATGTTCGAAAAGAAGGATTGAAATGAAGCGGGTTAATGTACTTTTGTATGTGACTGTTCAAAATTTTTGGACACGTGTCAGTCCAAGATAATTTGAGTAAGAGAAACGTCTGTTCGTGTGATGAAATTGTGTATAGAATTTTAAGTGGTCTACGTGGGTCCACGTTTCAAAACACTATTTATAATATAGTAAATAAAAGGGTAAAAATCAGTCACATCACTTAATTTGAAATATTATTCAAATAAGCAGTTAACTTATTGGATAAGATTAGTTCGATCAGTGACTGAGTAATCAGTTGGAAACTGAAACAGCTCAGTCGTAGATCAACTGACTATTGTCTTATCAGTTAACTGTTTAAATTCATCGTTCTCCCTCAGTTAATGCATATTTTAATCTGTAAATTAAAATGACGGTTAAAATAATGATGCGAAAAATAAAAGAAATCTTATTCTCAGAAGATGAATCGTCCGGAATAATGATTACGTCTCTTCAACTCCTTCGATTCTCAGCTATAAATAAGAGTGGAAGAGTTAAGTAACAGGTATCAGCAGGTAAATTTCGATAGTTAAATAGCTATGGACAAAGCAGGGAGTTTCCCACAACCAGAGTTTATGACATCCATTGTTGCTGCTAGGAAGACTGCGATGGAAGACAGTATCTTTGAAAAGATATTGAAGCTCTAGATAAAAATCCAGGAGTTACAAACCTCTTTTGAGGAAGGAGAGGTTGCTACCCCCAAAAAGGTGGCAACACTGAGGAAGTATCGGCGGCGCCTTCGCGTCGCTGATAATGTGGACATCTTCATTGATGAAGCTGTCTACCTTCTGCTCCTCCTCAAGAAGCGGAGGTCTTTGAGAAAGATTGCTATCTCAGAGGACTTCCTAAGGACCTCTATTGGAGGATTAACCTGGTGGTTGTCCTCCTGTAGGTCCGCAATTAAAAAAGAAATAATACATGTACGCTGTTTTTTTGTTAAATAAAATTTTATATTAGTTAAATAATGTCTTAGTCTCACTGCGTTTTTATTTTCTGCGAGCTGACTCTTGAAAACTGATCAAAAATACTAACATAAAGTGAATTAAGGCAAATCTATTAAGCCAAGAATATTTCGAAAGTGAGAAAATTTAGTCTCGGGTAATGGCTTTGTTAAGACATCTGCTGCTTGTTGTTCAGTTGGTATGTATTCCAGTATGATTGCTTTCTTCAGAACATGATCTCTGATGAATTGATGCCTAAAATCAATGTAATTGGATTGTATGTGATTGCAATTGTTCTGGTGTTACCACAAAAGATTGGTGATTCTTTAGCAATGACTCCATAGTCTTTCAGCTGTTGCTGAATCCAGAGCAGTTGAGCACAGCAGCAAGATATTCTGCTTCAGTTGTGGAAGTAGCTATGGATGTTTGCTTTTTTTTGAACCATGAGATCAGTCTGTCTCCTATAAACTGACAAGATCCACTGGTGCTTTCACGATCTAGCTTACATCCTGCGTAATCTGCATCTGAATATCCAACTAAATTGAAAGAAGGGTCTTTAGCATACCATAGCCCAAATTTTGTGTGCCTTTAAGATATTTTAAAATTCGTTTGGCAGCTGAAAATGCGATTTCTTAGGATCTGCTTTAAATCCATCACACATGCAAAAGCAAATACTATATCAGGGCGACTAGCAGTTAGGTACAATAATGAACCTATTAATCCTCTGTAGACTGTCATCTCAACTGATATTCCCCCTTGATCACTATCTAATTTAATTGATGGACTCATGGGAGTGCTTGTAGCTGAACACGTTTCCATGAAGAATTTCTTGAGCAATTCCTTCGTGTATTTAGTTTGATTGATAAAAATTCAAGTTTCCAGTTGCTTCACTTGCAGTTCGAGGAAAAATGTCTGTTCACCAATCATACTCATCTCGAATTTTTCCTGCATTAACTTGGCAAACTTCTCACATAATTTGGGGTTAGTTGACCCGAAAATTATATCATCAGCATAAATTTGCACAAGTAAAATATGATCATTCTTTGAAAAAATTTGAACAACATCTTATCAACTGATCCAATAGTAAACTTATGGTCAGTTAGAAACTTTGAAAGAGTTTCATACCAAGCACTTGGATCTTGTTTAAGACCATATAAGGCTTTGTTCAAATGATAAACATTATCATGTATACAATGATTGAGAAAACCTGGTGGTTGTTCAACATATACTTCTTCTTGTAAATGACCATTCAGGAATGCACTCTTTACGTCCATTTGATAGACTTTAAAGTTCTTGAAAGAGGCATAGGCAAGGAATATTCTTATTGCCTCCAGTCTTGCAACTGGTGCATAAGTTTCATCGTAGTCAATTCCTTCTTCTTGCTTGTATCCTTGAGCTACAATTCTTGCTTTGTTGCGTACAACTGAACCATCTTCGTGCAGTTTGTTTCTGAATACCCATTTTGTAGCTATAACAGTTTTAGAAAATGGCCTTGGAACTAAGTTCCACACATTGTTAAGGGTAAGCTGATTTAGCTCTTCTTGCATTGTATTTATCCAATTAGGATCTGCAGGAGCTTCATCAATTTTCTTCGGTTCTAGTTGGGAAACGAAAGCAAGATGAACAAATAAATTAAACGTTGGATTTCGAGTTCTTACTGGATCAGATGGATTAACTATTATCAGTTCTGGAGGATGTGATTTCTTCCATCTGTAATCAGTATTTGTTGTGTTTATATCAGCAACTGCTTCAGTTGGCAGCTGAACGTTTTCTTCAGTTTCAGTTGGATTTGTATCAGTTGGTAACTGAATATTCTCATTATGCTCCACCAACTGGTTATCAGTAACAATTTCTTGTTCAACTGATTGATCCAGTACTTCTGGTTCTGGTGTTTGAAGGATGTTTCGATTAATATGATTCTCTTCTTCATTATCATCCTCTAAACTTATATCATCTGTAAGGCAATCAACTCGATCAGTTGGCTTAACAGTTAGCATAGATTCATCAAATACGACATGAATTGATTCTTCAACATTTAAAGTGCTTTTATTAAAAACTCTATAAGCTTTACTAACTGCTAAACATCCAAGAAATATTCCATCTGCAGATTTAGCATCAAAAGATTTTAAATGACTTTTGCAATTATCAGGAATAAAACATCTGCAGCCGAATATTAACCACACTTTTTCGTCCATTCCAGATCTCATAGGGTGTTTTCAAATGATTCTTAATAATCATTGATCTGTTCTGAGTGTAGCATGAAGTGTTTACTGCTTCTGCCCAAAACCTTTGAGAAATATCAGAATCAGCAAGCATTGTTCTAGTAGCTTCTTTAAGGGTCTGATTTCTTCTCTCAGCTACACTATTTTGCTGAGGGGTTCTAGCTTTTGAGAGCTCATGCTTGATCCCGATATTTTCTAAAAATGTTGAAAGATTTTGATTGATAAATTCAGTCCCTCGAACAGACCTTATTCGATAAATTCCAGCTGATTTTTCATTTAATAATCTTTTGAAGAGCCTAATCAGTTGTGCAGCAGTTTGGTCTTTGGATTTGAGAAAGATAACCCAAGTAAATCTTGAAAAATCATCGACAACTACTAAGTTTTATTTCATTCCCCCTAAACTCATGACTGGTATTGGACCAAAAAGATCCATATGTAACAGTTTTAAGCATCGGGAGGATGACTTACAACCTTTATTTTTTAATGAAGATCTTACTTGCTTACCAAACTGACATGCTGAACAAACTTTATCTTTTGAGAGATGTATTTTGGGCAAACCAGTTACAAGACCATGGTTACTTAGATAGGCAATAGATTTAAAGTTTAGGTGGTTTAACCTCTTATACCACAACCAGTTTTTAGAATATTTGGAAGCCTTAAGACAAACTGGTGCATAAGGTTGATTTGTCCAACTGACTTTGTAGGTGTTCCCACATCGATTGCCAGTTAGGATGACTTTATCAGTTGAGTCTCTAACTGAACAATATTGTATGTCGAACTGTACTAAGAATTTATTGTCGCATAACTGACTGATTCTTATCACGTTATACTTCAAATTTTCAAGTAGTAACACATCATTGATTGTAAAGTTACCATGGATAAGCTTACCCTTACCCACAGTTTTACTTTATAGTTGTCTCCAAAACTGATGTGGACCATTGTATTTGATTACTTGGGATAACAAATTTTGCATCCCCTGTCATGTGTCGCGAGCATCCACTGTCTAGATAGCAGGTTGATTCTTTGTTTGTACCTATCACATGCAATCACACACAATATACAATTTTGGTACCCATATTCATTTGGTTCCTAAACTGATTAGCCCTTTAGGAACCCAGACTTGGACCAGTCTAATTGACTTTCCAGTTGATGTGTTCCAAATAGTTTTTCTTGACTTTTGGGTATTAAGTGTGTAGTGTGCAGATGCAACAATATGTGCTTTAACATTTTTCAACTGGTTGTTCAGCCGATATCTTTTCTGAATTGGCTTGCTGTTATAGTAATTGGAATAGCCATTTGAATAGTTCTTTCTGAACCTTTTTGATGACTGATTTTTTGAATAAGTTGAAATTTTTGGGCTATAACCAATACCATATCTTCTAGCCTTGTTCTTATTTTCAATAGGCTGTTCAATTTGTTTACTTAGCTTAGGTTGTTCTTGTACTGCTACTGATTCTACAAAGTGAATATATTTTCCTTTGCTCATATTCAGTTCCAGCTGAGTATCACCAGTGGAAGTTTCATCTTGATTGCTGAAACTAAACCAGTTCTATCAGTAACTGATTTTTGTTTATCTAACAGATGGTTTATTCCAAGCTTGAATAAGCTTAGTTTGCTTTGAATTCTCCAGCATCAACTGCTGAATCTTTGATTGATTCTTGATTCTTTCAGCATTGAGCTCTCAGCAATCTCCCGTTTAAGACTCAACAAATCAACTGATTCATCAGTTTCAGTTTTATCGTCTATGGGATCAGTTTTCTTTGCTTTGCTCTTTTTAAAAGATAAGGCAAGCTTGTGATACTCATTAACCATGTCATGAAGTGTAGAGATGAGTTCATCTCGTGTGAAATAAGTTGAGCTAAAGTCGAATACATGTTGGCTGGTTGAATCCAGTTCTGTGTCATCCGTCATCAGACATTTGACCTCTTCATCATCATCACTAGAGTAGATCAAGCTCTCGGGTTCTGAATCACTATCAAATTCCGCTCATTTTGACTTGCTTTCCTCAGCTAGAAGCACCTCATGCTTCTTTCTGTATTTCTTGTCATCCTTGGATCTTTTCTTATGCTCATAAGATTTTTTCCCTTTTTCAGTTGAGCCTCGACTGTCCTTCTTTGGCTTGGGACAGTCAGCAATGAAATGAACAGCTTGCCACAGTTGTAACAAGCATAAAGTTCCTCTTTGGAGTGATTTTTCTGATATTGTTTTTGGAAGTTTCCTTGATTCCTTCTCATAAATCTTCCAAACGTTTTGACAAACAATGACATTGCGTCATTGCTTAACTGATCAACAGATCTTTACACTGAACCAGTTGGTTCCAGCTTGACAGTAGTTAGAGCAGTTGTAGGAGCTGGTGTAGAAGGTTCCCCTTCTCTGATTTGTAGCTCACACTCGTATGCTTTTAATTATGCATATAAGTCATAAGTTCGACCTTGTTTAGGTCCTTTGATTCTCGCATTGCCATGGTCTTGACATCCCATTCTTTGGGAAGACCTCTGATTACTTTCAATGATATTTCTTTGTTTGAGTACACCTTTCCGAGTGCATTCAATTCATTTACTATGTTGCTGATTCTTTCATCATAATCATTCATTGATTCGCCACCTTTCATTTTGATATTGTCGAACCTATGGATCGCAACTGATAGCTTATTTTCCTTGGTCTGCTCATTTTCTTCGCAGAGCTGGATCAGTTTATGCCAAATTTCCTTAGCAGTTTTGCACATTTTTATCTTGCTGAAAGTGACTTTATCCAGCGTTTTATACAAATTTCTTTTGCTACATTGTCCAAGTTGGCTTTTCTCTTGTCTTCAGTAGTCCATTCATCTAGGGGTTTTCAATGCGATTTGGTGCCCCATCAGAGATGGCAACAACTGTGTTTGCTTTTAATGTTTTCATGGGTCCGTCAGTAATAACGTACCACATGTCATCATCCTATGCAGCTAGATGAGCCTGCATTTGATTTTCCAGTCGTCGAAATCTTCTCTAGAAAACATTGGAATTTTGTTGAACGAAGACATGGTAATAAGTTTTGTGGATAAGAATATTAAGGGACAAGATTCAACTGCTCTGATACCACTTATAGGATCGGTTAACTGGTGAAAGTGTGTTTAGAAATGGGGTTGAATAAACACTCACGATTTTCACAATCTTTCAAATATAGAGTCAGTTTGTGACAAACTGAAACTTGGAATCTTGTCAGTCAATATCATTCAGTTAACAATGAAGTGCGGAAATAAACTAACTGGTAGATAGAATAAAAAAACTGAAATAAAGACACAGAATTTTACGGATGTTCGAAAATTTCAAATACTTCTACGTCACCCCTTCTATCTCAAAAATAGGATTTTCACTAAAAGACTTTGATCAATACAAACAGTTATACAGACCGACTACAGTATTGGACTTAATGAAAGGATCGGTTACAAAGGTGATAAGTGTTTAGAAGGGGGGGTTGAATAAACACTCACTAATTATGTATTTTTTTCGAATAATAGGTTCAGTTTAGTTACAAACTGACACTCAGTATCTCGTCATTCGATAACAATCAGTTTAACTGGAAAACAGTTGCGGAAGTAAACTGACTGAAAGATAGAATAACTGAAAGCAACACTGAAATGAAAAACACACGATATGTTTCTAGATGTTCGGAGAATAGAATAACTCCTGCGTCATCCCTTCTATCACGAAGATAGGATTATCACTAAAAGACTTTGATCAAATACACACATTGTATTGACCCACTACAGTTTGGACTTAACACTGCCAAACTGAAAATCTTAGTTCACAAAAGCTTTTACGGTGCGACTGAATACAACACAACTTGAATATAAATCTAACAAAGATTTCAAGGTGCTAATAAGCTCGTAAATATAGCCTTGATTGCTACTGATAAATCTGATAAGGGTAAGCTTTGATATCTGAATGTGAGTTGTGATTTTAGCAGAGTAACAGCAAGCTTTAATAGAATAGTAGTCGCGTGTTATCTTCTCAGCTGCTCTTTTCACCTATTTATAGGCTTCCCTCTCAACAATAATATTAAATATGTAAGGTCCTAAATTAGACGACGTAATCCAACTGCATGCGAATCTAGGAAATTATGAAAAATGGGTAATTAATTTATTTTAATTGCTAATTAATTATGTGACTTACTTGTTTACTTGCTAAATGGGAATTAATTGTCATCATGCATAAAATGATATTTAAAGGGTATTCAAGTGACGATCGAGGAACGGGGACCGAGGGCTGAAGAAAATGTAAAATATTTTTATTAAATGGTTATTTTTAATTATTTAAAAGATGGTCGATATTCTAAGCATTTTCAAAAATAAGGAGTTTTGAGATGATTTTATACGCCGGGACGTAGATTTTATCGGTGTTGGTTTTTCAAATAAAATTCGAGCTTTCGGGCATCCCGGCTATTAAATTCACATTTTTATTTAAAAGAAAACCTTGTTTCTATTTTATTTAAAATCTAATTAATTTAATTGGGCTTTAATTTATGGCTTAATAGGCCTAAGACTATTTAGATAATTATATTAGTATATAAAGTGTATTTTTGCCACAATTCTAGAATCACCTAATCGGCCACTCTATTTTATCTTTTAAAAACTCTCTCCAACACGACACCATACACGGCACTCTCTTCTTTTGGGAATAAGAAAATCGGCGGCAGCTTTGGGAAGGCAGTCACGTGTGGTTCTAGCCTCGTCGTTCCTCCGTTCTTCTTCGTCGTCTATCCGAGCGTTTATAACGCAAAGGCACACCCTAATCTCCTTTGCTCATCCATTATATCGTATTATGTTTGATTTTAATATGCATGATCATCACGAAAACTTTGAGCAAGTTCTGTTTTTTTTTCGTGCATGTGTACTCGGTTTCATGCCTTGTTTATTTGTAATTATTCGGTTCAAGGCTTGGTTAAGGGGGCTGCCATGATGTCTAGGTGCAGTAAGTAAGGGTTACACTTGTTTGAGTCCCACACACCACATATAAATCGGCCATAGTAAGCAACGAAGAAAGAAATAGAAAAAAAAAAAAACAGAACATGAAGCAGCAAAGCTGCTGTCAACTTTTAAGGGTGTTCGGTTTTGTGGTTCAGGGGTTGGGGGCTTGGTTGGCTAGTTCCAGGGGCTAGCCAAGGCCACGAGGGAGTCACGGTGGAGGGCCCTAGCACGCTAGGTCTCGCACCCTAAGCAAGGGAAGGAGTCCTAGCAAGCTAGGACTCCCGCCCGAGAATTAAGGAGGACGAGTGCAAGGTTCTGTGCTTCGCACGGGCTTGGGCGCTCTCTCTGTGGTTCTAAGGTCGAGTTGGGACGTTGCACTAGAGTCCTAGGAGGGCGCACGAGAGAGGTTTCAAGGGCTGGGCTCGCTGGGTCATGGTTGGGAAGCAAACTGGAGTCCTACGTCACTAGGTTTCTCGGCCAGTTTGCTTGTTGGCTGAGTTGCGTCGTTTATGGGTTTCTGGTTGGTTTCCTTGTCAAACTTAGAGTCCAGTAGGCTACCTTGACATGTTGGGCAACTTTTGGCTCGATATGGTGCGGGGTGAACTCGATAAAATTAAGAGATGGCTCGGGGTCGAAGTTTAGGCGTCAAAATGAGTCTTAAAATAAAGAATTTTCGGAAAACGACTCACGGGGGTCGAGGCGTGATCCAGAAGGGCTAAAATAATATAAAAAAAGACTAAATTTAGAATTTAGGAATTTTATATTAAAGTTTGGTATTTTTCGGGATTAAAACACCGTTAAAATAATTAAGAAAAGATAATTGAAAAAGTCTAAGTTTTAAGCCAAATAAAATTACGAAAAAATTCATATAAGCTTAAATAATTATTTGGGACATGTTAGAGTCATGAAATCAAGAAAATAATCGAAAACGAAAAATGTCGAAGCCAGGGGTAAAACGATCATTTTACACCGGGAAATTAGTGAAGGTCATGGCAGTGCCCGAAATGCTGTTTTATGTTATTATGATGATTTTGAAATGTTTATGAATTTCGCATGATTAAATGCTGATTTTTAAATGTCTAAAGAACGTTTATGATTGAAGAAGACATTTAAAATACATGTTGCATGCTTGGTTTCAAAGAAAATGAAAATGTTATGTTATGCACGTTTTTATAAAGTGATGTGAATGAAAAGTGTTGAAGGATGTGAAGTGATTGTGACTAGTTCGTTAATGGTGGCGATATCGTGAGGGTGATGGTCCCAGTGGGAGCCCGACGATCGTGTTTCCATTATTGCGAACAAGAGGTTAAGAGGTTATGAGGTTTGAGGTTAGGATAGGAATGTCGTGAGGGGAAAGCCCATTGGGAGCCCCGACGATCGTATTTCTATTCGATTCATGTTAGGCCAGGGCCCAGTTGACCGGTGAGAGTGTTGCTGGTGTCCCCCGCCGCCCAGTACTGTGGTTATATTTCTGATGGATCCATCGAGAGGTCATGTCATGAGAGGAAAGTCACAATTAACGATCTGAATTCAACAAAGGAAAGGAAAGGAAAAGGAAATGTTTATGATCATGTTTAAATGTTATGTCATGTTGAGGAGAAAGGAAAAGATTAAGGTTTATTTATGCTTGTCATGAAAATGTTTATGTTTAAAGTTTTATGCATCATGAAAATGTTTACGAAAATGTTTATGTTTATGCATCTTCATGAAAACGATATTTTAAGTACAAATATTTTTCACCGTTATATGTTGACTGTATTACGTATTACTCGTTATAAAGATTATGGTGTGTTGAGTCTTTAGACTCACTAGGTGTGATGGATGTAGGTGGTTCTGAGGGAGGACTTGACGGGTGATACTACTGGACTGAAGGTGCACACAAGCCGAGGACCAGCGCTTCTACTTTTCCGCATTTACGATTATGACTTATGAATTATGTTAAAGATTTTTAAGATTATTTACTTAAGCTTTTTGAGAGGTTTAGTATGGGCTTTACTTTTCAAATTATTGCTTTTTAGGTTTGGTAAAACGTTTTACGATTTCTGGTTTGACTATTCCTTTCAATTTTCAAATACTAGTTGGATGATTTACTTTAAAATGGTGCAAGATTATTTTTATGCGCATGTGCATGCAATGACCGAAAATGTGAGAGATTAAAAAAAAAAAAATTAGTACTTTTAAAGCAATAAAAGATGAGGACGTTTCAGTTGGTATCAGAGCAGTGGTTCCTGTATAGGGTTGTGCCACCATCAGCGCCGGGAAGATCAGTCGTCAAGCCTCCAAGTTGTAAGTTTTATATGCTTTATGTGATTTTATGATTTAACCTGCATGATGAAGTTACAAATATTATGTTTACGATGCATGTTTATTAGCTTTTTGAGCATTTATGCTTTGCATGCTTAATTTGCTAATTGAGTTAGGATTTGTCGCATGATTAGAGAACTTAGATTTAAACGCATGTTGGTTACGTTAGAATTTGGAAAACATTCAGATATAATGCCTCCTAGACGTGCTCACGCTCATGATAACCAAGCCAAGAACAGTGTTAACCGACGAGGGAACAGTCAAGGAAATGCACCACCACCCCCACCGGGGGATCCTGCTACTCGTGCCTTAGAAGGCATGACTCGTCTCTTTGAGCAACAGATACAGCAGCAACAGTTGCAACAGCAGCAGTTACAGCAGATGCAGCAGCAGCAGCCGCCACCTAGGCCACCGCAAGATATTTATGAGCAGTTCCGGAGGCTAGGGCCAAAGGAATTCTCAGGCACCACCGATCCATTTGCTGCTGAGAGTTGGATCCGTTCGCTTGAAGTGCATTTTCGCTATCTAGACATGGGAGACGCCGACCGTGTGAGATGCACTACTTATCTACTTAGGGATGATGCTTCTTTATGGTAGGAAGGAGCTGAGCATGGTGTTGACCTTGCTACACTCACATGGGCACAGTTCAAGACAAAATTTTATGAGAAATACTTTACTGCTGATGTCCGGAGTCAGATAAAGAGGGAATTCATGACTCTCCGTCAGGGAGACGTACCTGTTGCTGACTTTGTGAAGAAGTTCGATAGGGGTTGCCACTTTGTGCCCCTTATTGCGGGAGATGCGGAGGAGAAGCTTAGGCATTTCATGGATGGCCTACGACCTACTGTTAGGGATAAAGTCATGATGATGAATCCGGGGAACTACGCTACGGCAGTTACATGTGCTTATCGGGCTGAGCAATCCTTGAGGGATATTGACTTTGAGCTACAGCGAAAGAGGCAACAGCATCAGAATAATAATCAGCCTGCCAAGAAGCCGTATACGGGACCTCCTAGACCTCAAGGGCCTCAAAAGCCCCAAGGTCAAGTTAAGAAGCCAGTGCCGCCGAAGCCACAGAATCCGGGAGCACCAAAGCCTAATGAGAGACAACCTTGCAAGCAGTGCAACCGTTTTCACCTTGGCAAATGCGAATGGGGATCTCGTAAATGTTTCTTCTGGAAAGAGGATGGACACATAGCCAATGATTGCCCAAAGAGATTAGCAGCTACTACGGCCCGAGCTTATGTGATGAACGCCGAGGAAGCTGAAGGGGAGGCAGACACTACACTCATCACGGGTAACCTAGTCATTTAACATTTTTATATTGCTTATTTCTGCATGAAATGTTAAATTGGTTATTAAGATTGAATTGTGATTAAGTTTCAACCTAGAATAAATTAGGTTGCATGTTCTACTTAGTTGGACTTAAGCAATGATTCTAGAAACCATAGAGAAATGATTTGAATTTTGTGCCTTATTTTATGTGAAGGATGTTATGATTCCAAATAAAAAGTTTTAGGGCCAAAATTAAAGAAAATCTTGAAGAGGGGTTTCGAATTATTTTGGGGGCCAATGTGCAATTTTCGGAAATTTAAGGGGCTAAGATGCAATAACTCGAATTTAAGGAACCTAAATGCAAAATTCTGAATTCTTAAGGATCAAAATGCAATTCTCGAACATCAAGGATTAAATCAGAACTTCGAATAATATAAGGACTTAATTGCAATAATTCGAAATTATGGGTCAATTTTGCAAAATTCCAAAAGTTAAGGGACTAAAGTGCAAATTTTCCTAGAAATGTTTAAGATCAACCCGAAATCTTCGTCCAACCTTGGGAATTAATGATAGTAAATCCTTAAGTTTCAAACCGAAAATATTTAAAAGAAATTTCCATCACAGGGAGGATCATCATCCTAGGGGTAGCTACCTATGCGTTGCTAGATTCGGGAGCTACACATTCCTTCATATCAAAAACCTTCACCAAAAGACTGAATATTACTCCTCAAGATATGGTTTTGGGTTTCAAGGTTTCGATTCCTTCCGGTGATCAGATGCTCACATCTAAGATTGTTAAGAATCTGGAGCTTCGTTTATTCAGAGATGTTGTTCGGGCAGATCTTATTGTGCTTCCTATGCCCGAATTCGATATTATACTTGGGATGGATTGGCTATCAGCGAATGGAGCTTCGATTGATTTCCGTCAGCGATCTGTATCTATCAGGCCACCCAGTGGCAAATCTTTTGTTTTCGAGGCGGCGAGAAACAAGCAAATGCCGCACATTATCTCTTGTCTTTGTGCGAGGAAACTTATTAAGCATGGATGTCAGGCGTATCTAGCATGTGTCACCACTACACATGAACCCATCAGCCAGAAGTTAGAGGATGTTGATGTTGTGAGAGATTTTCCTAGCGTCTTTCCCGAAGACGTTTCTGGCATTCCACCCGATCGTGAGGTGGAGTTCTCTATTGATCTCATGCCGGGCACTGTTCCTATATCTAAAGCACCTTATCGTCTAGCACCCGCTGAAATGAAAGAATTGAAAGATCAAATTCAAGAACTGCTAGACAAGGGTTTCATTCGCCCTAGTTACTCTCCATGGGGTGCTCCAGTGCTATTTGTGAAAAAGAAAGATGGTAGCATGCGTCTTTGTATTGATTATCGGGAGCTCAACAGGGTCACTATCAAAAATAAGTATCCATTACCGAGAATTGAGGATTTATTTGGCCAATTGCAAGGAGCTTCGATATTTTCTAAAATTGATCTGCGATCAGGATACCATCAGTTAAAAGTTAAGGAGTCTGATGTCCACAAGACGGCATTCCGCACAAGATATGGGCACTATGAGTTTATGGTCATGCCCTTCGGGTTGACCAATGCGCCAGCGATCTTCATGGATCTCATGAATCGCGTCTTTCAGCCGTTTCTGGATCAGTTTATTATTGTCTTCATTGATGACATTTTGATCTATTCCAAGAGCAGAGAGGAGCATAGCCGTCATTTGAAAACCGCACTGCAAGTACTGCAAGATAGAAAGCTTTACGCAAAATTCAGTAAGTGCGAGTTTTGGCTTGATAGAGTGGCGTTTTTAGGCCACATCATCACTAGTAGTGGAGTGGAGGTAGATCCAAGTAAAGTGGAAGCAGTGAGGGAGTGGCCAGTACCCAAGAGCGTCACCGAGATTCACAGTTTCTTGGGACTAGCTGGCTACTATCGCAAGTTTATTCAGGGGTTCTCATCTATAGCGGTGCCCATGACCGCCTTGACAAAGAAAAATGCAAAATTTGTTTGGGGACCCGAGTGCCAAGACAATTTTGACAAGTTGAAGCAAGCCTTGATTTCAGCGCCAGTGCTATCTATGCCATCAGGGCAAGGGGATTATGTTCTTTATACCGACGCTTCTAAGATTGGTTTGGGCGCAGTTCTTATGCAAAATGATCGAGTTATCGCCTATGCATCAAGACAATTGAAAATTCATGAAAAGAACTACCCTACTCATGATCTTGAGCTTGCAGCAGTAGTCTTTGCACTGAAAATTTGGAGACACTACCTTTATGGGGAGAAGTGCAAGATATTCACCGATCACAAAAGTTTGAAATACTTCTTCACCCAAAGAGAGTTGAATATGAGACAGCGCAGATGGCTCGAATTGGTAAAGGACTATGATTGTGATATTAGCTACCATCCGGGGAAAGCTAATGTAGTGGCAGACGCATTGAGTAGAAAAGCAGCAGTTATCACTCAATTATCGCTCCAAAGACCGTTGCAGTCCGAGATACAGCGGTTTGAGCTTACAGTATATGCTAGGGGTGAGTACGAAATCAGCGCATTTTCTACCTATTAAGACGACATTCACCATGGTTCAGTATGCCGACTTGTATGTTCGAGAGATAGTTCGGCTGCATGGGATTCCGGTATCCATTGTTTCTGACAGAGATCCGAGATTCACGTCATCTTTTTGGAAGAGTCTACATGCAGCGATGGGGACCAAGTTACTATTCAGTACAGCATTCCATCCTCAGACCGATGGCCAGTCAGAGAGAGTTATACAGATTTTGGAAGATCTACTGTGAGCATGCATTATTGATTTCCAAGGCAGTTGGGAAACAAAATTATCCCTAGTGGAGTTCACCTACAATAACAGTTTCCAATCATCAATTGGGATGGCTCCTTTTGAGGCACTCTATGGAAGAAAATGTAGATCTCCTATTCATTGGGATGAGGTTGGGGAAAGAAGAGATATTGGTCCAGATGTGATTGAAGAGACGGCTGAGCTAGTAGTCAAAATTCGTGATAGAATGAAGACTGCACAAAGCCGACAAAAGAGTTATGCGGATAAGAGGCGTAGGGACTTAGAGTTTGCAGTGGGCGACCACGTATTTGTGAAAATAGCACCCATGAAGGGTGTTATGCGCTTTGGCAAGAAAGGCAAGCTTAGTCCGAGATTTATTGGTCCGTTCGAGATTTTGGAGAGGATTGGGTCACTAGCTTATAGAGTGGCACTGCCACCCGCACTTTCTGGAGTTCACAATGTGTTCCACATTTGGATGCTGCGGAAGTACATGTCGAATCCGTCGCATGTGCTTAATTATGAACCTCTCCAACTAACTCCAAATATGACTTATGAGGAAAGACCTGTCCAGATTCTGGCTAGACAAGAAAGACAATTGCGAAACAAAGTCATTCCAATGGTCAAGGTCAAGTGACTGAATCACTCGGAAGAGGAAGCTACTTGGGAAACCGAGAGGGACTTGAAGGGTCGCTATCCAGATTTATTCGGTAAGTTCTAATTTCGAGGACGAAATTTTATTTAAGGGGGGAGGAATTGTAAGGTCCAAAATTAGACGACGTAATCCAACTGCATACGAATCTAGGAAATTATGAAAAATGGGTAATTAATTTATTTTAATTGCTAATTAATTATGTGACTTACTTGTTTACTTGCTAAATGGGAATTAATTGTAATCATGCATAAAATGATATTTAAAGGGTATTCAAGTGACGATCGAGGAACGGGGACCGAGGGCTGAAGAAAATGTAAAATATTTTTAATTATTTAAAAGATGGTCGATATTCTAAGCATGTTCAAAAATAAGGAGTTTTGAGATGATTTTATACGCCGGGACGTAGATTTTATCGGTGTTGGTTTTTCAAATAAAATTCGAGCTTTCGGGCATCCCGGCTATTAAATTCACATTTTTATTTAAAAGAAAACCTTGTTTCTATTTTATTTAAAATCTAATTAATTTAATTGGGCTTTAATTTATTGCTTAATAGGCCTAAGCCTATTTAGATAATTATATTAGTATATAAAGTGTATTTTTGCCACAATTCTAGAATCACCTAATCGGCCACTCTATTTTATCTTTTAAAAACTCTCTCCAACACGACACCACACACGGCACTCTCTTCTTTTGGGAATAAGAAAATCGGCAGCAGCTTTGGGAAGGCAGTCACGTGTGGTTCTAGCCTCGTCGTTCCTCCGTTCTTCTTCGTCGTCCATCCGAGCGTTTATAACGCAAAGGCACACCCTAATCTCCTTTGCTCATCCATTATATCGTATTATGTTTGATTTTAATATGCATCATCATCACGAAAACTTTGAGCAAGTTCTGTTTTTTTTTCGTGCATGTGTACTCGGTTTCATGCCTTGTTTATTTGTAATTATTCGGTTCAAGGCTTGGTTAAGGGGGCTGCCATGATGTCTAGGTGCAGTAAGTAAGGGTTACACTTGTTTGAGTCCCACACACCACATATAAATCGGCCATAGTAAGCAACGAAGAAAGAAATAGAAAAAAAAAAAAAAAAAACCTGAACATGAAGCAGCAAAGCTGCTGTCAACTTTTAAGGGTGTTCGGTTTTGTGGTTCAGGGGTTGGGGGCTTGGTTGGCTAGTTCCAGGGGATAGCCAAGGCCACGAGGGAGTCACGGTGGAGGGCCCTAGCACGCTAGGTCTCGCACCCTAAGCAAGGGAAGGAGTCCTAGCAAGCTAAGACTCCCGCCCGAGAATTAAGGAGGACGAGTGCAGGGTTCTGTGCTTCGCACGGGTTTGGGCGCTCTCTCTGTGGTTCTAAGGTCGAGTTGGGACGTTGCACTAGAGTCCTAGGAGGGCGCACGAGAGAGGTTTCAAGGGCTGGGCTCGCTGGGTCATGGTTGGGAAGCAAACTGGAGTCCTACGTCACTAGGTTTCTCGGCCAGTTTGCTTGTTGGCTGAGTTGCGTCGTTTATGGGTTTCTGGGTGGTTTCCTTGTCAAACTTAGAGTCCAGTAGGCTACCTTGACATGTTGGGCAACTTTTGGCTTGATATGGTTCGGGGTGAACTCGATAAAATTAAGAGATGGCTCGGGGTCGAAGTTTAGGCGTCAAAATGAGTTTTAAAATAAATAATTTTCGGAAAACGACTCACGGGGGTCGAGGCGTGATCCAGAAGGGCTAAAATAATATAAAAAAAGACTAAATTTAGAATTTAGGAATTTTATATTAAAGTTTGGTATTTTTCGGGATTAAAACACCGTTAAAATAATTAAGAAAAGATAATTGAAAAAGTCTAAGTTTTATGCCAAATAAAATTACGAAAAAATTCATATAAGCTTAAATAATTATTTGGGACGTGTTAGAGTCATGAAATCAAGAAAATAATCGAAAACGAAAAATGTCGAAGCCAGGGGTAAAACGGTCATTTTACACCGGGAAATTAGTGAAGGTCATGGCAGTGCCCGAAATGCTGTTTTATGTTATTATGATGATTTTGAAATGTTTATGAATTTCGCATGATTAAATGCTGATTTTTAAATGTCTAAAGAACGTTTATGATTGAAGAAGACATTTAAAATACATGTTGCATGCTTGGTTTCAAAGAAAATGAAAATGTTATGTTATGCACGTTTTTATAAAGTGATGTGAATGAAAAGTGTTGAAGGATGTGAAGTGATTGTGACTAGTTCGTTAATGGTGGCGATATCGTGAGGGTGATGGTCCCAGTGGGAGCCCGACGATCGTGTTTCCATTATTGCGAACAAGAGGTTAAGAGGTTATGAGGTTTGAGGTTAGGATAGGAATGTCGTGAGGGGAAAGCCCATTGGGAGCCCCGACGATCGTATTTCTATTCGATTCATGTTAGGCCAGGGCCCAGTTGACCGGTGAGAGTGTTGCTGGTGTCCCCCGCCGCCCAGTACTGTGGTTATATTTCTGATGGATCCATCGAGAGGTCATGTCATGAGAGGAAAGTCACAATTAACGATCTGAATTCAACAAAGGAAAAGGAAAAGGAAAAGGAAAATGTTTATGATCATGTTTAAATGTTATGTCATGTTGAGGAAAAAGGAAAAGATTAAGGTTTATTTATGCATGTCATGAAAATGTTTATGTTTAAAGTTTTATGCATCATTAAAATGTTTACGAAAAATGTTTATGTTTATGCATCTTCATGAAAACGATATTTTAAGTACAAATATTTTTCACCGTTATATGTTGAGTGTATTACGTATTACTCGTTATAAAGATTATGGTGTGTTGAGTCTTTAGACTCACTAGGTGTGATGGATGTAGGTGGTTCTGAGGGAGGACTTGACGGGTGATACTACTGGACTGAAGGTGCACACAACCCGAGGACCAGCGCTTCTACTTTTCCGCATTTACGATTATGACTTATGAATTCTGTTAAAGATTTTTAAGATTATTTACTTAAGCTTTTTGAGAGATTTTTGAGAGGTTTAGTATGGGCTTTACTTTTCAAATTATTGCTTTTTAGGTTTGGTAAAACGTTTTACGATTTCTGGTTTGACTATTCCTTTCAATTTTCAAATACTAGTTGGATGATTTACTTTAAAATGGTGCAAGATTATTTTTATGCGCATGTGCATGCAATGACCGAAAATGTGAGAGATTAAAAAAAAAAAAATTTAGTACTTTTAAAGCAATAAAAGATGAGGACGTTTCAAAATATCATTTGAATCTTTCTATCCGTTGATACCCACGTCAATATTCTCTGACAATCGTACACTGAAATCTCTGAAATGCGGATTTCCACTACTAGTTGCAGTCTGTTGTACTATTTGTCGGTTTTCGTTCTCAACTGATGATGTGTACAGCTGAGAGATCAGCTGAGAGATACTTTGCTGGAAAACTCATTACTGATTTGTTTCAACTGATCAGTTCCCAACTGATCAGTCAGTTAGATTTCTGCTTCAACTGATGACATGTATAATATTTAGCTGATACGCATTAATCTTCAGCTAGAGACAACTATCAGTTGTAATTATTTGAGTCAGTTAAGCTCGTTGCCTTTGATCATTTATTCAAATAAGTTTCGAAGCTTAGTTTGTCAAATCACTGAAATTTATTCCAACAATTTTCGCCTTTTTAGTGATTGACAAAACTCAGAATAAAATAAGCTGATCATGTAGTAAAAGAATCCTGTGAATCAATGTAGATAAAATAATTTCTAATGTACAGATTCGTACAAAGAAAACAAATAATCTTCAACTAATAACTGACAAAAGAATGTCTCTTCAGATGTATCCTCTCTTATTCTTTCATTAACCTAGCTGCTTCCCCCTTTTTGTCAAGCACATCGACCTTGAGGGATAGAATCCTAACATCAGCTGCGATTTCTTTGACAGCAGTCAATACGGTAGACTGCAGCAAATCGATTTTCTTAGAAACAGATAGCTCCATGGATTCAACTCTCTTGCTGATTGAGTCTTGAGTAATAGAAAGACTTTCAGCTAGGCCTCTGTTCTTTTTGTGCTCGTTGATTGCAAAGGTGATGGAAGTCACAGCTGTTTGAATGGATTTCATTTTGCCTAAATTATATTCACTGGAGGAGTTCAACTTCAGAGAATGAGAAAGCTGTGTGCTTTGAATCTCCTTTATTTCTTGCATTATTTTGGACATGTTTAGTTGAATGTCTTGAATTTCTTCAAGAACCAAATCCATGTCTGATGATGGATGTTGAGAAACTGGTCCAGACGGCCCTGGTTCCTGTTCTTTGGTAGATCGATCAAATATCACCATTATTCGGTCAGAAACCTCTGTTACCTCATGTGTCATCTCTGGAATGTCTTCCACATTGACTTATTGTTGAACTGGAGAGGAAGAAGATTGAATAGGATTAGTAGATGGACTGCCCTGCTGATTCAGTTTCGGATATGCTGAAGTTGAGGGTCAGTGACTGATGGTTCTGACTGTTGGTCAACTGAATCTTTCTACGGTTCTTCAACATGCAACTGAGCTTCCTCAGTGACAACATTTTCTTCAGTTGGCTCGACATTTGATTGAATGGGCACATCAGTTTGAACCTCTTGTTCAGCAGAGACAGGGATAAGAACATCTGTAGTTGCTTGATCAGTTGGTAGATCAACTGATTATGTGGAAGGCACATTTGCCTGAAATTCTTCTACCACTGACTGAATGATTTCATCAATATTTGCGAGTGTCAAGTCAGCTTCTGAATATATTTGATGATCAGCAGCAGTAGATTGAGGCACATCCTGAACTGACTCTTCAGTTGTAGCAGCAGATTTTACAGGGGATGGCTCTTTGTGCTGAGAAGGCGAATCATCTTCTTCATCTTCTGAAGTGCCTTCATGATTGATTAATTCTGGATCCATCTCCCAAAAATTTATCTGTGATTGCAGAGCCATAAGATTATTTTCCAACTGCATGAGCACAGCTCAATCATTGTAGGCAGATGGACATGTGGGAATATAGTTGGTTTTCAATTTCTCAATCAGTTGGCCCAACTTCTTGGCTCTGATTTGATCAAAAAAATAATTCTTTCGCCCCAAAACCTGAATTATTGTAGCAGCCTTGACCATTCTGAGAACAGTTGCCTCCAGCTTGATGAATGTATTCAGCTTTGACTTCTTTTTCAGCTGTTTACCAAAAGTGTGCATTCTGAATCTTGTCCACACATCATAAACCTTCAATTTTGATTCAGCAAACGCATTGACCTGTTCCCATATAAGGTCAAAATGAGTCTGAATAGCATTGGATGGCCTTGGCTCTTCAATCATCTTGCCTTGTCCTTTCTCATCAGTAAGAATATGTGGAATGTTCAGTCCAGAGTGAGTAGCGTCCACTCTTTCCTGAATTACGATTCCCTTTGGTCGAGCAGGAGCAATAATGGGAGGTCGTTTGATTTGGATCAAAGGAGCTGAATCTTTTGCTGACTTCTTCTTCTCATCAGCTGGAATAGCTTTCAAAGGAATAGCCTGAATAGGCTGTTGAGCATCTGATGGCTTAAGTCTCTCAGCAGGGACAAATGCCAACTTAGCCACTGGCTTTGTCTTCAAAGTCCTTCGCTTCATAGAAATCAGCTGAAAAGGGGTTTCCTCAGAATCTGATCCACTGACGATCAGTTTCCTCTTGGTAGTCTTCAGTGTGCCAAAGTCTTGGCCTTTTTAACTGACTTGGGAGCAGCCTGCTGAGTCCCAATCTCCTTCTTGATCTTCACAAACCAATCAGGAGACATGTCCAGCTTAGTCTATGGTGCTGAACATTTTTGGCATTGAAGACTTTGAATTTAAATGATCTTTCAGAATCATCAGCCACCAACTCTTTGACTTTCATCAAATAGCTCAGCTGAACAACAAATCTCTTGGACTGCTTGGTGGACTGGAACATGTCCTTTAAAATATTGAAGATAAGTTGCTTCCACTTAAGTCTTCGTCCAGCCATGATGACAGTGATGGCTTGAAATTTCTCCAAAGTAAGGGCAGCAAAAGATCCTGCCTTCGCCAATAGCCCTTCGGCCACAATATCGGCTAGCAACTGAACTTCATGCTTTAATTATTTCTTTGGATCGGAAACCTTGATTTTCTGTCCATCAACAGAGAGAAGGGTTTGCATCTCTTCAACGTCAGATGCTTTCACCTCAGCAAGATGTGCCAATCCATCGGAAGGAAATAAGAATAATTCTCCAAAAGAATCTTCACAAATGGTCAACAACTGACCATTAACAGTAGAAACGATGTTACCATCAGAATTGATCTTTCCAGTGGAGTAGAAGTCTTGAAGTTCCTTTGGATATATCTCCTGTGAAGATTGCCCCAAAAACATCTTCAGTCCAGCTGATTCGAGCTTCAGGAACATGTTTTTGACATCGGCTTCTCCAACTGATAGGACATATCCAAAGCTGATAGTCATTGCATTCAGCATGTGTGCGGGAATTTGATTGGTCATTTGAAGTGAATGATTTCCTACGAAAACGAAAGCTTAAATTTGTTTTTGCTCTGAGAATTTTTAGTAAGCGTAAGGAAGAAGAACTGAAATGGAGCGAGTAAAGTACTAATATACGTGACTGTTCTAATTATTGGACACGTGTCAGTCCAGGAAATTCTGAATAAAATACGTGTGTACGTGTGGTAAAATCGTGTTAAAGATACATGGATTAAAAAGGGTCCACGTTTCAACCTATCGTTTGTTAAAAAATAGCATTTAATACTTGATAATCAGTTACGTCACTAAATTTGAAATAAAAAAATGGTTAATTTGTTAACTTATGTGAGAAGATTAGTAAAATAATCAGCTGAAGGATCAGTTGTGAAACTGTGTCGTTTCAGTTGAAAATTTACTAAATGTTGTCTTCTCAGTTAACATTTTAAACCAATATTCTCCCTTAATAAATGCATATAAAGATTACGAGAAGTTTAAGCAAGACGAATTAACTAAAATCTTATGCTTAGAAGGTTAATTGTCTGCTGTATTGACTTTGTATTTTCATCTTCCTCGTCCCTGTGCTATAAATAAGAGTAGCTCAGTTAGTCTTAAACATATCAGCAAGTAATATTCAGCAGATAAAATAAATGGCAGGTGCAGGCAGCTCAAAGACTCCATACATGGCAAACGACTTTATGCGCTCAGCTGTGGAGCAGCGAAAGGCTGAGATGGAAGATGAAGTCTTCCATAAAGTCCTTCGCTTCTGGGAGGAGCTACAAGAACTCAGGTTTCTCTGGGAGAATGAGATGGCTACCTCTCCCATACTGGTGGAACAGCTGGAGAAATATCGAGAACGTTTGCACGTTGCTAGTATAATGGAAATCTTTGAAAGTGATAAATGTCTACGAGCTAATGCTCTACAAGGAATGGAGGATCCTGGAGCGAATAGTTGTCTCCGATAGTTTCCTGAAAACTTCCACTGGTGATTTAAACCGTTGGATGAACAAATGGAGGTCTTTTGTTCAGGAAGAAGTACGATGTAATTCGCACCAATTTCTTCAAGTGAAAAAAATGATATTTCAGTTTATCTTTGCCTTTTATTTTCCTGCATTACTTAATCTCATCAGTTGACAAGTAAATCACGAACTGAACAAAGTAACTGATAAATTAACTGACAAATGATTAACAGACATCAGTTGAAAATCAAATGGATGAAAGACTAACTGAATGAACAGTAAATGTCAATAGAACTGACAGATGACATAAATTGATTAAAAACTGATATAACAACAGAAAAACTGATTAGGTTAAATCAATTAATACAAGTATATTGCGAAAATGAGAAAACTTAGTCTCGGGAAATGGTTTGGTGAAGATATCAGCTGCTTGTTGTTCAGTTGAGACGTATTCCAATCGTATGTCCTTCTTCAAAGCATGATCTCTGATGAAGTGATGTCTGACATCTATGTGCTTGGTCCTGGAGTGAATAACTAGATTGTAGGTAATAGCAATTGTGCTTGTACTGTCACAGAATATGGGCGATTCTTTAGCGTCAACTCCATAATCTCTCACTTTTTGCTGAACCCAGAGCAGTTGAGCACAGCAGCTTCCAGCAGCAAGATATTCTGCTTCAGTTGTGGAAGTTGCTATGGATGTTTTCTTCTTGCTGAACCAAGAGATCAGTCTGTCTCCTAGAAACTGACATGATCCACTTGTACTTTTACGATCAAGCTTACATCCTGCATAATCTGCATCTGAATATCCAACTAAATTGAAAGATGAATCTTTAGAATACCATAACCCAACATTTTGTGTGCACTTAAGATATTTTAAAATACGCTTGGTAGCTGAAAAAATGATTGAATAGGATTTGCTTTAAATCTGGCACACATACAGACAGCAAAAACAATATCAGGACGACTAGCAGTTAGATACAATAATGAACCTATTAACCCTCTGTAAAGTCTCGCCTCAACTGATATTCCCCCTTGATCAGTGTCCAGTTTTACAGATGAGCTCATGGGAGTACTTGCAGCTGAACACGATTCCATGCCAAATTTCTTCAGCAACTCCTTCGTATATTTAGTTTGACTAATAAAAGCGCCTGCCTCCAGTTTGCTTCACTTGTAGTCCAAGAAAGAAGGTCAGTTCACCCATCATGCACATTTCAAATTTTTCTTGCATCAACTTAGGAAACTTCTCGCATAATTTGGGGTTAGTTGACCCAAATATGATGTCATCAACATAAATTTGAACGAGTAAAATATGATCATTATTTGAAAATTTGAACAATGTCTTATCAACTGATCCAACAGAAAAATCGTGATCAGTTAGAAATTTTGAAAGAGTTTCATACCAAGCTCTTGGAGCTTGTTTAAGACCATATAAGGCTTTGTTCAAATGATAGACATGATCAGGAAAATGATGATTGACAAAACCTGGAGGTTGTTCAACGTAGACTTCCTCTTGCAACTGGCCATTTAGGAATGCACTCTTTACATCCATCTGGTAGATTTTGAAATTTTTGAATAATGCGTAGGCAAGGAATATTCTGATAGCTACCAGTCTTGCAACTGGTGCATATGTTTCATTGTAATCAATTCTTTCTTCTTGCCTATATCCTTGTGCTACCAATCTCGCCTTGTTGCGCACAACTGAACCATCTTCGTTCAGTTTATTCCTGTACATCCATTTTGTACCTATAACAGTTTTTGAAATTGGTCTTGGAACTAGGTTCCAGACATTGTTATGGGTAAACTGATTCAGCTCTTCTTGCATTGCATTTGTCCAGTTTGGATCAGCAAGAGCTTCATCAGTTTTCTTCGGTTCCAATTGCGATACAAAAGATGAATGAATAAATAAATTGAGCATTTGATTTATTGTTCTTACTGGGTCAGATGGATTACCTATCACCAATTCTGGAGGATGTGATTTCTTCCATCTGAGTTCAGCGTTAATTGCTTCTTTATCAGCAATTTCTTCAGTAGGCAACTGAATGTTTTCAGTTTCAGATGGAGCTATTTCAGTTGGTAACTGAATATCATTTCTTTGCTCTTCCAACTGATTTTCAGGAACTATTTCCTGTTCAACTGATTGATCCACAATTTCAGGTTCAGGTGTTTGAAGGATGTTTCGATTTATATGATTTTCTTCTTCATGATCATCCTCCAAACCGATATCTGTAAATCAATCAACTAGCTCAACTGGATCAGTTGGCTTATCAGTTAGAACAGTTTCATCAAAAACAACATGTATAGACTCTTCAACATTTAGTGTGCTCTTGTGAAAGACTCTATAAGCTTTGCTAACTGACGAATATCCCAGAAATATTCCCTCTGCAGATTTAGCATCAAAAGCTTTTAAATGATTTTTGCCATTGTCGAGAATAAAACATCTGCAGCCGAATATTTTGAAGTAAGAAACCACACTTTTTCGTCCATGCCAGATCTCATAAGGTTTTTTCAAATGATTTTTATTAATCATCGATCTGTTCTGAGTATAACACGCAGTGTTTACTATCTCACCCTAAAACCTTTGAGAAATACCAGAATCAGCAAGCATTGTTCTAGCATCTTCTTTAAGCGTTCGATTTCTCCTCTCAGCTACACCATTTTGTTGAGGAGTTCTAGCTGCTGAGAGCTTTGCTTAATTCCAGCATTTTCTGAAAAATCTGAAATAATTTGATTGATCAATTCAGTTCCTCGGTCGGATCTGATTCTATCAATTCCAACTGGTTTCTCATTTAATATTCTTTTTAAAAGCTTGATCAGTTGAGCAGGAGTTTGGTCTTTTGATTTGAGAAAAATAACCCAAGTAAATATTGAAAAATCATCTACAACCACCAAGGTGTATTTCATTCCCCCTAAGCTCAAGACTGGTATTGGACCAAATAGATCCATATGTAACAGCTCTAAGCATCGGGAAGAATATTTACTGCCCTTGTTTTTAAAAGAAGATTTAACTTGTTTACCAAACTGACATGCTGAGCAAATTTTATCTTTGGTAAAATCCATTTTGGGCAAACCAGTGACAAGATCGTGATTACTCAGATAAGCAATAGACTTAAAGTTCAGCTGGTTTAATCTCTTATGCCACAACCAGTTTTTAGAAAATTTTGAAGCAATAAAACATACTGGTGCATAAGGTTGATCATTCCAACTGACTTTGTAAGTGTTTCCACACCGTTTTCCAGTTAGTGTGGCCTCATCAGTTGCATCTTTGACTGAACAAGAATGTTTGTCAAACTGAACTGAGAATCCATTATTGCATAACTGACTAATGCTAATCAAATTATACTTAAGGTTCTCAACTAATAAAACATTATTCATGATAAAGTTACCATGGATAAGCTTACCCTTACCCACAGTTTTACCTTTGGAATTATCTCTGAAACTGATGTTTGGACCAGTGAACTTGATCAGTTTAGATAGCAAATTTGCATCTCATGTCATATGTCGTGAGCATCCACTATCCAAGTACCAGATTGATTCCTTGCTTCTACCTGTTACCTGCAATCACACACAAGATATAATTTTGGTACCCTTTTCTATTTGGGTTCAAAATTGATTAGTCCTTTAGGAATCCAGACTTGTATCAGTCTAACTGACTGTCCAGTTGCTGTATTCCAAATGGTCTTTCTCGATTTGTGTGTGCTTGGTGTGTAGTGTGCAGATGAGACAACATGTGATTTGGCTCTGTTCAACTAATTGGTCGGCCGATATCTTTTCTGAACCGGCTTGTTGTTATAGTAATTGTAGTAGTCATTTGAATAATTCCTGCTGAATCTTTTTGACGACTGACTGCGTGAGTCAATTAAAACTTTTGGGCTATAACCAATACCATATCTTTTAGCCTTGTTCGTACTTTCAGTAGGTTGTTCAACCAGTTTACTTGGCTCGGTTTGTTCTTGTGTCGCAACTGATTTGACAAAGTGAATGTATTTCCCTTTATCCATATTCAGTTTTGGTCGAGTATCATTGGAAGACATTTCATCTTGGTTACTGAACCCTAAACCAGTTTTATCAGTAACTGATTTATGTGAGTTCTGTATATCAGTTAATGCAACAGATGATTTGTTCCAAGGCTGAATAAGCTCAATTTTCTTTGAATTTTCAAGCATCAACTTTTGAATCATTGATTGATTCCTGCTTTTTTCAGTATTGAGCTCAGCAATTTCCTCTTTTAGACTCAACACATCAACTGATACATTATTTTTAGTTTTATTGTCTATGAGATCATTTTGCTTTGCTCTAGCCTTTTCAAATGATAAGGCAAGCTTATGGTACTCACTAACCATGTCATGAAGAGTTGAAATGAGTTCTTCTCTAGTGAAATCAGTTGAGCTAAATTCAAATACATGTTGATTGCTTGACTCTACTTCTGTATCACCAGTCATTAGACACTTCACTTCCTCTTCACCATCAATGGAACTGCATGAGGTTTCTGACTCTGACTCTTCGCTGTCAGTTTCTGCCCATTTTTATTTACTCTCTTCAGCTAAGAGTACCTCATGCTTCTTCCTGAAAGATTTCTTATCATCCTTGGGTCTCATCTTGTGCTCATATGACTTCTTATTTCTTTCAGTCGAGCCTTGACTGTCCTTCTTGGGTTTGGTACAATCAACAATGAAGTGACCGGGTTTGCCACAGTTGTAGCAAGCGTTTGATTCCTCTTTAGAATTGTTTCTCTGATAATGATTTTGGAAATTCCCTTGGTTTTTCCTCATAAATCTTCCGAATTTTTTGATGAAAAATGACATGGCATCATTGCTTAGTTGATCAGCAACATTCTCGACTGAACCAGTTGGTTCTGTTCTTACAGCAGCTAAGGCAGTAGTGGCTGCTGGAGTAGATGGTTTTCCTTCTCGAGTTTGCAGCTAAAACTCATAGGCCTTCAGATTAGCAAATAGGTCATGAAGCTCAACCTTTTTTAGATCCTTGGATTCCCTTATTGTCGTGGTCTTTACGTCCCACTCCTTGGGAAGACCTCTGATCACTTTTAATGTAACTTCTTTGTTGGTATACACTTTTCCAAGTGCATTTAGTTCATTGATGATACATCTGGTTCTTTCATCATATTCATGCATCGTTTCACCAGCTCTCATTTTGATATTGTCAAACTTCTGAACAGCAACAGAAAGTTTATTCTCTTTGGTTTGTTCATTCCCTTCACAAAGCTGGATCAGCTTTTCCCAAATCTCTTTGGCTGTCTTACACATCTTGATTTTACTGAACGTTACTTTGTTCAGTGTTTTGTACAGTATGTCCTTTGATACATTGTCCAGATTTGCTTTTCTTTTGTCCTCAGAAGTCCACTCATCTCTGGGCTTTTCAATTCTATGAGGTGCCCCATCTGTGATTGCAACTGCTGTGTTGGCTTTCAGAATCTTCATTGGTCCGTCAGTGATGACGTACCACATATCATCGTCTTGTGCAGCTAAGTGAGCCTGCATCCTGATTTTCCAATCATCGAAGTCCTCTTTGGAAAATATTGGGACCTTGTTTTAGGAAGACATGATCAATAGTTTGAGTAGAAATATTCTTAGACAAGATACAACCGCTCTGATACCACTTGAAACGATTGGTTACAAAGGTGATAAGTGTTTAGAAGAGGGGGTTGAATAAACACTCACTGATTATGTATTCTGAAACGTCCTCATCTCTTATTGCTTTAAAAGTACTAGAAATTTTTTTTTTTTTAAATCTCTCACATTATCGGTCATTGCATGCACATGCACATAAAAATAATCTTGCACCATTTTAAAGTAAATCATCCAACTAGTATTTGAAAATTGAAAGGGAATAGTCAAACCAGAAATCGTAAAACGTTTTACCAAACCTAAAAAGCAATAAATGTTGAAAAGTATAACCCATACTATAACCTCTCAAAAATCTCTCATAACATAAATAAAAGACGAAAAAAATATCTTTAACATTACTTAAAATCATAAATAACTAGTGCGGAAAACTAGCGTCGGTCCTCGGGTTATGTGCACCTTCAGTCCAGCAAAGTCAACCATCAAACCTCCATTATCATAATCATAATCAATATCACCTGCATCAATCGCACCTAGTGAGTCTAAAGACTCAACACGTCATATTCTTTAATAACAAGTAATACGTAATACAGTTAACATATAACAGTGAAAAATACTTGTACTTAAAATATCATTTTTATGAAGATGCATAAACATACACATTTTCGTAAATATTTTCATGATGCAGACAACTTTAAACAATGAAATTTTCGTAAACTTAATCATATCATCCTCAACATATTCATATTCATATTATCATCAACATATACGTGTTCTTTTTTCCTTTCGTTGAATTCAGATCGTTAATTGTGACTTTCGTGTTCATCTACGTCTACGTCTACGTGTTGGGCGATGGATCCATCTACATGTAACCACAGTACTGGGCGGCGGGGACACCAGCGACACTCTCACCGGTCAACTGGGCCTTGGCCTTACGTATTAACATATCATCGTATACATCTACATGTCCGTATCCAAGGAAACACGATCGTCGGGCTCCCACTGGGACCATAACCCTCACGAAATTTCTAACATATCATCGTATTAGTCACAATTACTTCACTTCCTTCAACGTTTCATATTCTCATCACTTTATAAAATTTAAACATGCATATAACGTTTTTCTTTTAAACCAAGCATGCAACATGTCTTTTAAATGTTCACGTTAAATCATAAAATCCATATACATTTTAAAAATAAAATTTTAACATAAAAATACCCACGAACATTTAAAATAATCATATTAACATCATAAATGTTTAAAATAAACATTTAAACTAAACATTTTAACATAAAAATCCAAAAACATAAAAATCCATAAACATTTAAAATAATCCTTTTAACATATAAAATTCCATAATCATCCATAACCATTAAAAATAGTCATATTAGCACATAAATCAGCATTTAGGAAACTACCATGACGTTTACTAATTTCTCGGTGTAAAATGACTGTTTTACCCCTAGACGTAAAATTTCACGTTTTTGACATTTTCTTAATTTCATAGACTCTAACATGTCTCAAATAATTATTTAAGCCTACATGAATTTTCTCATATTTTTATTTAGCTTAAATCGATGAATTTTAAATTAATCTTTAAATGTGACGTATTAATGCGTTTTAATCCCGAATTAAACCAAACCTTATTATAAAATTCCCAAATTTAAAACTTAGACTTATAATAATTATTTAAGCTTAAAACTAATTTTTCATAATTTTATAAAGCTTAAAACTAGGCGTTTCAATTAACTCGTTAGTTAGCGTTTCATGCGGCGATTAAATTCCGAATAAATCCAAAACTCGTTATTTTGATCCCAAATTTTTAACATAGCCTTTTTATTACTTATTCTACCCTTCCAAGTCGTGAGCCACCCCCGTGGACCCTTGGATTCAATTTTAGTTCTTAAATTCGAAATATTGACCCCTTACCGAACCACCCGAGCCATCTCCCAATTTTCTCGAGCCACACCCGAGCCGCCTTGAACCAAAACCTAGCCAACCCATCTAGGGACCCTACTGTGCAAGCCCAGCCCCAAAACATGACCTAACCCGCTCAAAAAGATCCTGGAACTCGACCCATATTTCTGCACATGTGTGTGTGTAGTGTCCTTGAACAAAAGAGACTCTATCTAGTCTAGGACTCTCCCAAACGAGCCACCACCGAACCCACCTGTACCTAACCATCCCTGGACCATGACCAGACCAAGCCCAGACCCTATAACCTGCGCGCGAGTCACCTGGTTCAGGAACCCAGCAGCTGCGCAACTCATGTTCCTCTCACGATTTATGCTTCTAGGGCCCCTACCCACGACTCCAACCCTGAACCAACGTATCAAGCACTTACCTAGGACCCTAAGGTCACCCCCGGGCCCAGCTCGCAGTCCACAGACCAAGCCCCTAAGCCCTGGACGAGCGCTGCATCTGCGCGCACTGTTTTCCCATTCTCGGGTGAGAGTCCTTGTCCAAAAGGACTCTTCCCAGCCTATCTAGCTCGAGTCCTAGCATGGCTAGGACTCTTCCCTTGACCCCCCTACGACCTTGGCTAGTCCTGGACATGAGCCATTACCAAGCCCAGCCGTAGGACCCCAACAACCGAACCCTTGTCTCCCATGACAGCCCCATGCTTCCAGCTTACGTTTTTTCTTTTCCTTTTCGTTGTGCAGGGTTTTAGGTGATGATTAAGACTTTAAATTCATGTAAAACAATGCTTGATCAATACCTAATTCATGGCAGCCCTCTTAAACATATAGAACATGATTTTTTTGAAAGAAAATACAAGCTAAAACTTGACATAAGCCATAAATCCGAAAATAACAGGAAGTGCCACTTGATTTCCATTCTTTGCATGCATAAAAATATACTATGGTGTGATGATGAGTAAAAGGAGAATATGGCGTGCCTTTGCGTATTTTACGCACGAAAAACCGTTGACGACGCGAAGAACGGCGATGCAAGAACGTTGGCTGAATTTTTCCTAAGCACCGATGCTTTTCCTTTCCCCATACGTGTGTGCCGTCAGTAAGATTTTGGGAGAAAAGAGTTTGTATTGTTTGGGGAAAGTGGGCGTGACATATGATGGGTTTAGGGTGGGGTTTTGCACTTTTTAAATACTAAATAAAACATTAATCAAGCTTAGGCCCATTAGGTAGTTAATTAGGCCCATTAGTGCTTAATTAAAATATTTAAAAGATTTAAAAATAATTTTGCTTAAATAAGTTTGTGAAATTATTAGCCGGGTTGCCAAAACGTTCGTATTTTTTGTTGAAAATCCAACACCGATAAAATTTACGTCCCGGCGTATAAAATCACCTCAAAACTCTTTATTTTCAAAAATAATAAAAAGCATCACCCATATTTTTAAATAATAAAAACAACTATTTAATAAAAACCATTTTCTATTTTTCAGCCATCGGTCTCCGTTCCTCGATCGCAACTCGAATAACCTTTAAAATACATTTTAATGCAATCATGTAGAAAATATATTTTAAACATGCAAATATGCACAACATAATCAATTAATACAATTAAAACAATTATTTAAAATACAAGAGAATTTAATAATTGCATGCATGTGGTTTGCGTGGACCTTAAAATTTTCGGGCGTTACATATTCTTTCAAATAATGGGTTCTGTTTAGTTACAAACTGACACTTGATATCTCGTCAGTCGATAACAATCAGTTTAACTGGAAAACAGTAGCAGAAGTAAACTGATTGAAAGATAGAATAACTGAAAGTAACTGAAATGAAAAACAAACGATATGTTTCTGGATGTTCGAAGAATAAAATAATTCCTATGTCACCCCTTCTATTACGAAGATAGGATTATCACTAAAATACTTTGATCAAATACACACGTTGTACTGGCCCACTTCAGTTTGGACTTAACACTGCCAAACTGAAACTCTTAGTTCACAAAAGCTTTTACAGTGCGACTGAATACAACACAACTTGAGTATAAATCTAACAAAGATTTCAAAGTGCTAATAAGCTCGTAAAGATAGCCTTGATTGCCACTGATAAATCTGATAAGAGTGAGCTTTGATATCTGAATGTGAGTTGTGATTTTAGCAGAGTAACAGCAAGCTTGAAGAAAATAATAGTTCGCATGTTATCTTCTCAGCTGCTCTCTTCACCTATTTATAGACTTCTCTCTCAACGGTAATATCAAATATCATTTGAATCTTTATATCTGTTGATAGCCACGTCGATATTCTCTGACAATCGTACACTGCAATCTCTGAAATACGACGTTCCACTACTAGTTGCAGTCTGTTGTACTATTTGTCGGTTGTCGTTCTCAACTGGTGATGTGTACAACTGAGGGATCAGCTCAGAGATACTTTGCTGGAAAACTCATAACTGATTTGTTTCAACTGATCAGTTCCCAACTGATCAGTCAGTTAGATTTCTGCTTCAACTAATGACGTGTTTAATATTTAGCTGGTACACATTAATCTTCAGCTAGAGACAACTATCAGTTGTAATTATTTGATTCAGTTAAGCTCGTTGTCTTTGATCAGTTATTCAAATACGTTTCGAAGGTTAGTTTGTCAAATCACTGAAATTTAGTTTCCAACACTTAAAAATGATAACTGAAACTCTTAGTTACAACACGATTTACAGTGTTCAATCTGAACTAAAATCACTCAGCACAACTGACAATAATAACAGTCTGTGCTTAGAAGCTCGAGATATAGCCTTGCATGCTATAAGTGTATATAATAAGCGTGAACTTTGAAAAGAGTGGAAAGCTTTGTAAAGATCTCAGCAGAGTAACAACTTAGTTAATGGAATAGTGTCTTTCTTAGCTGCTCTTCTCCGCTTCTTATAGGCTTCGCTTCCAACGGTAACATTCAATGTGATTTGAATTTTTCTATCCATTGTTTGCCATGTCAACATTCTTCTCACAGTCGTACACTGTAGCATTTTTTAAATGCGGCGTTCCTGCTGTTAGTTGCAGTCTGTTTTATACTGTTGTCGGTTGAATGTCCTTTTCTTTACGTGTACAACTGAAAGATCAGCTGTTAATCAATAGCTAATAAGCTCACAACTGATTATGACAATCGATCAATTTCCAACTGATCAGTCAGTCATCTGCGTAAGTTCAGTTTAGTTGCCTTTGATAATCTACGCTTTAATCTTCAGTTATAGGCAAGAGTCAGTTTGCATAATTTAGATCACTTAGTTCAATCGTTTAAGCATTCAGTTTGTCAAACATTCGAAATTTAATTTCCAACAAAAGCAAATATGTTTCATAAGGGAATGTTCAAAGGGTAACACCTACCTATCCTATGCATGATTCAACTATAGAACTTTGTCACCAAGATTTGTATCAACTTTCATTCATGTGGGGGATTATTGGAAATTTCAAGTAAATTTAAAGATTGAATAAAAATTATGTCTCATGAATGTGATAGTGTATTTTGGTTCTCCATATTCTTGAGTTAGTTGTGGCTAATTATTGTAGAAGTGACTTTTGACTTTCCACATTCTTGAGTTAATTGAAAACTTTTGGCTCTTCATATTCTTGAGTTAATGAGAAGATTAATTGAGTTAATTAATCTTGCATAACTCTTGATATTATAAATAGTGTTAATTTCCTCATTCCATATGCATAAAAATGGTTTTTACAAACACTCAAGATCTTTTTCAAGCATTCTCTTGTATTTCATATTGTTACCTTTCCATTTGACCTCGGTTAAATTTCGGTTCACTGGTGTAGTTTCTTCGTGCTAATTTGCTGCAAGGTTTTGCCGTTGTATCCTGGGAAACAGTTGTCTATCGAGATCCTCGAAGCACCGTTGGAGGGGAAAAATCTGTTTTAAGGAAATTGTACTTCGTACAGGACTCAGTTTGATTTATTGTTTTTATTGTTTTTATTTTATACACGACATTCATACTTTCAATAGTATGCTCATTTTCATATATTGTTTTGATTTTCGACTACCGAGACCTCAACGAGGCCTGCCCAAAGGATGAATTCCCTCTGCAGAACATGGATATACTTACTCATCGACAGTGGTTCGAAAACTTTTCATTTATAGATTGCTATATTGAGTATAATTAGATAAAGATGGTTCCTGAAGATGCCGCTCTATCTGTATCTTTACGAGATTACTTTCGTTACCTACTTCTATATTTTTGATATTAGCAATTTGACCAACAAATTAGAAGCGTCGTTGGATGCCCGACGAAAACTCTTTGATACTCAAGTCAGTACGGTCAATTTGTTCCAACCTTTCCTCAATCCCTAATTTCCCCCTTTTCATTTTTTTTTTGGTTTGCCGATGTCTCCGCCAAAAATTGAGCCATAACAAACAAGTTTTGTCTGTAAAATGAAGAACAAATTAAATTGTAAGAAAAAACTCACAAATGTTTTTAAAAACTGATTATGGATTTTTCCTATATAAATTTTGTAAAAAAAAATCATAATCATTTTTTTTAAGCATTTACAAACACTACTTTAGTCTACTCTCAACAAATTGAGCCACACGATTGCCTTTTGAAAGATGAAAATATTTTATACTAATAAGCCACGTTTAACAAAATACATTTCTAATACCACCCTTAAACTTTAGCTGAGTGAGTGAGATCTATCTAAAATCCAAAGCACGTGATATGATTATAGAGTAGTAGTTACTGCTCTATTTCTCCTTTGATTTTCCAATGTTTTTTTTTTACTTATTTGGTTATTTATTTTATTAAAAAAAGCAACATATCAATCTGTTTGATGTGTGGTTTAGGGCTTGATTGTTGATTTATTGATTAATATAATTTTCGGCCCATTAGATATCATGCCTATGCTTGTTGAGTGTCCACATGCTACAAACATTTTTGAAGGTATGATTCAATGCTGTATATCATATTTTTTTTTTTTAAAGAATACCATATATTATATCGAGAAATGAATATGGATACCATAGTGAAATTTTGGTATAACATAAACTGAATTATCAATACCGAAAAGTTTGGACGACATCATACCATACTGACGTTAAATTTGATATGTGCGGTATTTTATAGTACGATAAATGAGGTATACTAGAATGTTAAGTATTTTTTTCCAGACATAAGAAACTTTAGTTTTATGTCCTTTTTTTTCCCACTATTTATATCTATACCATTATCATCATTTTCTTTTAAACTCCCGTCAAACTTATATTCGATAATTTTCATCACTTATTCATGGTGTTTTATAAACCATTTCATCTTTAATAAACATCATCCCAATTCTTGAATTTTCAGACAGTTTTTTTGGATCCAAATTGTTGTAATTATTAATATTTTTACTGAAATGAATATTTTTTAAATAATATATATAAATAAAAATAATAATAATATACCTATTACGTGTGGTGAGTACACTAATTTTATTTATTTATGTTTCTATAATATTTTTCATTATTCATATTCATATACATACCTGTATAACCATTATATCATGCTATCCTAAATCCTGAATTTAAAAAAATATATATAAAAACTTATGTGAGACGATTTCATCGGTCGTATTTTATGAGATATATATCTTATTTGAGTCATCCATGAAAAAATATTACTTTTTATTCTAAAAATATTATTTTTTTATTGTGAATATCGATATAATTGACATATCTCATTGATAAAGAAGATTCGTGAGACATCTATACATCTATACATCTATACATCTATACAATATTATTAAGTGTGAGGACCTCATAGTAACTACCTAGAGAGGACACCAACTTTTTTTTCCACTTTTACTCTTATATGATACTAATATTACACTTTTGTTTTTTGTTTTATTTCAACACACACTTTTATTTTTATTTTTTTTTATTTCAACCATTAAATATAAATTTAGTCCCTCCAAAATTTATCAAATTTCACTTTAGTACATCGATAATAATAAAAAAAATTGTAAACACACGCAACGCGTTGCGTGTGGACAGTTGCGTGTGGATAGTAACTAGTGTGTACGATTTGTGTGCAATATCGATATCCGAGCCTACGCATACAAGAAAACCTAAAAAGCCCATTTGGAATCTGCTTTTCTTCGAATTCGTTAAGCCGAACCACTCGGCTAGGAGTTTCCGAACCTTAGGTTTGTTAACATTCGGGCCTCCTTCGCCTTTTAAACTGCCTCCCCTCAGTTCACTTTCATATATTCAAGCAAAAAGCGCTTAGGGAGAAGAATTCAAAAACAGTTCGGCGGCCAGAGATCGGAGATTGAAATCGATGGCCGATCACGCCGGCGAACACGAGAAACACGAACAAGCCGCTGAATCTCTGATCGATAAGATCACGGAGAAATTTCATGGCAGTGATTCGTCGTCATCGGATTCCGACGACGATGCGCACGTCAAATCCACGGCCGACGACGTGAAGGCCAAGATATACCGCTTGTTTGGTCGCGAAAATCCCGTACACAAGGTTCTCGGGGGCGGAAAACGTACGTATTTCGTTTTCTGTTTTTTCCGATCTGTGCGATGACATTACTGTTCTTTTTTACGAAATGCAGGCCATAGGTGGAAATGCTAAATAACATTCTAGGGTTGATATTATTTGCTTATTTATAAATGTTTGTATGGTGGTAATGATAACCCATTTAGAGATTTACTTCTTTTAATCCATTGGTGGTCAGATTTGATAACAATAAGTTTCACAGAAACAACAAAACGACGGCTTCCATCTCGTGGATGAATGCGTGATAAAATGAGAAATGGTGGCTCTGATGGCCTCTCGATCTTTATTTCTTGAAATTAATGAATTTGTATATTTCTTGAATTTTTCGGTTGAAATGATGATATTTATTTCATTTATTGACATGAATAAATGTATTGCATGTGATAATGCACCAGATCCAATCTCTATTTCTCATTCATATAATAATTTCTTTGCACAAATGTCCAATATTATTTGCTAATGTTTCTATCTGCCTTTGGTTAACTTGCAGAAACCATTGTTTGATTGATTGGCATTTTTTTGTATTTGAGACTCCAATGTTTAACGAACTTGTGAGAATTTCCCTTTTCTGATATCCACCCGAATTTATGATATAAGAATTTAGCATGCTGTTAATCTCCATTTAAAACTTTTGAGATATCAGGTTTGGTCCTATATTCTTTCAAGTTTTGTGTCCGACTCTTAATTTGAAAATATTGGTTTGTAGAATAAAAGTCACTATGAATTATTTTATTTTTCTTTCTTCTGTTCAAGTAACCATATGGAATATGATGTGGCTAAGCTGTAGTTGGGATGGAGGATTTTCCTTTTCTTGTGATACTCTTGCAGGGTCTGAGTCACACTATTTCTGGCTTCTATGTGTTTATGATAAATTTAACAAGAATAGTTTCTTGCAGCCGCCGACATTTTCCTATGGAGAGATAAGAAAATTTCTGCTGGTGTGCTCGGCGTTGCCACCACAATTTGGGTACTTTTTGAATTGCTTGAGTATCACTTGCTCACCCTAGTGTGCCATATCCTGATTCTTGGTCTGACTCTTCTTTTCCTGTGGGCAAATGCGTCCACCTTTATAAACAAGTATGTTGCCTGATTGACCATGAAATTTTCTCTTGGCGGGTATCTTTTACATTTCTCTTACTTTTGGTCCATGTATCTTAGGTCGCCCCCTAAGATCCCCGAAGTCATTCTTCCAGAGGATATTGTCCTTGGGGTAGCTTCTGCCCTTAGGCTTGAATTTAACACAAGTGTTGCTATCCTTCGCGATATTGCTTCTGGGAAAGATCTAAAGAAATTCCTAACAGTAAGTCACTAAAACTTGATCTGTTGGTTTTATTTATTGATGCAGTCAGCGAGGATGACACATCCGAGACCTAAAAATGGAACTATTTTGTTGCTTCAGTTTCTTGATACTTCGGTTAGTTATGTCCTAGTTAACTGTTGGTGTAATGTGTGAAACAATCTTATATTTATTGAAATGTGTACGGTTTCATAACCACAATCCATGATAATTAAAATATTACATCTTGAATTTGTAGGTGATTGCTGGCCTCTGGGTTCTTTCAGTTATGGGAAGCTGCTTCAACTTCCTGACCTTGTTTTACATATGTGAGTATTTTGCAGGCTTCTCTCTCTGTCATTGATGCTTGTTCTGGAATTATAAGCATTATTATAACACACATTTTCTTACTGGATTTTTCCCGTGGTCGACTTTTTACCCCTGGAAAACAGTATTTGTCCTGTTGCATACTGTGCCGTTGTTCTACGAAAAATACGCTAATCAGATCGACACATTTGCTGAAAAAGCTGAGGCAGAACTGAAGAAAAAATATGCTGTGTTCAATGCTCAGGTTTTGAGTAAAATCCCAAAAGGTCCGCTGAAAGACAAGAAGTTTGCTTAATTGAATTCGTGGTCTCACCATGTCTAAAGTTATATCGGGGTTTGTTCTTTTGGATTTTATCGTTGTCCCTCATTTGTCTGACAAAACCCATGTTTACTGGCTTGTTTTTTGATTACTTTGTGTGTTCATAGTAAATGTCGAATATGATATTTAACTTAGTTTTGAGTTTGTGTTGTGATAACGTTTTAACGTTTCTCTAGTTAAAAATACTTTATGGAGAAGTCTATTCCATGGTTTTTAAGTTATCATTGAAGCATTGGAATGTCAAGTTCAAGTAGACCTTTGAAAGTTTCGGGATATTGTTTTTACAAAAACTCTTATGAGACCGTCTCGTGTGTTAATTTTGTGAGATGAAATTCTGATCCATAATATTTTCACAAATGAAGTTGCTGCAGAAACCAAATATGATCTCATTACAGTACCTTCCCTCTTGATATTCGATTCCGATATAGGACCGGATTAATGATTTCGAGATAGGACCGAATTAATATTTGAATCTTTTCCTTTCAATATCTCGTGGTCGATCTAAAGTGAATGAAACATGATTATTAGAATATAGATTTGAATATTTGATACGAGGATCAAAATTGACACTCTTGGTTGGTGGAGGCATTGGTGTTGATTTGTGAGAAAGGTGACATAAGAATGATCGATGATTGTCTCCAAATGTATGCGTGTGTTTATGTATGACTACTTAAGAAAAAAGAATTTTTTTTATATGATATATGATGGTAATTATCACGTCCTTACTCTATACTTCGCATGACTAATGATACTTATACTTATAATTAAAATAGGGTTTGAATGATATATCTATAATATGAAATAATTCAAACAAGGAATATCAATTGATGATTTATAAAAATTTTGGCATGATGTCTCTATATTTAGTCTAAGTCAAAACTCAAGCAATACTATATATACACACTTATAAACATATTCTTATATACAAACATACGTTGTATCGTTATATATATAATGGAACTTGTTTCAAACCCTGACATTGCATTCACTATAATACATATGCGGAAGCTATACAATAAGGCGTTCAGGTTCTTGTCGAGGTAAGGCACGTCACAAGCATCCATTGTCGAAGCATCATCCTATGTATCTTCTTTATCTGATCCTGTAATACATGAGCTACGTAAGTTTATAAAACTCAATAAGTTGGCACTTATACGTATCAATATGTATAGAAAGAACATACATATCAAGTCGTGATCCACAATGAATCTTTAAACAATGTCATATCATATCGTATATTCATGGTCATGTTTGTACTTGAGCCTCAATTGTTGACTTGTACTATTGTGCTTGTTTTATTATATATCTACTACTGTGTTGGACGTCAGGTAGCACATTTGGCAACCCCACGCCCCATGAATATATATTGGTCAATAAGTTTGGTGGACTTAAAACCACTCATGATGTCAACAAGCTCTATATCATGTAAAAATAAGTCATTTTCTTTCATGTTCATGTTCATGACATAACACACATCTTCAATATTCATGAGTTCCTTTCATATTTAATACATCACACTGTAATATGGTGCTATGTTTTAATCAATAAACATACTAACAATTTACACATAACAATAATCAATGAGAATTATTTCAAATCATAATATTATTCATGTATTACTTCAAAAACATGCCAACTTACAATCCAAGCGTAAGAACACTGGTTTGAGACGATGTTTCTCGCTCTTGTACTGTCAAATATATCAATAATTCAGTCATTATTTTTTATACTAGATGAAAGTTACCCCTCTACATGTAGAACAACTAAAAGAGAAGAAAACTGACACCCTTAGAAGCTTCTTGTGATGGAGAACTAATTTCTAACTTGAAAATGATGAAAGAAATGAAGAAGAGAGCTTTTGGGAGGAAGAATTGTTGTTTTCCTTCGTGTTCTTGCTTAAGAAGAAGTGGAGAATTGGTTGGATTTGCTTTAAAAGTCGACACTTATTTTTTCATATGCAAGGCGGCGCTGTTAACGCCCGGGCGCGGAACATTCTATCCAAAAATTAAAGTGTTGGTACACCGGCACTCGGGCGGTCATTTTATACCGCTCGGGCGCGGAACTCTTTGGAAAAATACTGAACTGGTAGCATAGGGACGCTCGGACGGTAATATGTTACCGCTCGGGCGCCAACCATTCTGTCCCTGTACAGTGTTTCACCAAAGATCGCTCTAGAAACGTCTCTTCCCTTCATAATCTGAAGAAGTGGTAAAAATGAAAGTTGTAGCTCTACGTCGTGGATTGAATCTCCAATTGGTTTCATGTCATTTTAAGGTCTAAGTAATAAGTTATGCTCCATCTACCAAAATGTGTCATTGTAGGAATAACGACACACACGATATACTTCGTGGCGCTTTTGGCTTGTCTTCAACAATGATTTAGACAAAACTCAAGACATGGAAGTTATAGCAATATATATTATCTTTTTAATGGTTGTGGCCTCACATAATTTGGATCAATATTCAAATCATTATGCTAAAACCCGTAAAAACTGCCATATTTTCATCTCATTTCCTACATTTCCCATTACACTACTTTTACCTACACGTCTTACTATCACTATTTAAACATATATTCATTATCAATACGATATTGACAATATAGAAATCATATTCAATCTGAATAGCGATACCTCAATCAACATGTAAAACATAATGAGCTAAATAACTACCTAATAAATAACATAAATACATTATTATCATTTGTACGAGTAACCGGACATTACAGTAATCTTGTGCATGTATTGCGTGTTTGTGCAGTTTTTATAATGAATAATTAGTTTTGGAGTTTAATTATAGATTGTTCGATATAAATTGTTCGATGTAGCTTGTATTAAATTACAACAATCTATCATTTTAAAATTACTGTGATTATAAAATATTTATGATTTGTTTAGATATTGCAGATTTTTTATTTTTGTGTAAATAATTTAGCAAGGATGACATCGTTCTCGTTTTGAACGGGCCAGATCCGGCCAAACGGATACGAGATGGATCTTGAGATTTAATGAACTCGCTTTAGGTATTATTAAGAATATATTTATATTTTTATTATATTTAATAGCGAATATCGTAATACATAATTTTAGTTATAATATTCTAGGATTAAAATAATTTTATTCTATTATAAGGTGGACGGTTATCGAGTTTAACCAAATGTGTCCCGTTTTCATCCTTGCAATTTATTAAATATGGAATTTACTTATGGAATGAGATTAATAGTCATATTTACCAATATTAGTATAAAACACATGTGTTGCAAGTTGATGACAAACGTGAGTGCACAACGAATTATCGTTTCTCAAAGGAATATTTCACTTCTTATTTAATAACAAATATTTTTTCATAGTTTATCTATAATTTCAATAACCATGATTTGTTCAATATTTTTCTTGTTTGTTATTCACCAGCAATGATTTCCTTTCACCTTTTTATTTTTATTTTTGTTTCCTTCTTTGATTAAATTTAGCGATTCGACATGTTTGGTTTTCAGATTTTTTCTGCCATCATCGGATTTGAGATTGATTCTTTTATTTGTTACTTGAACTTATTTTATGTCTGTGATTTTTTTTTCTATCTGACTTGTTCACGCTTATGGTTCTTATTTGTTGCTTTTTGTTTAAAAAAATTACTTGATTTTTTCATAGTTTTCATCATCATTTACAACACATCATTTTTTTATGTGATTAATTTGAATGAAAACCCGTTGTTTGCACAATATTGAGATATTGAGATTTGTGGGCGTGCCAGGTGCGAAGTTGCACCAACTTGTGTGAAAAACAATAAAATCTAAATTCTAAATATTCAAGCAACGTGAATCATAAATTCGACCGTCGGTTCTAATATCCTAAAACAAATGCAATGCCAAAAGAAAACTATTGGAAATTGATGGAAATAAACCTCTGACGTAATTTTGAATTTACAAAACTGTAGGAATTCATCAAAACATGAAAAATATAATAAATTGTGTTGCTGAAATGTAAAACAACAAGACCTAGAATGCTAGAAATATGCTGGAACGCTTAAAAACTAGTGCTTGAAGATTGAATTTTTAACATAGAGTATTTTGCAAGTTTTTGCTGTGTTTAGTTGTGTGTGTAGTCGTCTGCCGATGTCCCTTCTTTTCATCGCATGTGTGTTTCTCCTCCATTCCCCAATCATCCATTTTCCCCGCTTTTCACGCCACGATCTCAACCTCTCCTCCCACGATCTTCTCCCTTTTCAGCGCTTTGTGACCAGTTTTGAATCAATGATAATAATCCGCTGCACTTGATGTGCTTCTAATTAACTTCAAATTAAATTGGGCTTCTGATTAAATTATTTTGGCCCAAATAATTGTCCCCTGCAAACATTGGCCTATTGGGCCAAAATGCTTGTATGTAGCCAAGTTCAGTTTATTTGGAAAAGCATGTGAGTATTTATTGAGAAGTTAGTTTGTGATTTTGGGCCAATTTTTTATTTTTCACTATCCTTTGGTTTTCCGTCCCACAGATTCAAACCCAAAACCCTCGAACTCTCCTTCGCGTTCCCGCTCTTCACTCCCTACTGCTACCAGAAGTCATTATCTCTTGGAATCTGCTCGCCTCTTCGTCCGATTGCTCTTCGCTGCTAGTGTGGAGGGCCGAAATTCCTTGCTCTTCGCGCATTCGAGTTCTCGTCCCTCAAATTCCCTCCGCTCATTCTCTGCCACCATCGCCGTTGCTGCCTGAAAACGTGGCATGGCCCACGACTCTACATCGGAGCACATTTCTACTTCCAGCGTCATGGGCACCGCCTCCGCCCAAGTTGTCGTTGCTGCCCCGCCACTCGCGGCGTTTGCCGGCTTTGCTATCGGCCCCAATTCTTTTTCTGTCGCTTCCGGGTCTTCTACAGCCCGCCTTCGAGTCCTAGTCGGCCTCTCTTGGCAAGGGCGACCGCCCTTCTAGGTTCCGGTCACCACCCAACGACGGCCATGGCGATTTCAGATGCTTCCCTGACCGCCTCTGGTTCTTCCACTCAATCTTCTCCCACGTAAATCTCACAAGGGATCGCACCGGCCTCTGCAGAGCTATTGGCACAATTGACTTCACCCTCCACTGCCATGGGTATTTCCCCATTTCCTTTTTATTGAACTCTATTCGCCATTTCTCGGTTCCTTGAATGTTGAACGCCCAATTGACTTGCAATTTTAATTCCTGTTTTGTATGATTAATCTTGATGTGTTCGGGAAGAAGGTGTGAATCCCTATACTAGGGTCTTGTACTGATGATTTTCTGAGAAGCGGCACGATAAACATTTATGCTTACTTGTCTGATCTGTCTACCTTTAAAAGGGAAATTATGAACTTCGGGGGCCATACATTGGCCATTTCTCTGTGAATGAGGCAAAGGGATCATTGTTTACATATGTAGGAATTGGCCATCTGACTGTTCTTTGCATGCGTACAGCGGTTTTTAATCCCAATCAATCTATTGACCACAGCTATATTCCCGTTGTCACTCCTAATGATACTGAAGAAGCTAGGTATGTGGTGTGTTTGACCTAGGGAATGTGGGGAATTTCTTTGCTTATGCTTTGTTGGTTTACAGGTTGCCATCTAGCACACTTCCTTCGTTTCTGACCCCCTCTACCACGCTAACTCCATTCTCGAAAGTAGTCGTTCCATCTATTCCTACCTCAGTGTTGGCCACTCCAGTGATTCATCCCTTTACCTCTACGGTGTCAGGTATGTCTTGGGTTTATAGTTATTTTGCTTAACAAAAAACAAAGGTTTGAAACGCTAACGTATTTCTTGTAGGTGTTTCCGGCTCTAGTCCGCTTACATCCGAGTCTGGGGCCCCTCACAAGTCTGATGTGGTTGCTAAGGCTGGGTATGAACAAATATCCCTCCACTAAGACGTAATTAAGAGCTCTTATTTTCAAACCATGTGGAATATTTCTCTCGGTCGATTCTAGCACCTGTTTTACGTCATCCCTCCAATCACCAGCTAAGTTTATATCCAAGTTGAGTGTGTCTACCTGAATTCCCCTTTGCTAAATTGGAGGGTGGTTTTTCTTCTGAATCAACACTAGCATGTGTGTAAACTGAAGGGTGATTTTTCTTCTGAATCAACACTAGCTTGTGTGTAAGTTCTGGAGACATCTTCAATCCCGAAGCAACCTGTGCCAACTCATTTTCCTCCCAATTTTCTTGTCTTGGTACATGTACTAACGACACTTCTTCAAAATCATCTAGAAGTTGTGATGCCACGGTATAGTATGGAGCCAATGATAAATTTGTGCATTTGAACTCCCCTGATAGCTGTTTGAGTACCAGCTGAGAATCCCATGATATTAACAGCTCTTTCGCCTCTAAATCTTTCAGAATTTCCAATCCGATGACCAGTGCTTCGTATTTTGCCTGATTAGTGCATGGAAAACCCAAATTAAATGATAGAGCGGTTTTCACACTTCTTGGGGAGGTGATCACAATACCAGCTCCGGCTGCTGTTTCTGTACTTGATCCATCGAACTTCAACTCCCATGGTCAAACTTCCACTCCACAAACTGGGAACCCAACCTGCTCTCCAATAAACTCATCAAGTGAAGGATGTTCAGCTAAAAAATCGGCTATAGCTTGGCCTTTTACTGATTTTTGGGGGTAATAGGTCAACGTAAACTCGGCCAATGCTAAAGACCATTTGCCAATTCGCCCAGAGAGGATGGGTCTATTAAGCATATATTTAATCAACTCGGTTTTAGTCACTACAAACACTTTTGATTGAATTAAATAATGTCTTAACTTAGTACATGCATAATACAGTGTCAAGCATAGCTACTCAATCACGGAGTATTTTACCTCTACTGGAGTAAAGAATCTACTCAAATAATAGATAGCTTTCTCATTTCCTTCATGATTATTTTGAACTAGTAGACATCCAATTGATTGATGAGAGGCAGAGATGTATAACTTAAGGGGCATTCCATACCTGGGAGGCATAAGAACAGGTGGATTGGATAAATATCTCTTGATCACATCGAAATCTTTCTGATGCGAATCTTCCCATTTGAACTCCCTGCTGTCTTTGAGCTTCAACAACTGTGAAACTCTTTCGTCTTCCCTGCAAGGTTAAAGATAAAATGCCTCAAGTAATTTACTTGCCCAAGAAAAGGTTGTAACTCTTTCTTGTTTTTGGGTGGATTTGCTTCCATAATAGCTTTGGCTTTATTTTTATCCACTTCAACTCCTCTCTGATGTACCAAAATTCCCAAAAAGTTTCCCTCTTTCACACCAAAGGCACATTTCAATGGATTTAACTTTAACTCATGTTGTCTCATTCTTTGGAAGCTCTTCCTCAAGTGTTCAATGTGATCAGCAGCTTGTTTAGATTTCACAACGATATCATCTATGTATACTTCAATATGATGTCCTATTATATCATGAAAGATCGAGTTCATAGCTCTTTGATACGTGGCTTCCGCGTTTTTTAGCCCGAATGGCATAACAAGACATTCAAACATACCAACAGCTCTCGGGCATATGAATGCTGTTTTGTGAATGTCAAGTCTCTGCTATTTTGATCTAGTTGTAACTCGAGAACCCATCCATGAAAGATAACAGCTCATGTCTAGCCACTGAATCAATCAGCATATCAGGTATCGGCATTACATACAAATCCTTGCGAGTTGCACAGTTCAAGTATCGGAAGTCGATGCAGATTCTGACTTGCCATTCTTTTTCATGACTGGCACAATGTTAGAAAGCCATTCGGTATATCTGATTGGTTATATAAACTTGGCTTTTAAAATATTTCTCTACTTCTTCTTTCACTTTCAACTTGACTTCTTTTGACATGCCATGAGATGGTTGTTGAAATGGTTTGAAACCTTCTTTGAGTGGAAGTCGGTGTTTGATCAATTTCCGGTCCAAGTGGAAGTCGGTGTTTGATCAATTTCCGGTCCAACCCTGGCATGTCATCATAACTCCATGCAAAACAATCATTGTATTCCTTCAGCACACATATCAAATCTTGCTTCAACTGCTCTTCCAGCAGCTTACTCACATACACCACTCTTGGATTCTCAAGCTCCCCCAAGTTAATCTTTCCAACGGGTCTTGTACTTTGTGTTGGCCATCTTCCATTTGAGATGGCGCCATCAACAATTCATCAACTTGGAGTTCATCCTTTTTGTATTCTTCTTCCTGGACAACCTCAGTTCCATAGGTATCCCATGCTTCCTTCTCCTCTAATTTGTTCAGTACTTGCTGCACATGCACCTTCCATATATAGGTTGCAGCTACCTCTTTCCCTTTTTGGTTCATTTCAATCATAAACCTCCTCGATCAGAGACTGAATTATTGGCCTAGGCGGCACGATAACAATAGGCTTGAGGATACTCTCCAACACAGAGCTTGGAGTTGGTGTCTGCATGTACAATGAAATTTCTTTCTTGCTATTGCTACAGATTTTGATGGGCTCGAAATCTCCATTGTAATACCTGGCCTCCACTGCACTTGCACTTGTTTGAAAGGGCTGTCAATCCGCTTCTACAACCTCCACATCGTGCCCTTTCCAAAATAACAAAATCTGGTGCATTGAGGATGGTCTGCACTAGTTTGCAGGGATCCAATCCCTGCCTAACAATGCTTGGAAGTTTGCGGTCGAATTTACCATGAAAAATGCACACAAAGACGAAATGATCCCCATAGTAACATCAGCGGGGAATACTTCAATGGTCTTGGTGGTTTCACCAGTAAATGCAGCAATAGAAACCTCAGTAGGAATCAAATTTTCTTCAGTTTCGCCCATATTTATTAACATTCTTACAGAAAGAACATTCACAGCTGAGAGATTGTCAATCAAGACCCTAGACACTGGTTTCCCATTGACATGGACCTTAATGTACAACGACCTTATGTGCTTGGTCATGGCCGGTGTAGGCTTCTCAAGTATCACCTGTTTAGGCTTATTTGGGTGGCCTTCATTGATAATCACTCTTGAACTCCCTTCAAGGAGTTTATATGCGTGATCTTATTTTTCTACTGATTCTCTGGGCATCAACTCCTCATTCTCTTCTTCTATCATTTTAAACCTCTCTGGTAGTATTACCACCCCTGTGGCACAATCTAATATGATGTGGAATTCCCCAACTAAAAAATTGATTATTTTTCTTCCTTCATCGTCCTCCTCACTTAACAAATCATCATCATCGTCCACTAACTTATCTTCAGTAGCCGATCTTCCAAACTTAGACCTACTTCCCGCTTGATCCTTGGTGAATGGAATATCAAATGTGGGTTCATTTCTGAGCTTAGCGGACTCTTCCCTCCTTGCAATAGATCTTTCTCTCAACAGTCGTCTCTTTTGAGTCCTAGTAAGTGGCTTGGGGAACCTTTTGTGTTGGGCCATTCTCCAAGACTCACTGAACTCGTCTCTTGCTGGGAGGACATACCTGGGCTTTGCTCCCCTGCCCTTAATCATTTTTCCTTCTGAGATTTCATCCACACGCCGCTCTCTATCTTGGTCAGCTGACTTTTTCTTGATTTCCATCCGTCGTGGCTCCACTCCATATGTATCTATCTTGTTCGAGTATCTTTGGTATTGATTGCAAGATGACTCCCTCTGAATCGTTGACTCTCAGGCACTGGCTTCTCGAAGAAACGTTGGTTCCTCGGCATATAGGCCGCGGATTCACCAACATCTCTGTGGAAACGTTGCTGAACTGTTCTTACTCGATCATCAATATGCCTCTTGTTAGCTTCGAACAACTGACCCTTCGGGACCCATCATTTCTTTATTATTCGGTCTTTCACAACAAAAGATTGGCTTCTTTTCTCATTGAAAAGATCTCTCAAATCTGTCACATTCACATTAACGGAAGCTACTTGGGGAAAAGAGTCGTCATCCACTGCCATGGACTCTTGTTTGTCAGGGAACTTCAAGATTCCCTTGTTAATTCTGTCCTTAGAATATTTCTGAAAGCCCAACAAGATTTAGTAGCGTGATTGTATGAATTGTGGTATTTACAATATTCTCGACCTTTCAACTCCTCTTTGGGTGGCATCACGTGGTCAGGTGGAAAGGTGATAAATTTATCTTTTACCAAAAAGTCAAAAACTTCCTTGGTCTTTGACACATCAAACGTGTACTGTATATCCTTGGGGAGTTGGGAACTACTTTTCTTCTCAGCTCCTGCCGGCTTCTTTTTTAACAGGGGAACTGTGCAAGAACCAGCTGATCTAATTTCTGCTAATACAACTTCTTCCACATCTTAATAATATGACCCCATAGCGGTTCTATTCTTGTGCGGCTCTTCTCGCAACAATTATTCGTATTCAGCAACTTTGGCGGCCAGCTCAAAGAAATCCCTGAATTCCATACCTTTGAATTTATTACTTAATTCAAAGTCCAGCCCCTTTTGTGCCATCTTCACGAACTCGGTCTCTGGTAGGAACACCTTGCACATGTTCTTCATCTTTTTGAACCTGTCGATAAAAGACTCCACATATTCCCTTTTCTTTTGGGTGATCCTGGATAAATCGGCAATGCACACTTCTGGCTCGATTCTATAGAATTGAATGTGAAATTGTCTCTCCATTTCTTCCAACTCATCACTGAATTTTTGGGGAGTGAGGCATACCACGCAAATTCAATCCCTGTGAGAGAATTCAGGAATAGCCGCAACTTTAAATTGTTGAAGTTCTCCAGGTTAGCTAATTCCCCGCACTGGATAGTAAACCTGGCTATGTGTTCCATGCTAGACTAGCCATCCTCCCCGGAGAATAAACTGAAATCATGCACTCTATAACCCCTTAGGTACGGGTTATTCATGTCTATGTAGTCTGGATATGGTTTGTGGAATTCTGGGCGGCTTATTTGTCTCAAAGCCGGCCCATATAGCTCTTGAACAGTTTTTCTCGCCATGTCAAGATCGATCATTGCTGCATTTTTGTTGGGGAACGGATGATGAAAATAATTCGCCCCCTGAGTCTGAGTTCCTATGCTGTAACCAGCATTCCATCCTTGGAAACTTCCATCAATTCCCTGACAATCTTGGTGTGACATATCCTCATATGCTCCTGGTTGATACAAAGGGTTTGTCACGCTGTACAACTGAGCAATCGGTGGTTTTGAGCTCCCCACTCCATGAACACGTGAATATGGCTGAGCTCTCCCTCCTAAGGTTTCTCTCTCCTGTGAGGTGGTGAATACCTTCTTTCTGGTTGATTCGCGAGAATGAACTTCGGGCGGCGAGGATCGCCAGCCTGTGAGTTTCCTACTCCCTGGTCAAATTCATGGACATTGTTACTTCCCTGGACTCGGTTGCTTCGTTGATCAGTCTCTTTGGCAGTGTTATTTTGCTCCTCTCGAATAGACTGATTTGGTTTACTCAGTAGAGTCTTCAAACAGTCAGACATTGCCTTGGAAAATGCCTGTGAAATTTCCTCAATCTTTATAGTAGTCAATTCCTCCATCACTTTATTTGAAACTTGATCATACGTATTCAGGGCCTGTAGATCAACTTCTTCAGCCTGTGGTTCAAAAACAGGTTGCTCGGGTTGTTGAACCTGAGTTCCCTCCTGATTAGCCAAAACTCCCTGCTCTCCTGACTGACGTTTTCTTTCTTCTTGGCGGCATAGTGTGTCCCACTGGGCGTGCCAAAAATTGTTTGCACAATATTAAGATTTGCGGGCGTGCCACGTGCGAAGTTGCACCAACTTGTGTGAAAAACAATAAAATCTAACTTCTAAATATTCAAGCGATGTGAATTATAATTTGGACCATCGGTTCTAATCTACTAACACAAATGCAATGCCAAAATGAAGAAAAATAATGGAAATTGATGGAAATAAACCCCTGACATAATTTTGAATTTACAAAAACTATAGGAATTCATAAAAACATGAAAAATATAATAAATTGTGTTGCTGAAATCTTAAACAACAAGACCTAGAATGCTAGAAATATGCTGGAACGCTTAAAAACTAGTGCTTGAAGATTGAATTTTTAACATAGAGTATTTTGCAAGTTTTTGCTAAGTTGAGTTGTGTGTGTAGTCGTCTGCCGTGTCCCTTCTTCTCATCACATGTGCGTTTCTTCTCCATTCCCCCATCATCCATGTTCCCAGCTTTTCACGCCATGATCTCAATCTCTCCTCCCTCATCTTCTCCCTTTTCAGTTCTTTGTGACCAATTTTGAATCAATGAAAATTAATTTGCTGCACTTGATGGGCTTCTAATTAACTTCTAATTAAATTGAGCTTCTAATTAAATTATTTTGGCCCAAACACCTGTATAGCTCTTTGATAGTCAATAAAAATATTGTTTTTGTTAAAAGTAAAAATTTACGGTAAAAATTTAAAATCTCAAACTCACAAAATATATCAAACTATACACTTTATAAAATTTTCTCTCTACTCAATTGTGATTTTCTTTACAAATTTAGAGATGTATTTATAGAATTTCTTTGTAAATAATCCAAAAATAAATACATCATTATATTCATCATCACACACTAATTTTCAATACATTCAACTTCTTATTTTCAACATTCAACCTTTTTTATTTTCAACACTCCCCCTTGTGATGATGATCATGATACAATGATTGTCTTCATTACGTGTTTTTATATCGCCTCGTTAAAAACCTTACTAGGAAAAATTCATTGGGATAAAAACAATAGTAAGGGAAAAAGAGTGCAGTCACGTAAACTCTCCCTCATGTTAACACACACGTTTCTTCACAAATTTCGTAGATTGTGCATCCCAATGCTATATATATGCTATCTGAGTATTATTGTAGGAAGTGCATTTGTGAAGAGATCTGATGAGTTTTTACTTGATTGAATGTAACGAATATCAATATCTTTATTCTTCTCAAATTCTTGGGTGAATGCGAAGAATTTACGGAGAATATGTTTAGTTCTGTAGCTTTTTATGTATCCCTCTTTTATTTAAGCAACACATGCATTATTATTTTCATATAGTAACACAAACTTCTTGTGAAATGATAATCCGCATGAGATTTGGATATGTTCTGCCATTGATTTTAGCCACACACATTCACGACTTGATTCATGTAGTGCAATAATCTCGGCATGATTTGATGAAGTTTTTACGAGTGTTTGTTTCTGTGAATGCTAAGAAATTGCAGTGCCTCCACGAGTAAATACATATCCGGTTTGTGAACGTGCCTTGTGTGGATCAGATAAGTAGCCAGCATTAGCATAACCAATTATAATTTAATTGGTATCTTTTGAATACAAAAATCCCAAGTCTGTCGTTCCTCGTAGATAACAAAATATATGTTTAATTCTGTTTCAATGTTTCTTTGTTGGATATGAGCTAAATCTTGCCAATAAATTTACAGCAAAAGTAATATCAGGTCTTGTACAATTCGCAAGATACATAAGGGCACCAATATCACTTAGATATGGTACTTCTGGACCAAGAATAACTTCATCATCTTCACATGGACGGAATGGATCATTTTCTATGTTTAATAATATAACAACCATTGGAGTACTTACAGGATTTGATTTATCCATATTAAAACGTTTAAGGACCTTTTCTGTATAATTTGACCGGTGAAAAAATATTCCACATTCTCTGTGTTAAATTTGCAAACCCAAACAATACTTTGTTTTTCCAAGATCTTTCATTTCAAATTCTTCCTTCAAGTACGACACAACTTCTTGAATTTTCTTATTCATTCCAATGATGTTTAAATCATCAATATATACAACAATAATTACACATCCGGATGTTGTTTTCTTAATGAAAACGCAAGGACATATTGAATAATTTACATATCCTTTTTTCATTAAGTGTTCACTTAGCCGATTATACCACATTCAACACAATTGATTTTACCATATAATGATCTTTGCAATTTACAGAATAACATTCTCTGTATTTTGAACTTTGTGCTTCAGGCATCTTAAATCCTTCAGGGATTTTCATATATGTATATATTACTATCGGGTGATCCATATAAGTAAGCTGTGACAACATCCATAAGACGCATTTATAAATTTTCAGATACCCCCAAAATAATCAAATACCGAAACTTAATTGCATCTGTAACAGGAGAATACGTTTCTTCATAATCAATTCCGGGTCTTTGAGAAAAGCATTGTGCAACAAGTTTAGCTTCATATCTTACTATTTTATTTTTCTCATTTCGCTTTCGAATAAAAAACCATTTTTACCCAACAGGTTTTACACTTTAAGGTGTAAGGACTATAAGTCCAAAAATGTTATATTTATTTAGCGAATCCAATTCAACTTGGATTTCATATTTCCATTTTATCCAGTAATTTCGATGTCTACATTCACCAAAATATTTGGTTCATGATCTTCATTGTCATTTATGATGTCATCACGTATTTATATATCACTTTCTTTTATATATTTTCGGTTCCATATTTTTCCAATATTAATATAATTGATAGAAATTTCACGATTCTCATCATTTTGTGGTTCTAACAGAACCTTTTTGTCATCATGTATTTCTGCAGGGAATATCATTCTCTATTTTTTGATCATCATGTTTCTCCATATTTTTTCATTTTCGAGGATTTTTATCCTTGGAATCGATTGGCCTTCCACGCTTCAAGAATTTAATGACATCATGAGCGTCTTCAAATTGTTTTTGGATTTTCAATTCGAGCAGTACCTTTACAATATATATATATATATATGATTTACTTACCTTTTTTTGTCTGCAAATGCGTCTGGTATTTGATTTGCTATTATTTGCAAACGCACAATTTTCTGTACATCTTTTTCACATTGTTTAGTTCTTGGATCCAGATGTAACAATGATGATGTATACTATGTAATTTCTTTTTCGATATGTTTCTTTTCTCCACCTAACATTGGGAAGATTTCCTCATTAAAATGACAATAAGCAAAACGTGCTGTCAACACGTCTCCTGTCCGAGGCTCAAGATATCGAATGATTGATATGCTATCATAACTAACATAAATTCTGATTTTCTTTGAGGTCCCATTTTTGTTCGTTGAGGTGGTGCAATAGGCACATATACCATACATCCAAAAATTCTCAGATGAGAAATATCTGGTTCTTTACCAAATGCAAGCTGCAATGGGGAGTATTTATGATATGCACTTGATCTGATGCGAATTAATGCAGCATCATGTAAAATTACATGTCCCCATATAGAAACAAAGGGTTTTGTTTTCATAATCATTGGTCTAGCAATAAGTTGTAGACGTTTAATCAATGATTCAGGGTCATGAGGTAAGCATGGTCAAGGCTGGGGCTTGTTTGGGGCTTGAGTATGAGTCTTGAGCTGGAAAGGTTCAAACCAGTGTCTTAAGTGGTGTCTAAGGGTCGAGTCTAAGGCTTGGTTCGAGGTTGGTTTGAGTTGGAATCGGCAGAGAGCCGTGCGAATTGCATATGTGACATAGTGTTACTTTGGGCAGTTTTCCTTCGATAGGTTGATGTGCATGGTTTAAAGGGTTCGGTTGTAAGGCCCGAGATTTGAGTATTGGTAATCAGGAAGTATGAATGTATGATTTGATGTAATCATCGAAGGCCGAAGAAGCGACGTTGCAATTTGAGTTTAGTTGCAAAAATGTATTGGTGAGACAGCAAGACAGTGCACCCGCGATTGGGTTGCACATGAAATGTTGAATTTGAGCCGTAGGGTGAGTGCACCCGCGGCGAAAACATGGCCGCTCCCGCGGTACAAGACCACCCACGCCTATATTCCACCGCACCCGCGCTTGGAGGGCAGTGGGGTACGTTGTTGGGGCAGAACGTGCACCGCACCCGCGGTACCAAAGGGAGCGCACCCGCGGTCCAAGCTTCTGGAAAATTTGATGTATATCAATACAATGCCCGCACCCGCGGTGCAAAGATGAGCGCACCTGCGGTGTGTCGTGGAAGTTGAAGAATGAACCATGTGTCTTTGCCATGCAATTTAAATGCTGAGTCTTCATGTCCAGCTTATTATCACCGAGAGAAAAAGGGAGAAAAGCTTCAGAATTTCTTCAAGTTCCCTTCAAGCTTAGATTGTGATTGTGCAACCTTCATCCATCCGATTTTCGATCCAAGCATAGATTCGTGCTCCTCTTGTTGTAAGCTTTCAAAGGATGTAAGTATTATTATGTTTCAACTTTTGAAGTCGAGATATTGGGGAAATTTTGATATACTTGAAATTATGTCTTCTTGCGACTATTATGATAGTATATTTGATATCGGATGGAAAAACGATTAGGATATGCGAGTATTGTGAAATTACAGCATGTTTGAGTTGAAATATACAGATTTTGAGCCTTGCGGATTGATGTTGTTGAGATTGATTAGTGTTATTGAGTTGATCGGTATCACGAGATTACGCCGTTATGCCGTCAAATCAGTAGATTAATATTGATCAGATTCAGTATGGATTGAGATTGTACTGTTATGTTATTGACATTGATCAGATTATGTGTTGATTTGAGTATTGATCAGAACATGTATTGAATTGAGTTGTTTATTGATATTATACCTATTCGATTGTCATTGCCAGATTGGTAATGGACAGATTTGAATTTGAGAGTGAGACTATGTCTTCATCAGACCGAGAAGACAAAGGTATAAATCGATGTTAACTGGGAGATCGACTTGAGTTAGATTTTACTCGAGTTTCCCTAAACCACATACTTGTATGGTATTGTTTTTATATCTTTGTGTTTTAATGATTATGTTTATTTTATTGAATTAGAAAGTAGAAAGTAGAGAGCTATTGAGTGAGAATCATTGAAAGAGGGGCTAGACTATGACAGAGGCGTCACTGGCCCATTGCACATTGTCAGAATAGGTTTGGTCTTGGACAGACATGCCAAGACACTGGACGTTTGGTATATCGAGATGCTTCAGATACAGATGGCATCCTTATTACAGATTATTCGATATAGATCAGACCAAAGTCCAGGAATAGGGACGTATCAATTACAACCACCGTGAACATAAGAGATAGGTGGGAGAATTTTTACGTTCTTATTCACCAGGATCCCTAGATTAAATGAGAGATGAGTCGAGTCTGAGATGCCGAGTCATCAGTTGAATTACAGATTGTACAAATCATGTTTCGTAGATTACAATTCATGTTTTATTTATGGTTTGATATCGATTCACATTGTCAGATTATGATACATATAGTGATATCGGTTCTCATGCTTTATTATACCATGGCATGTATACATTGTTTATACTGGGGTTTATTCTCACCGGAGTTATCTGGCTGTTGTCTTGTTTATATGTGTGCATGACAACAGGTGGGACAGGATCAGGGTCGAGAAGAAGATGAGAGATTGAGATTAGCGTGGCGATTCCGGACTTGGATGTAAATAGGTTTCAGCTCTTGATATGTAGTGGTTGAACCTTAGTTAGTTTGAATTCACATTGTTGTATTAAATTTTTACTTGTATACTGATTTGTATATTATATCAATTCCATTATGTTCCGCAAATTAAGAAAAAAAAATTATGACCCTAATTACTTGACTAGTATATTGATCCTAATAACGATTAAGAAGATGATTAGCGTCCGGGTCCCCACAACAGGTGGTATCAGAGCATTAGGTTCTAGAACAGTAGGTTCCTTAGACTGAGATAGAGGAGAGTGAGCGGGGTAGAATGAGTTTTCTTTCCTTGCATGTGAATGCTAGCATGTGATTATAATGTTGAATTACATTGTGTATGCTAGCATGACATTATGTTTTATTGCTTTTAAATACATGTTACCTGAATATCTGAGATGATTTGGTAATATGTATTATTTAAAAAGGGATCAGAAACCATTATTGATCAGAGGAAGCTGATCAGAAAGGGACTGAGACAGATTTATCTCATGTGATCACTGACTTTTATGATCATCAGACATACCTCCTCGAAGAATTCCGGAACGAGGTAGTACTTCGACTAATCAGAGAGATGTGTCAGAAATTTTGATGGAAACACAGTTGATGAAGTTTCAGTCATTTCAACCGCCGATTCTAAAGGGTACTGAGACGCCAGTCGGTTGTGAGAATTGGTTAGAGGACATAGAAATGCTATTTGAATTTCTGGGTTTCACAGATGATTGTAGAGTTAAGCTGATTGAGCAACAGTTACAGGAAGTCGCAAGAAGTTTGTGGCTGGTAACCAAAGAAGCTCTAGAACAACGTAGGTCAGTGATTACGTGGAAAATTTTAAATGTTGAATTCTATCAAAGATTCTTTCCCGTATCATACAGACAGGATAAAGGTGCAGAGTTTGCGAATATGAGACAGGGTCTATTGAATATTGATGAGTATTTGGCCCAGTTCTTTACCTTGCTACGTTTTGCTCCACACGTGGCTCGGAATGATGAAGCTGTATCTAATCAGTTTATTTAGGGATTGAATCTAGAGATACGTACTTTGGTAAATGTGAAACGTTCCCATAATTTTGCTGATACCCTGAACAGGGCCAAAAGAGCAGAAACAGTTTTGATGAGACAAACAGAAGCTTCACATGTTCTTCCAGCACCGAGTTCACAGCACTTGCCTTCCAGAGTTGAGATTGGCAGCAGCAGTGGTGGAAAGAAAGAACAGTTGCAAGCTCGAAAGAAACAGTTCAAGAAGTTAGGGAGCGGGTCATCTAGCTCCAGTGGTTCTAGTCCGAATTATGTTGGAGTTTATTGCAGAACCTGCGGAGGGAGACATCCCATAGAGCAATGCCAGGGAGTGACTGGTAGTTGCAATATTTGTAGACAGCGGGGACACTTTGCTAGAGATTGTCCTCAGAAAGGTTCCCGAAGATTTCATGGAGCAGAATCATCCGATTGAAGTGACCAAGGAACAGACCAGGATGCACTTGATGATATAGTGACAGGTAACTGTTCTTTTACGATTATTTTACGTATGTATTAAGAGATATTAATACATCCTATGCATAATTTTGGATGAATTGCATTGAAATATACTTGATCTATTGGATCTGATTGTACTGTAGTATTAATTTCTTCACCTTTTGGAGAAATGTTGATATCAATGAATTCTATAAAATATCGTATACTGCAGTAGAATGAGAATGAGATCGAGTTAGACTGTGGGTACTTAGGTTGTTTGATTCTGACTGCATGATTGATATTATTATGCTGATTAAGTACATAAATATTGTAGATTCTTTCCAGGAGATGGTAAGATTTGGACCTGAAATGGCCAAAGAATGAACCTTGTACGATAAGGATTCTAGAATTCTTTTGATATCCGTATTATATATAATTCGATGATCATCGAAAGGAACAGAAAGATTCCTTATGTATTCAGTTGATTTATTGAAACTGTGCGTATTATTGACTAATTTGCCAGTAGCAGGAGAGTTGTTACAGTCTTCCCAGATTAGATGCTGGGTTTGCTTTCAGTCAGGAAGATTGATTTCAGTCTTGACTCGATACCAAGTACTGTTCTTATTTTAGAACTTCGTACAGAATGACACTGACTGAATGAAAAGAATTGAAAAATCAGTTAGATGAGTATTGGCCGAGAGTACATCAGATTTAGTATTTTTCTTTGGCATGCTTCAGTTATAGTTATGAGTGAGGAAATTTATAGTTAGAAAGATTCTGATGATATTATGCTCGTTCTATCAATGATACTTTGGTGTATTCGAAGTATATGGATGATTGAATCGAATTTTTGAAATCTGATATTGAAAATTCTGATAACTGAGATGTTGTATACCAAAAAGTGTTGAGCTGTGAATCTTGACTGAATCCGATTGTATTAAGGGCTTGTTATATCTGAAGATTATATATCTATTAATTTTTAGCATAGTGAAGCCGTGATCAGTTGGCCGAGATTGACGTCAATGTCAGATATTTATAGTTTTATGAGTTTAGCAGGCTATTTTATACGACTGTTGTTTGAAATTGCTTGAGAATTGTTATTGTTCTAAAACAGTAATTGAGACAGATTATATGGTTTGGGGGACATTACATTTGGAAATAATATAACAGTTAATTTGAACAACATCGAGGGTATGATTGAGTAGCCAAATTGACAGTATTATAAGAAATTACCTGTTTATGAGGGTCAAAGATCAGTATAGATGATTGTTATTTCAAATTTGATCCGATATTATTGTTATTGAATCAGTGTTTGATACAGATTATTGTGAACCGTTGAGATTATATACAGTTCCAACCGAATCAGAGCTGATATCGAGAATTCAAGCAGTTTAGAAATGTGATCAGAATGTTCAGAATTGGATTATGAGTATCAGAGCAGAGCATCGATCAGAGTAACAAATATGTGACAGAATCGTCTCTTTGTGCCAAATACTTCAGATTGATATTACAGAATTCGATATCGATAGTCAGAACAGGATGCCGATCAGAATATCAGATTGTTCAATCAGCATATATTAATTTGTACAAGATGACGTACCCACATGACCAGATGACTGAGATTTATGGCAGAATAGTGGTCAGGTTGCATGAAGTACCGGAGTTGATTGTATTAGATCGTGATTTTCGGTTTATTTTGTACATTGACATAGTTGCAGTAGGCTCTAGGTATGGAGTGATATCTATGTACCGCATATCATCCTCAGACCGACAGATAATCAGAGAAGACTATCTAGATACTAGAGGATATACTTAGAGCTACAGTGCTTGATTTTTAGCACTAGTTGGCAAGATTCTTTACCATTCTGTGAGTTGTCGCACAACGCAGCTATCAGAAGAGTATTGAGATAGAACCGTTGTACAGAAAGAAGTGCAGATCTCCTCTTTATTTGACATAATCTCTGAGATTCTTGAGATTAGATCTGGTATATTCCGAGATATGACAAGATGATTTAGAAAAGAATGATGATGACTTAAGACACACAGGCCAAATATGCCAACAACAGACGATGACTATTGGTATGTGAGACAAGAGATCGAGTATTTTTGAAAATTCTATTTTCTGAAATGTTGTCAGATTTGGCAAGAAAGGGAAATTGTTTCCACAATCCATTAGGCTTGATGAGATTCTCAAGAAGCCAGAGGAGGCAGAGCATGGCGAGACACTGAATTATTATGAATGGCCAATCTAAATACTTGATTGTGAAGAAGAGACGTTCGAAGCAAAGACTTCAATTATGAAAGTTCAATGAAGTCATTAGGACATCGAAGGAGCTACTTGGGAGACTGAATCAGACATGAGATGAGAATTTCCAGCACTATTTCTCTGATCTGAGTATTTATATCAGCTTCTATTATTTCTGCCTATTTAATACATTTGATTTGATTGTAATATGATACGATTGCCTACGATTTCGAGGACGAAATTATTCCTTAGAGGGGGAGAAATGTAAGGCCCGAGATTTGAGTATTGGTAAGCAGGAAGTATGAATGTATGATTTGATGTAATCATCGAAGGCCGAAGAAGCGACGTTGCAATTTGAGTTTAGTTGCAAAAATGTATTGGTGAGACATCAAGACAGTGCACCCGCGGTTGGGTTGCACACGAAATGTTGAATTTGGGCCGTAGGGTGAGTGCACCCGCGACAGAAACATGGCCGTAGGGTGAGTGCACCCGTGACAGAAACATGGCCGCTCCCGCGGTACAAGACCTCACCCGCGCCTACGTCCTACCGCACCCGCGCTTGGAGGGCAGTAGGGTACGTTGTTGGGGCAGAACGTGCACCGCACCCGCGGTACCAAAGGGAGCGCACCCGCGGTCCAAGCTTCTGGAAAATTTGATGTATATCAGTACACTGCACGCACCCGCGGTACCAAAGGGAGCGCACCCGAGGTCTAAGCTTCTGGAAAATTTGATGTATATCAGTACACTGCGCTCACCCGCGATGCAAAGATGAGCGCACCCGCGGTATGTCGTGGAAGTTGAAGAATGAACCATGTGTCTGGGCCATGCAATTTAAATGCTGAGTCTTCATGTCCAGCTTATTATCACCGAGAGAAAAAGGGAGAAAAGCTTCAGAATTTCTTCAAGTTCCCTTCAAGCTTAGATTGTGATTGTGCAGCCTTCATCCATCCGATTTTCGATCCAAGCATAGATTCATGCTCCTCTTGTTGTAAGCTTTCAAAGGATGTAAGTATTATTATGTTTCAACATATTTTGAAGTCGAGATATTGGGGAAATTTTGATATACTTGAAATTATGTGTTCTTGCGACTATTATGATTGTATATTTGATATCGGATTGAAAAATGGTTAGGATATGCGATTATTGTGAAATTCCCGAATGTTTGAGTTGAAATATAAAGATTTTGAGCCTTGCGGATTGATGTTGTTGAGTTGATTGGTATCACGAGATTACGCGTTATGCCGTCAAATCAGTAGAATAATATTGATCAGATTCAGTATGGATTGAGATTGTACTGTTATGTTATTGACATTGATCAGATTATGTGTTGATTTGAGTATTGATCAGAACATGTATTGAATTGAGTTTTTTTATTGATATTACACCTATTCGATTGTCATTGCCAGATTGGGAATGGACATATTTGAATTCGAGAGTGAGACTTCTTCTTCATCAGACCGAGAAGACAAAGGTATAAATCGATGTTAACTGAGAGATCGACTTGAGTTAGATTTTACTCGAGTTTCCCTAAACCACATACTTGTATGGTATTGTTTTTATACCTTTGTGTTTTAATGATTATGTTTATTTTATTGAATTAGAAAGTAGAAAGTAGAGAGCTATTGAGTGAGAGTCACTGACAGAGGGGCTAGACTATAACAGAGGCGTCACTGGCCCATTGCACATTGTCAGAATAGGTTTGGTCTTGGACAGACATGCCAAGACACTGGACATTTGGAATATCGAGATGCTTCAGATACAGATAGCATCCTTATTACAGATTATTCGATATAGATCAGACCAAAGTCCAGGAATAGGGACGTATCAATTACAACCACCGCGAACGTAAGAGATAGGTGGGAGACTTGTTACGTTCTTATTCACCGGGATCCCTAGATTAAATGAGAGATGAGTCGAGTCTGAGATGCCGAGTCATCAGTTGAATTACAGATTGTATAAATCATGTTTCGTAGATTACAATTCATGTTTTATTTATGGTTTGATATCGATTCGCATTGTCAGATTATGATACATATAGTGGTATCGGTTCTCATGCTTTATTATACCATGGCATTTACACATTGTTTATAATGAGATTTATTCTCACCGGAGTTATCCGGCTGTTGTATTGTTTGTATGTGTGCATGACAACAGGTGGGACAGGATCATGGTCGAGAAGATGATGAGAGATTGAGATTAGCGTGGCGATTACGGACTTGGATGTAAATAGGTTTCAGCTCTTGATATGTAGTAGTTGAACCTTAGTTAGTTTGAATTCACATTGTTGTATTAAATTTGTACTTGTATACTGATTTGTATATTATATCAATTCCATTATGTTCCGCAAATTAAGAAAAAAAATTTATGACCCTAATTACTTGACTAGTATATTGATCCTAATAACGATTAAGAAGATGATTAGCGTCTGGGTCCTCACATTGGTCATGGTTCGAGGCTGGTTTAGGGCCTTGTATAGTAGGTTAGGATGCAGTTCACGTGTGGTTCGAACCCTGAGTCATTTGGTAAGGCCTTAGTGGTTTTTATTTAATTCAAGAGTCATACGAGTCTGAATGCATCTTTGGGGTTGTTTTGGTTATTTAATTGATGATGTTGGGGCAGCATGTTCGAGACGATCCAACGAGTTCCACGATGTTCGTAAGTATGTATAACGTGCAAAATAATTATTTTTAAGTTATACGATTTGTCTTGTGGCCAATTATGTTAATGGGCTTGGAACTCGGAGAATGTGTCCAGGGACCTCTTCAACATCTTCGGGAGAATTATGCTCTATGTTAGAGAGTGGACATCCAATCCAAGGGTTGTGGTGATCCTTGTCGACCTAGTACTATGGTTAGTTTGATGAGATGATTTATGCTATGGGCCACTTGAAATGAATCCTCGAACGCAAGAAATTCAAACACGATTATTTGGAATTGCGCCCTCAGTTCAATAACGAATAAGGATCCATGTTGTGATGTCCCAATATTTTGATCCAAGTAATGAGTAATTTCCACCCCTAAAATACGCGGTTTAGTCATAAACAATCACAAAAAAAACAATCGACACTCGATGAACCTTCAAAGAACTCACCTTTGACAATCCCCGTAAGAACGATTGACAAACGCCACAAAATAAAAAAATTGATAAGTTTGATTTTTGATAACAAAGGAAAATCTTTTGTTGTTTGAGAGAAAAACTCAAGAACAATTCTATTCAATCTTAAATAATCTGAAGAGTTTGTCAAAATTCGTCTATATCATGTTTACATATCACAAGATACTAAAAAATAAGTTCCATAATTAGTTAGGACTCTAAACTAGGAAACATTTTTCCCCAGGTGGGGGCACACTGGGGCAGGCACCAGGGGTGGTATGATTCGACCGACCTAGCGTTGCGTGATCTGGAGTGGGCGCACTAGGGCGGTAAGATTTTGTCGCCCTAGCACCAAGTGTTCTGGACTTTGAGTAATACTTGGCGCACTGGAAAGTTAAGATTCGACCGCCCTAGTGCCTAGCGTTCTGTCCTCCTCCTCATTTAACACTTGCACAACGATCCTATGGGCCCAAGCTCATTTCCATGGATTACGAACCATTCAAGAATTGGCATCTTGCTTGCAAGTTCTCCTTGATTTCTCATGAATCCATGCAGTGCCTCCTTGAACCTCTTCATCCGCCCTCTCGTTATTGGTCTTTTCGACAACTTTAAAGGATCCCACACTTTTCTTGGGGCTTAACCTTCCATGATCGCACCATTATCCCCTTCTTGAAAAGGATTTGTTCTCAAATCTTGTTTATCACCTACATCAAGTAACGAAAGATCACTAACATTAAAAGTAGAACTGACGTTATACTCACCTGACAGATCGAGCTTGTACGCGTTTTCAGTGATCCTTTCAATAGTTTGAAATGGTCCATTTCACCCAAGTAATAGCTTCGAACGTCTCTCCTCGGGGAACCTTTCCTTCCGCAAGTGTAGCCACACCCAATCACCTTTCTCAAACACCACATTTTTCTTCCCCTTATAGGCTTGCTTGGTGTATTGCTCATTTTTCTTATCAATATTGGCATTGACTTTTTCATGCAAACCCCTAACAAATTCAGTCTTCTTTTTTCCATCTATGTTTAACCTTTTACTCACATGTAAAGACATCAATTCCAATAGAGTTAAAGGATTAAAACCATACAAAATCTCAAATGACAAATAATTTGTAGTATAATGCACATTAAGTTTATAAGAAAACTCAACAAATGGTAAATATTCTTCCCAATTATTTAATTTTTTTTAAGCATAGCACGTAATAAAGTTCATAATTTCCTATAACAACCTCAGTTTGTTCATCAGTTTGAGGATGAAAATTCATAGAAAACAGTAATTTAATGCCAAGTTTAGCCCTCAACGTTTTCCAAAAGTAACTCAAAAACTTAACATCACGGTCAGAAAAGACTTACCATGCAACCTAATGACTTCTCTAATGAATAAATCCGCAATGTTAGATGTATCATCAGTATTCTGACATGTAATGAAATGTGCCATTCTAGAAAATTTATCAACAACAACAAATATTGAATCCCTCCCCTTCTTAGTCCTAGGCAATCCTAAAACAAAATTCATAGATATGTCAATCCAAGGTTCATTAAGAACGGGAAGTGGGGTATATAATCCATGCAGTTGTGTCCTAGTCTTCTCTAAACAAGAAACCATTATGCAAATAGAATTTATTATGTGGACCATGAATACATGTTTCAAACACAGCCTTCATCTAGCAAATATAACTCCTTGACATGCTCAAACCCAAATATTTTGATTCCAAGGTAGAGAATAGCATATACCTTTGTGATAGTACGTCGGCCGTTAAGTTTTTCTTACCTTGCTTATATTTGATCATGTAGAGGAATGTTTCCAAAAACGCCACCCACTTGGCATGTCTCTTGTTCAACTTACGCTACCTCTTAAGATGCTTTAGGGATTCATGATCCATATGAATCACAAATTCCATAGGCCTCAATTAGTGTTGCCACGTCTCTAGAATCCTCACAAGCGCGTACAACTCCTTGTCATACATCGGATAGTTCAGTCTGCTCCATTGAGCTTCTCACTTAAGTACGCCACCGGCGTTTTCCTTGCATAAGAAATCCACTAATACCTAAACGTGAAGCATCACATTTAATTTCAAAAGTATTAGCAAAGTCAAGTATAACAAGTAAATGTGCATTAATTAATTTTATCTTAATAATATTAAAAGACTTCTCTTGTTCCTCGTCCCAATGGAATGGAACGTTCTTCTTTATCACCGCCGTCATTGGTGCTGCCAGTGTGCTAAAATCGTTTAAAAACCTCCAATAGAAGCTTGCAAGACCATTAAAACTTTGGACTTGTCCAAAGTGAAGGGGCATTAATTAAGTTTTTCTTCATAATATTAAAGGACTTCTGTTGTTCCTCGTCCCAATAGAATGAAACGTTCTTCTTTATCACCACCGTCATCGGTGCTGCTAGTGTGCTAAAATAATTTACAAACCTCCAATAGAAGCTTGCAAACCATGAAAACTTTGGACTTTTCCAACAGTAGTAGGCGTTGGCCAATCTTAAATAGAACTTAGCTTGTATTCATCAACTTGTATCCCCTGTAAATCTATTGCCTATCTGAGTAACCAAGATTTTGTAACTGGTTTGCCCAAAATATATTTTTCAAAAGATAAAATTTGTTCAGCATGTCAGTTTGGAAAACAAGTAAGATCTTCATTCAAGAATAGAGGTTGTAAATCATCTTTCCGATGCTTAGAACTGTTGCACATGGATCTTTTTGGTCCAATACCAGTCATGAGTTTAGGGGGAATGAAATACACCCTATTAGTTGTGGATGATTTTTCAAGATTTAATTGGGTAATTTTTCTCAAATCAAAAGACCAAACTGCTGCATTACTGATTAAGCTCTTCAAAAGACTTTTAAATGAAAAATCAGTTGGAATGATCGAATAAGGTCTGACAGAGGGACTAAATTCATCAATCAAAATCTTTCAAATTTTTTAGAAAATACTAGAATCAAGCATAAGCTCTCAGCAGCTAGAAGACCTCAGCAAAATGGTGTAGCTGGGAGAAGAAATCGGACTCTTAAAGAAACTGTTAGAACAATGCTTGCTGATTCTGATATTTCTCAAAGGTTTTGGGCTGAAGCAGAATAAAATGCGTGTTATACTCAGAACAGATCAATGATTAATAACAATCATGTGAAAAAACCATATGAGACCTGACATGGAAGAAAAACTGTGATTTCTTATTTCAAAATATATTTCGCTGCAGATGTTTTATTCTTGATAATGGTAAAAATAATTTAAAAGCCTTTGATGCTAAATCTGCAGAGGAAATATTTCTTGGATATTATTCAGTTAGCAAAGCATATAGAGTTTTCAATAAAATTCTTTAAATGTTGAAGATTCTATCCATGTTGTTTTTGATGAAACTGCACTAACTGATAAGCCAACTGATCCAGTGGAGCTAGTTGATCGATTTACAGAGATCAGTTGGGAGGATGAAAGTGAAGAAGAAAATCATATCAACAAAAAAATCTTTCTAACACCTGAACCATAAATTCTAGATCAAACAGTTGAATAGGAACCGACTCCAGAAAACCAATTGGTAGAGCAAATAAATGACATTCAGTTGCCAACCGATACAGATCCAACTGAAACTGAAAACATTCAGTTGCCAACAAAAATAGTTGCTGATATGGAAGCAACACATAATGAGCTCAGATGGAAGAAATCAAATCCACCAGAATTGGTGATAGGTAATCCATCTGACCCGGTAAGAACAAAAATTCAAATGCTTAAATTATTTATTCATTCTGCTTTTGTCTCACAACTGGAACCAAAGAAAACTGATGAGGCCCTTGCTAATCCTAACTGGATAAATGCAATACAAGAGGAGCTAAATCAGTTTACCCATAACAATGTCTGAGACTTAGTTCCAAGACCAGTTTGCAAAACAATTATAGGTACAAAATGAGTATTCAGAAATAAACTGAACGAAGATGGTTCAGTTGCATGTAACAAAGAAAGATTGGTAGCACAATGATATAGGCAGGAAGAAGGAATTGACTGTTGCGACTTTGATTGTTGCACTCCCAAGAGCAGGTTGTCCACACAAGTAGTATAATTCGGTGAGTCCAAATATCGTATCCACAGGGAAGCTAAGGTAATTACAAGTCCACTACAATGTCTTTTTGTTATTGTTTTTTTTTTCTTTTTTAATTTTAATTGTTTGAATCTTTAATGAGTAAATTTTAATTGTTCAAATTTTAATTTAAGTAGTTGAGATTAAAGGATCCACTCTTGGTATTATAATAAAGTTAACATTAACGAACAATATTGAAATCCACTTAATAAAATGGTTCCAATATATTAAATAATCATATTTATATTATGTTATAAATTATTATCTTATAAGCATATAATATACACCAAAATTTATAAATATGGTCAAGTATTTATTGTGCTATATATATTTGTAAACACTAAATCAAGGTTCCCACTTTAAATGGTTGGTAAAACCAAACAAACATTTAAATGGTACCAATAAATTAATACTATGATATATTCATATATAATAAATCAAGGAATCCAAGTTAAACGGTTGGTAAAACCAAACTAACATTTAAATGGTTCCAAGAATTTAATATTATAATATATTTATATATAATAAATCAAGGCATCCACTTTAAATGGTTGGTAATATCAAACTAAGATTTAAATGGTTCCAAGAATTTAGTGTAACATATAGCAACAATAAATCAAAACTCCCACTTATAAGTAGGGTATAAAAATACTTAAAGAAATAAATATAACATAAACAATAAATAATGATTAAACAATATAAAACATAGATTCTTACCTTTTAATAACCTTATTATCATGCCAAGAGCTTCACCTTATCATCTCAACTTTAGGAAGTTAGCTATTCATCATTCAAAGTGTAAAAGTTTGAATATGAAATTAACATGCTAATTATATTTAAATGAACAAATAAAAGAAAAATATAGAGAGAAATATTATGAACTCAAAGGTTTGTTCATAGAATGAGGGATATCTCAATACATTACAATGCACTCCTATTTATAGCCAAATTTGGGGAGACAACCACAAATAAAATATTATTTTTTACACATAAGTCTTCATTGGTGTTCCAAGAAATTAATATTATATTACACATCACTTTTGAAAATCTTCTTATCCGAATTTGCTTCTTCACATAAAAAGAAAAATGTGGATAATTGAGTTGTCTAGTTGTGGTATTTTTTTCAGAATATTTGACCAAGTAATTTGAGAGATATGGTCAAAATACTAGAGCATGGTAAAAATGCCACTCCTTTGGTAACTTTCTTTGTTGCTTAATTTGATCCCAATTGTGAGAGGATTTTTATCTCATGCTTGTCAACAATATTGTAGATATTACAATCAACTTTCTACAGGTCCAAGAATCATCTTAATCTCATTTGTAACGCCAAGGTTATTCTTGTTTTATCGAACCTGTAAAAAATAGTAAAAACTTATAATTACACACAACTTATATTTTATACAATTTATTATAAAACATGTAATATTTAAACATTTAATAAAACAAAAACTATATATTTATATTATAAAACATTTAATTAATGTACAATTTTTTTATCTTTATCACACTCCCCAACCAGCTTATTGCTAGTCCCTAGCAATTTAAGCGTTAATAGCAATACAAAACATATTGATTAATTTAAATAGAAATGTAATCAAAACTATCTAAGTGTTAAAATTAAATTTTAAAACTGTCAAAGTTATATCAAGATCATCATAATTATAATTTGTGAAATAATTTGAGATGATCAATTCAAAGCTTATTTCAGGTAGTTAAATGTATACGGCCTTTAGAAATTCCTAGTAAGAGTCTCAACTCCATATCCTCACAGGTTAATAAATGTTTCAAATTTATGGCAACGATTTCTCTCATGGAGTTGGAATACAGATAAATGCTCAAGGAAATGGTTTACAGAATGCAGACAGACAAACGAGCCAAACTAATCAAAAGATAGAAAATCCATTGATTCAAAATCTAGTTGTTCTTATTTATATATATATTTTTTCCTGATAATTTTTATTTTTTTTATTTTTTTATTTTATTTTTTTTTTCATAACATCATGGAATCAGACTAAGTTTATGCTTCTTGACCACATATTTATTTAATTTGTACAATAATTTTCTCTCTCTTTTTTTTTATGAGAGATTTATGGGTCGTAGCATATAACTTAAAAATTACATAGATCTTTAATATCTTTCTTTTTTTTCCTCCTCTTTTTTTTTTCCAGGAAATATCATTTTTTTTTTTCAAAATAAGAACTCAAGATCTAAACAATAGATAGTCTCTCTCATGATCAATAAAGGCTCGAAAGCTGTTTTCTCAGTCCTCTCCACTCACTCACAAAATATGTGTGAGTTTAAAATTTTAGGCACTCTTATAAGGTATATCTTGGGTCATATACTTTAATACCTAATTTTATCACAATGGTTAATCACTCAAAAAGATTTCATAAATCATATTTTTATATTGATCAGAATATTAAAAATGACATTTTTTCAAATAAAAATTTAAAAATTCTTAAATAGATTAATACATGTTCTAATTTAAATCTTTCAAATATGTAAAGTATGACATTTTAGCAAAAATTACTAAGGTACAAACAATAAACATGGTTTTATTTTAAAATAATTTTTATTTTTTTTTAAATTTGTTCTCCCCCCAATCAAAATATGAAATTGTCCCTAATGTCAAAATAGCTATTAATAAAGAGTACATAATGAAAGAGATATCACCTGGAATTTTATTAAAGATAACAAACTGAAACAAACGCAAACCAATCCACGACTTTTGAATCAATGATCCAACTTTCTTTTCTTACGGCTTGATTGCGATCAATTGATCTTTGTTATCATCAGATCAGGCTTATGAACAAAAGTTTCCAAATCATCAATTAATTGGTCGGCAGTCGAAGCACAAATGAGCATCCGTCGTGAATTTTCTGAAATGAAATTCTGTTCCACAGCTTTATCAAGAAATGTCAACAAACTGTCATAATAATTATTGATATTCAACAAGCCCAGAGGTTTATTATGGATATTAAGTTGTGCCCAAGAAACAGTGTGAAAAATTTCTTCTAATGTACCAAAACCACCTGGTAGTGCGATAAAAGTATCAGAATTTTCAATCATTTGAGTGATTCTTTCATACATAGAAGAAACTTTTAATTCCTCCCCAATCGTAACACATGTAATATTTCCTTCAGCTAGAGCTGTAGGAATAATACCCAAAACCTGACTACCTCCAAGATGAGCAGATGTTGAAACAGATCTCATTAACCCAATATTACCTCCCCCATATACCAAGTGAATTTTTCTCTCAGCCAATATCTTTCCAAGATTATTCGCTGCTTCTACAAACACTTCATTTTTTCCAGGACTCGACCCACAAAATATACAAATATTTTTCAATGTTTGTGCAGAGGATCCAGCCATGTTTTTACTTTCTTTTTTTGGTCTGCGAAAATAGAGAAAAAGATGAGAGATTTTATCGGGGTAATATGTTATCATGAAAAAACTATGGGTCATAGCTGTAAACAGAATAAATAGTAAAAACAATAATGACACACATGCTTATAAACAGTAGTGTGATTGTGGCTCACAATTTTCCTCTGCTTTACGTCCAGAAACGGCTTCAACGCCTTCTATGAGTCGAGGATATGCTTCCCATCCAATTTTCTTATAAATTGGCAAACAGGGTTTTTTTTAGTCAGATTCCCAAGACTATGACGCTCATCTTGAAATTGTTTCCATAAACGGAGAAGTTCAATATGCACATGTCCACTAGAATACGTCTCAAGAGTCAATAAGATGTTATCTAAAGACTTCTTACTCAGCCCATTCTTAATGAAATCAATTTTATCTTCTCTGTTATTGGAAACACACCCCAAAGATCTGCATCGTTTGTCACAAGTCCATCTTGCACACTTATGACAAACCCCTAAACTTTTGGCCCTTCGTTTTTTCGCATAAGTGCTTTTTCCTAATCCAGGCAAATAACGAATGAGCAATGATTGTGGAACTTCTCCTCCTAATCGGACATTAGCTTCAATTACAAGACGAATATCTTCTGGAATTCCTTTTTGCATTATCAATCTCAATCGTTCACACCTTCCTGCATAAATTTTTCTTAGAACACTTTCAGAAACAGAGGGAAAATATTTACAAATTTTTGAGAGAATTTCATCCATTTTGAAAAGAAAAGAAATGATTTTTTTTATTTTTGTATCAGCAATTGTGGGAAACTGATTTAACCGACTATGAGAGTCACGGAGTACCGTTATCCGCCATTTAACCGGGAAAATAAAAAGATTAAGGAAACCTGAAATAAAAACAAACAAAATTAAATGCAACATAAAAATTTAAGGATCAGAAAGAGAAATAAACTCTTCTTGAAAGATTTCATTTTCCAAAAATGGTTTAAGCCTTTGTCCATTCACTTTAAAAACATCACCATTTTTAGGATTTTCAATATCCACAGCTCCATAAGGATACACATGCTTTACAACATATGGGCCTGTCCATCTTGATCGTAATTTTCCTGGGAATATGTGAAGTCGAGAATTATAAAGCAAAAATTTTTTACCAATCTCAAAAGAATTTCTAAGAATTGTTTTATCATGAAATGATTTGATTTTTGCTGTATAAATCCTTGAATTCTCATACGCATCATTTCTGAGTTCATCAAGTTCATTAAGTTGCAATTTACGCAATTTGTTGGCATCACCATGCTTGAATTTAAAGTTTTGATCGCCCAATAAGCTTTATGTTCCAATTGTATAGGCAAATGACAATGTTTTCCATAAACCAGCCTGTAGGGAGACATATTTAATGATGTTTTAAGAGCTGTTCGATATGCCCAAAGTGCATCATTAAGTCGCAGAGACCAATCTTTTCTATTTGAGTTAACAGTTTTTTCCAAAATTTGCTTTATCTCCCTATTAGCTAATTCAACTTGTCCATTTGTTTGAGGATGATAAGGAGTAGTTACTTTGTGAGTAATACCATATTTTTTCATTAATGAACCAAATGGTTTATTAACAAAGTGAGTTCCCCCATCACTTATCATAACTCGAGGAATTCCGAATCTACTAAAAATATTTTCTTTCAAAAATTTGATGACGATTTTATGATCATTTGTTCGACATGGAATTGCCTCTATCCATTTGGAAACATAATCAACTGCAACTAAAATATACAAGTATCCAAACGACGGTGGAAAAGGTCCCATAAAATCAATTCCCCAACAGCCAAAGATTTCAATTTCAATGATAGGATTTAAAGGCATCATGTTTCTTTTTGAAATTGCACTCAATTTTTGACAATTTTCGCAGATCTTGCAGATTACGTGGGTGTCTTTAAACAAAGTGGGCCAATAAAATCCACACTGCAGGATTTTTGCAGCTGTTTTCTTTGAAGAAAAATGTCCTCCGCATGCTTCTGAATGACAAAATTTAATGACACTACTTACCTCATTGTCGAGTATGCAACGTCGAAAAATTTGATCTGGACAGTACTTGAACAGATACGGATCATCCCAATAAAAGTTTTTTACCTCATTTAAAAATTTTCTCTTATCTTGGGAACTCTATTGCGGTGGCATTTTTCCTGTCACAAGAAAAGTTACTATATTAGCAAACCAAGGTGTAGTAGTAACTGAAAATAGATGTTCATCAGGAAAATTATCGTTAATTGGTGTCATTTCAGAAGATGATCCTGTTACTAGTCTCGATAAATGATCGGCTACGACATTCTCGGTTCCTTTTTTATCTTTGATCACAATGTCAAATTCTTGGAGCAACAAAATCCATCGTATCAGTCGTAGCTTTGCATCTTGTTTCTTCAACAAATATCTAATAGCAGAATGATCAGTAAACACAATAGTCGTCGATCCAATCAAATAAGAACGAAATTTATCTAATGCAAATATTACAGAAAGTAGTTCTTTTTCAGTTGTGGAGTAATTCATTTGAGCATTGTTTAAAGTTCTACTTGCATAATATATCACATAAGGCTTACCGTTTGTTCTTTGACCCAGTACTGCACCGACTGCATAATCACTCGCGTCGCACATGATTTCAAATGGTAAAGACCAATCAGGAGGTTGCATGATAGGAGCTGATGTTAAATGTCGAATGATTTTATCAAAAGCATTTTGACATTCTTGAGTCCACTCAAATGCACTGTCTTTTGTTAAGAGGTTACAAATGGGTTTAGAGATTAAACTAAAGTCCTTTATAAACCTCCTATAAAATCCAGCATGTCCAAAAAATGAGCGAATTTCTTTAATGATTTTTGGAGGGGGTAAATTTGCAATGACATCCACTTTGGCTTTATCAACTTCAATTCTATGAGATGACACGACACGTCCCAGAACAATCCCAGAAGTAATCATGTAATGACATTTTTCCCAATTTAAAATAAGACCTTTTTCCTCGCATCTTTTTAAAACTTTTTCCAAATTTCAAGACAATTATCAAATGTATTCCCAAAGACAGTTAAATCATCCATGAAAATTTCCAAACAATTTTCAACCATGTCGCAAAAAATGCTTAGCATACATCTTTGAAATGTTGATGGGGCATTGCATAATCCAAATGGCATCCTTCTAAATGCAAATGTTCCAAAAGGACATGTGAATGTAGTTTTATCTTGATCTTCGAGCGCAATGGGAATTTGATAATAATCTGAATATCCATCAAGAAAACAGTAGTATGGATGACCTGCTACTCTTTCTAAAATTTGAACCAAAAATGGTAATGGAAAATGATCTTTTCTAGTGGCGTCATTTAATTTTCTATAATCAATACACATCCGCCAACTACATGGGACTCGACTTGTTAACAATTCACCTTTTTCATTTTTTATCACTGTGATGCCAGATTTTTTTGGAACTACTTGTGTTGGGCTTAACCACTTACTATCAGAAATAGGGTAGATAATCCCAACATCAAGTAGTTTGAGAACTTCAGTTTTCACAACATCTTTCATGTGTGGATTTAATCTCCTTTGTGGTTGTTGAGATATTTTTGCATTTTCTTCTAAGTGAATTTTGTGAGTGTAAATTAGTGGATTAATGCCCTTGAGATCTTTTAGTGTCCAACCAATTGCATTTTTATGTCTTTTAAGCATATCAACTAATTTACCTTCTTGATCACTTTCTAGTTTGGAAGAAATTACCATCGGATATGTTTAATCTTCTCCAAGAAATGCATACTTCAATTCTTCTGGCAAGGGTTTTAACTCCAATATTGGTGGTTCGTCTTTGTTATCATATTTTGCATCAAATTCTTTCTCTGATCCTGGTAACGAGTGATACCTGTAAAAATCGTCAAGATCAATTTCAATATTTTCTTTATTAGTTTCATTTGAACAAATATCTAATTGATCACGAGTACTCCCTTCTTGAATGTTTTCTTCCACAAGAGTTTCAATAAGATTTTCATCTTCACTTTCATCTCCTTTGTCATGTGGTTGCTTACAAAGATTAAAAACATTGAGCTCCAAGGTCATGTTACCAAATGACAACTTCATTATTCCATTCCTGCAATTTATAAGAGCATTAGAAGTTGCTAAAAATGGACGACCCAAAATTACAGGAATTGTATTACAAGCTTCGATAGGTTGTGTATCTAAAACTATGAAATCCACAGGATATACAAAGTTATCAACTTGGACCAACACGTCTTCTACCATACCTCTTGGCTCCTTAACATATCTATCGGTAAGTAAAAGTGTTACCGAAGTAGATTTTAACTCGCCTAGATTGAGTTCTTGATAAACTGAATATGGAAGTAAATTCACACTAGCTCCAAGATCAAGCAAGGCTTTTTTAATCTTTCGTTCTCCAATAATACATGAAATAGTAGGATAACCAGGGTCTTTGTATTTCAAAGTATTATTATTTTGAATGATTGCACTTACTTGTTCAGCTAAAAATGCTTTATTTTTTATTCAATTTTCTTTTCACAGTGCACAAGTCTTTCAAAAATTTAGCATATGATGGTACCTGTTTTATTGCATCTAATAAAGGAATATTAACTTTTACTTGTTTAAAAATATCATATATATCAGAATTCAAATTTGATTTTTTTGTATTTTTCAATGCATGAGGGAATGGTGGTGACACTGTCTGTGGAACCTCCTCTTCGCAAGTTATGGGTTCCACTTCTTTACCCTTTGGAGTTGATTTATCATCATCTTCACAAGGTTCAAAAATGGATTTTTCCACAACCTTACCACTTCGAAGGGTAATAACAGATTTTACCTGATCCATCGGTTGAGTTCCAGAAGTTCCAGTTTGTGAATAATGATCCTTGGGATTAGGCAGAGGTTGTGAAGGAAATTTACCTTTTTCATGAACATTAAGTGCAGATGCAAATTTAGCAAGAGTATATTTCAAATCTGTCATGGTTTGAGCAGTTTGAGTATTGATAGACTCTTGCTTTGCAATGAAAGAATTCAATAAATCTTCCAAATTCCTTTTAGGTGGAGGAACATAAGGTGCATAATTTTGAAAATTTTGTTGATTTTGAAAATTTGGTTGCGGAAATTGTGCAACATTATCATTCCTCCAACTAAAATTTGGATGATTTCGCCAACCAGGATTGTAATTTTGAGAAAATGGTTCAAAATTTGGCCTTTTGAAATTGTTCAAAACATTGACTTGTTCATAGAGACATTCTTTAAAAGAGGGTAAAGTGGGACAATCTTTTGTAAAATGATCACTTGTATCACACATGTGACACGCAATTTCTTGAACAGATTTTAATTGACCATTCTTTTTCAATTCAAGTGCCTCAACTTTTCTTGCCAAAGAGGTAAATCTAGCTTGAAGATCATGTTCATCTTTGAGAGTGTACATACCTCCACCAGATGTTGGAGATTGAATCTTGTTTGATGGTTCGATTGTACCTATAGTGTCTCAATTTTGAGCATTTTCAGCTAATGAATCGAGATACTCAATTGCCTCGTTTGGATCTTTATCTTCAAATGTTCCATTACACATAAATTCAACCATTTGCCTATCTTTAGGTTTTAAGCCTTCATAAAATTGAGAAACAACCCTCCAAATTTCAAAACCATGATGTGGACAAAGATTAAGCAATTCTTTGTATATATCCCAACACTGATAAAAAGTTTCTCCTTGTTTTTGAGTGAAAGTGATGATTTGCCTTTTGAAAGAATTTGTTCTATGAGATGGAAAAAACTTTTTCAAAAATTGTTGTTGCAATTCATCCCAAGTTCGAATGGATCCCGATCTAAGATTTTGTAGCCAAGTTTTAGCTTTATCTTTTAAAGAAAAAGGAAAAAGCTTAAGTCGAATGGTGTTCATGTTACAATTTAGATCATTATATGTGTTGCACACTTCTTCAAACTCTCGTAAATGCATGTATGGATTTTCAGAATCTAAGCCATGAAAGTTGGGTAATAGTTGGATAATACCAGGCTTAAAATTGAAATGAGATGCATCAGGGGGAAAAACTAGACATGAAGGTGCACTAGTACGTGTAGGATTCATGTGATCTCTAAGTGTTCGTCTATCATGATCATGTTGAGATTGAATTTCATCTTCATTTTCTTGGATGGGTTCCTCCGCCATGTTTTGTAAAAATAAAGGGTTATTTCGAATGAGTCGACCACTAAGTGTACGTGACCAAATGCTCATGCAAATGTAAATGCAAAAGAATAAAAACACACAAAAGCAAGAAAAATTCCAATAAAGAAAAATAAACTATAAACAAACTTAAATAGACTTGAAATAAAATTATACTTCCCCGGCAACGGCGCCAAAAACTTGTTGCGACTTTGATTGTTGCACTCCCAAGAGCAGGTTGTCTACACAAATAGTATAATTCGGTGAGTCCGAATATCGTATCCACAGGAAAGCTAAGGTAATTACAAGTCCACTACAATGTCTTTTTGTTATTGTTTTTTTTTTCTTTTTTAATTTTAATTGTTTGAATCTTTAATGGGTAAATTTTAATTGTTCAAATTTTAATTTAAGTAGTTGAGATTAAAGAATCCACTCTTGATATTATAATAAAGTTAACATTAACGAACAATATTGTAATCCACTTAATAAAATGGTTCCAATATATTAAATAATCATATTTATATTATGTTATAAATTATTATCTTATAAGCATATAATATATACCAAATTAAACTTATAAATATGGTCAAGTATTTATTGTGCTATATATATTTGTAAACACTAAATCAAGGTTCCCACTTTAAATGGTTGGTAAAACCAAACAAACATTTAAATGGTACCAATAACTTAATATTATGATATACTCATATATAATAAATCAAGGAATCCAAGTTAAATGGTTGGTAAAACCAAACTAACATTTAAATGGTTCCAAGAATTTAATATTATAATATATTTATATATAATAAATCAAGGCATCCACTTTAAATGGTTGGTAATACCAAACTAACATTTAAATGGTTCCAAGAATTTAGTGTAACATATAGCAACAATAAATCAAAACTCCCACTTATAAGTAGGGTATACAAATGCTTAAAGAAATAAATATAACATAAACAATAAATAATGATTAAATAATATAAAACATAGATTCTTACCTTTTAATAACCTTATTATCATGCCAAGAGCTTCACCTTATCATCTCAACTTTAGGAAGTTAGCTATTCATCATTCAAAGTGTAAAACTTTGAATATGAAATTAACATGCTAATTATATTTAAATGAAGAAATAAAAGAAAAATATAGAGAGAAATATTATGAACTCAAAGGTTTGTTCATAGAATGAGGGATATCTCAATACATTACAATGCACCCCTATTTATAGCCAAATTTGGGGAGACAACCACAAATAAAATATTATTTTTTACACATAAGTCTTCATTGGTGTTCCAAGAAATTAATATTATATTACACATAATTTTTGAAATTCTTCTTCTCCGAATTTGCTTCTTCACATAAAAAGAAACATGTGGATAATTGAGTTGTCTAGTTGTGGTATTTTTTTCAGAATATTTGACCAAGTAATTTGAGAGATATGGTCAAAATACTAGAGCATGGTAAAACTGCCACTCCTTTGGTAACTTTCTTTGTTGCTTAATTTGATCCCAATTGTGAGAGGATTTTTATCTCATGCTTGTCAACAATATTGTAGATATTATAATCAACTTTCTACAGGTCCAAGAATCATCTTAATCCCATTTACAACGCCAAGGTTATTCTTGTTTTATCGAACCTGTAAAAAATAGTAAAAACTTATAATTACACACAACTTATATTTTATACAATTTATTATAAAACATGTAATATTTAAACATTTAATAAAACAAAAACTATATATTTATATTATAAAACATTTAATTAATGTACAATTTTTTATCTTTATCATTGACTATGATGAAACATATGCACCAGTTGCAAGACTGGAAGCAATCATAATGTTGCCTATGCATCATTGAAGAATTTCAAGGTTTATCAAATGGATATAAAATGTGCATTTCTGAATGGTCAGTTGCAAGAAGAAGTGTATGTTGAACAACCTCCAGGTTTTATCAATCACTCTTTTCTTGATCATGTCTATCATTTGAACAAAACTTAATATGGTCTTAAACAAGCTCCAAGAGCTTGGTATGAGACACTTTCAAAATTCTTAACTGATCATGATTTTACTGTTGGATCAGTTGACAAGACCTTGTTCAAATTTTCTAAGAATAATCATATTTTACTTGTGCAAATTTATGTTGATGATATTATATTTGGGTCAACTAACCCCAAATTGTGTGAGAAGTTTGCCAAGTTAATGCAGGACAAATTCGAGATGAGAATGATGGGGAAATGACATTTTTCCAAGGTCTGCAAGTGAAACAACTGGAAACTGGTATCTTTATCAGTTAGACCAATACATGAAGGAATTGCTCAAGAAATTTTGCATGAAAACATGTTCAGCTGCAAGCACTCCCATGATTTCATCAGTTAAACTGGACAATGATCAAGGGGGAATATCAGTTGAAACGTTACTCTACAGAGGTTTAATAGGTTCATTATTGTACGTAACTGCTAGTCGTCTTGATATTGTGTTTGTTGTTTGCATGTGTGCTGGATTTCAAGCAAATCCTAAGCAATCTCATTTTACTGTTGGCAAAAGAATTTTAAAATATTTAAAAGGCACCCAAAATGTGGGATTATGATACGCTAAAGACTTTTCTTTCAATTTAGTTGGATATTCAGATGCAGATTATGCAGGATGTAAGCAAGATCGTAAAAGCACCAGTGGATTATGTCAGTTTCTAGGAGACAGACTGATCTCTTGGTTCAGCAAGAAGCAAACATCCATAGCCACTTCCACAACTGAAGCAGAATACCTTGGTGTTGGAAGCTGCTGTGCCCAACTGCTCTGGATTCAGCAACAACTGAAAGATTATGGAGTTGATGCTAAAGAATCTCCCGTATTTTGTGACAATACGAGCACAATTGCATTAACTTATAATCCTGTTCTTCACTCAAGGACCAAGAACATTGATGTCAGACATCACTTCATCAGAGATCATGCTCTGAAGAAAGCTATCAGACTGAAATATGTGTCAACTGAACAACAAGCTGCTGACATTTTCACCAAGCCATTGGTAGAGACTAAGTTTTCTCACTTCCGCAATATACTCGGTTTAATTGATTTATCTTAATCTATTCTATTGTTGTTATGATAGTTGTTGTTTACTCAATTTATCATTTAATATTTAAATGTTTATGTAATACCCGAGAATTATAGAATTGATAAACCAAGATTATTAATCTTCGTTAACGTGAGACTCAGAAGATATGAGAATGCATGACATGCAATGAGGGAAGAAAAGACTTGAGAAACCAGGTGTTGCATGATCGGAAAACTAGAAGTTAGAAGTTGGCACGACCGCACCCGCGGTGCTAGCAAGAGCGCACCCGCGGTGCAGACACCGCACCCGCGGTAAGGATAACACCGTACCCGCGGTCGTTGCTTCGAATATTTTGGATATGGATCACCGCTTGAGCGCACCCGTGGTGCTGGCGTGACCGCACCCGCGGTCTGACGTGCAGCGCCAAGAAGTAGGACACGTTTTATATGGTTGCATGCAATATATATATAAGACTTGCACGTAATTCCCTCACAAAATTCAGAAAAAAAGGGCGAAGCTTTGGAGAGAAATATCCTTACGCCTTTTGTGAGTAATCCGTGTATCAGAATTCTGATCCGAACGCAGCAGCGTGTTCCTCTCGACACGAGCTATACAAGGATGTAAGTTTCGTTACGTTTTGCGATGTTTTGGAAATATGATGTTGTCAGAACTGAATATGATTCAGATATGGTGTTTCTACTACCGTAGACATTGTATAATCGAAGTCAGATTGAGAAACAGACTGTTTATACAATTGTTATGAATTTCAGAAGATATCGACTGAGATTAAACACTAGAATTGTATTGTTCTTGATTTAAGAATAGAAAGATGATTATTTCTATGAATTCTGGTATTATATCTGTGATGTGTGAACTAACGGGGTTATCAAGACTGTATTGTGTACCGTTGAAACATCAGTTGATTCAGATTGTTTAGATTCAGAAATGAATTCGATTGTATTGTGATATCGTTGATATGGATTAGATTGTATCTGTTTCGATATTGATCAGATTATATACAGAGTTGAGTATTGATCAGAACGGATTGTGTATTGAGTTAGTCACTGATACAGTGTATTCGATATTGTCATTTCAGATTTGATATGGACAGATTGGAGACATCGTCTTCGTCAGACCGGGACGACAAAGGTATAATTCATGTGATATTCGGGAAGCATAACTCAAATTAGATTAATTTGAGTTTCCCAATAAAATCACATACTAGATTATTGTTTATATTGTTACCTGATTATGCTTTGATTATAGAATTGTATTCAAACATGTAAGATAATTGTGATATTCAGTTATGAATATGATTATGCTTTGTTTACAGATTGTTATTCATTGCATTTAAGATAGGAAAGTCTTGACAGCCATTGTCAGACTTCTAGACGTTCGGTGTATCTCAACTTAGGAGTAGCCATTACTCCTATTGCCAGCCGTCGATACAGCTCGGACCGAAGTCTAGGAATAAGACGTACAGTCGCCCCGAGTGGTTGGGTAGGTGACAGCCAGTAACGTCTTATTCACCCCGGGATCCCTAGAGTTATAGTTGAGTCGAGTCTAGACATGATTTGACTAGAACTGCATGTGTTTAGAGATGTGGTTTCATAGACTATGAAACCCATGTTTATTGCTTTCAGTATGATAGCATGTTTATATGATTTGATTTGAATTGCATGTTTATCTGAATTGAGTTGCATGCTTATTTTGAGTAGATTTCATAGATTATGAAATCTATTACTTTTGAATATATTCATGATAGCATGTTTTATGATTTAGATTATTTATATGCATGCTTACCATGTTTTATACTGTGATTTATTCTCACCGGAGTTATCCGGCTGTTGTCTTGTTTTGTATGTGTGCATGACAACAGGTGGGGCTGGATCAGGGTCGAGATGACGATGAGAGAAGACGAGTTAGCGTGGTGATTCCGGACTTGTAGCAGACTTGATTTATTACTTGAATTTAGTAATTGAACCTTAGACTTAGGTTGTACAGTATTGTACTTTTCTACTGAATTGTAGTTTTTATACAGAGATGTATATTGTTTAGATTCCATTACCTTCCGCAGTTACATTTTAAAAAGAAAAATTTTTAGACCCTGTTTATCAGAACTGATAATTAAATCCCAATAATGAGTAAGAAGATGATTAGCGTCCGGGTCCCCACAACAGGTGGTATCAGAGCTGATAGTTCCTTTAGACTTAGATTATCAGAGCAATAGGTTCTATAGACTGAGATAGAAGAGAATGAGCGGGGTAGATTGAATTTTCTTTCCTTGCATGTGTGTGCTAGCATGAGATTGATTATAATGTTGATGTACATTGTGTGTGCTAGCATGATTTATTACTTTCCCTATTACATGTCGTTTGTTATCTGAGTTGATTGTAGCATGTAATTGTTAAGCCTGAATCAGAACCGAGTCTGAATCAGAGGTATATGATCAGAGGAGGGCTGAGACAGATGGTATAGATTGTGTACTAATCTGTTTGATATTCAGATATACCGCCTCGGAGAATTCCAGAAAGGGGTAGTACTTCTTCTGAACAGATAGATGCATCAGAAACTCAGATAGAAGCAAAGTTGGCAGAACTTCAGTTATTTCAGCCGCCGATGTTGAGTGGTATCGAGACATCGGAAGATTGTCAGAACTGGTTGGATGACATAGAAATACTATTTGATTTAATTGCTTGTACAGAGGAACAGAAAGTTAAATTGGTATTTCTCCAGTTACGAGAGGCTGCCAGAAGTTGGTGGGTTACCATGAAAGGAGTATTAACACAACGTGGTACTGTGATCACGTGGGAAGTCTTCAAAGCTGAATTCTATCAAAGATTTTTCTCAGTTTCTTATCGGGAGGACAAAAGAGCAGAATTTGAGAATTTGAGACAAGGCCCATTGAATATTGAAGAATATGCTGCTAAATTCTCTACGTTACTGCATTTTGTTCCTCAGTTAGCTGGGAATGATGAAGCTGTAGTGAATCAGTTCATCAGAGGATTGAATTCGGAGGTAGTTGCATTGATGAATTTGCAACGACCTTACCATTTCGTTGATATATTGGGTAGACCAAAGAGAGCTGAGGCGAGTTTGATTAACAGCTAGGGAGGTTGAGCGTGAAGCAACCTCAGACACAGCAATCCCCTCTTCGATTTGATCGAGGCAGTACGAGTGGTAAGCAACATTTGCTGAAAGCTCGAAAGAAGTCATTCAAGAAATTGGGAAGTGGTTCCTCTAGCTCCAGCAGTCCTAGTCCCAGCTATACTGGAGTGTATTGCAGGACTTGCGGTGGGAGACACCCCACAGAGCAGTGCCAGGGAGTGACTGGTAGTTGCCATATCTGCAGACAGCGAGGACACTTTACTAGAGTTTGTCCACAGAGAGGTCCTCGAAGATTTCAGGGGGCTGGACCATCTGGATATGGGGATCGAGGGACAGACCCAGAACACACTGGGTGACATAGTGACATGTACTATTCTTTATGATTAGATTGCATATGTATTGATATATACTAATGCATTTCATACGAATATCTATGACTGAGTTGCATGGAGATATGCTGTATCTGGTGGGTCTGTTTGTACTGTAGTATTGATTCCCTTATTTGTAAGGAAACTGTTACTATCAGAGATTTCTGTATATGTGGTATACTACAGTAAGATAAGAATGAGATCAAGATAAAGTGTAATGTACTTGTATTTTCAGATTTGAACGCATTATTGACATTTATATGCTAAACAAGTACAGACATAATGTAGAATTTGTCCAGAAATGGTAAGATTCAGACTAGAGATGATTGCTGAGTAGAGATCTCACAGTAAGGATTCTAGATTTAGAATTCCTTTGATATCTGTATTGTATATGACTCGATTGTTACCGAAGGGAACAGATGGTATCCTTTTGTACTCAGTAGACTTACTGAAATCGAGCCTAACATTGGCAGATTTGTCAATGAAGTATGAGTTGATGGATGATTATCCAGATGAGATTCCCAAGTGCCTAGAATTGAAAGATAGGCTATAGAAGTGAATTGATAGATCAGAGTATTGGGCTGAGAGTTACACCAGATAGAGTGTTTCTCTTAAAGACATTCCAGTTCTATGTCGAGATTGATAGCTTCTGTGTTCAGAAGTATTTAGATGATTTATGCTTATTATATCTAGGATATATTGATATAATTGCAGCGTCTGATTGATGAAATCGAATATTTGAAAGATTGTATTGGATATTCGGAGAATTATGATTTTGTATACAGAAATTATTCAGATAAGAATTTCGCTTGAAACAGATTGTATCCAGAATATGCGATATCTGAAATTAGTATACCGATTGATTTGATACAGTTGAGATTAGGAACAGTGACAGAGCATAATATCGATGTCAGAAAGATCAGAAATTTCAGAAAAATCAGAAATATCAGAACTTTATATTGTCTGATTGGGCAGGTTATCTTATTCGACTGTTGCTTTATATCTGCTGATTATTATTATTGTTCTAAATCAGTATTTGAGACATCTTATATTGTTTTGGGGAGCATATTTTATGTGCAGATGAGATATACTAGTTGATCAGAATGACATGAAGACATGTTTGTTTAATCAGAAGCGATCTTATTGCCAGAGATTACCGTTTTATGAGTTCACTGAACTCACTAGATCTGTATAGGTTACTGATATTTCGTATCTGATATGATGTTACTGTTGCTTTGAATCCGTTTGTGATACAGTATATTGTGAACCGTTGAGATTATATACAGTTCAATTGTATCAGAATTGATTTCAAGAGTTACCGCAGTTCAGGAATATGATTAGAAGGGTCAGAACTCGATTCTATAATCAGAACAGAGCATCAGTCAGGATAACAGATATGTGATTTTGCGTTTTGTATGAAACTGATTATTTTGTTATGTCAGAATGTTTCAGAATTGTATAACAGAATTGATGTCGATAATCAGAGCCGAATACCAGGTAGGTATTTCTTCTTTAACTTATATTATTAACTGATTGGTTGTACAGAATAGTTTGAATCAGATATCACGGGTAGTGTCAGACATGCACAGTGATGGATTCAATTTTTATTCGGATAAAAGACAGTTTTGATATAGACAGATTAAATCAGTTGTAACGGAATTTGTACTGAATTGTTGGCAGAAATCATACTGATATGTCTGAATCGCTAACAGAATAGGCAGAAAGATAGAAATCAGAAGATTTATTACAGAATTTGTATATTTCTAAATAGAAATGGGAGTACATTTCTATGGCTTACGTAATGAAATTACCGCCATGTTTCTTCAGATGGTAAGATAATATGATTATGATTGACAGATTGTTCAATCTATATCTATTAGTTTGTACAAGATGACGTACAAACATGACCAGATGACACAGATCGATGTCACAGAAAGGGGTCATATTGGCCGGAATATAGAAGTAGATTATATCAGATTATGATTTTTGATTAAGTTTGTACTTATGGCAGAATATGCCATGAGCACTTTCACAGATTATCCACAGACTGACAGATGGCCAGAGTATACTATCCAGATATTGGAAGATATGTGTGGAACTATAGTGCTGGATGTTAGCACTAGTTGTTATGACAGGTTGTCATTCTATGAATTATGGTACAAGGATAGTCATCAGATGAGTAACGAGATAGTTACAAATGAGACATTGTACAGGGAATACTGCAGATTTCATTAACTGTTTGTCAATTGACATCAGTTAGTCATCTATCAGTTATGATATTCAGTTTGTTTACTGTCTGTCAACTGATGTCAGTTATTAATTTATCAGTTATTGTATTCAATTAGTTAATTGTCTATCAACTGATGAAAATGAAGTTTTTGCAGAAAGTAAAGAGATAACAATGATGCAAAACAAGATCTCATTAAGCATAAAATAGAAACCATACAACATCATCCAGTTGTCTTCATACATCTTCTTGCCAATCGTTTAACAAATTTATAAGTTCTTGGCTATGCATTTATGTGATCAATTAAAAATTTGAGACCTTCTGAAGCTGATGTCATTCTTTCCACAGCATCACATGCCACAGAATTTCATCAGTGACAAGCTGTGAAACGTGACGTGCTTTAAAACGCCTGAAGTATTTTCTTGCTATAGCTCTTTGTCCAGTAGTGGGAACTGAACCATGTCTTCGAGTAGACTGAAGATCGTGAACTTTATTCCAAGAAGACATCACCTTCAACCAGACGGATTCTTCGATGTCTTTCTTCACATCTTCCAGTTCTCGTGCTCTTTGTACCATTATGGGATGACTGCTGCAGGCATATGAGATTATCGAACCAGACACACTAGACAAACCATACACACTCTGCATATTGAACTGTTATTATCTAACACTGTTTTTCATTTTACTTATAAACATGTCTCATTTAATATTGAAAAAGATGTAGAGACTCAAGTCAACTGAACTGTCTTTTGACTCCCACAGACTGAGTTTTTCTTACAATTTCTCTAAATTATATGCATTTATTAAGGGGGAATGTCAATTTGAAAAGTTAACTGAGAAGACAATAATCAGGTGGTCTTCAACTGAACTGACTGAGTTCTCAACTGGTCATTCAGTTGTTGATCTAACTGATCTTTTCAAATATGTTAACTGATAATTAGATTAATATTCTATATTAAATGATGTGAATGTTTATCTAAGCATTAAATGTTGTCTTTCATTGAATAGTGTTTTTGAACATGGACCCACGTAACCATTAATATTTTACACATGTTTTTACCACACGTAAACACGTTTTATATTCAAACTTTCCTGGACTGACACATATCCAATAATTTGAACAGTCACCTACATTAGTACTATACCCACTCCAATTCAGTAGTTCTTCTTACGCGCACATTCAAGCATTCAGAGAAAATTTTTATCTACAACATACTCTTTTTCGCATATTTTCCTCAATCAAATGGCAAACCAGATTCCATCTCACGTCATGAATGCCATGGAAATCGACTTCGAATCAGTATTGACTGTAAAGGACGATGGAGTCAAGAATGTCTTTCTGAAACTGGAAGTAGCCGGTTTGAAGCAATTTATTTGATTATCTTCCCAAGAAATATTTGTCAAAGAAGTTCAAGAACTCTACGCCACCGGCTATGTCACTCAAGAATGCAGTATTGCGTCGACTGTAAATGGTCAGTTGATAATCATTGAGGAGGAGTTCTTCTGCAATCTTTTCCAATTGCCTGCTGATGGGTTAGCTAATCTTTCTGAAGTGAAGGCATCCAATATTGAGGAGATGCAAACTACCCTCTCTGCTGTTGGTCAGAAGATCAAAGTTTCTGATCCCAAAGAAGGAACTGAAGTCAGAAGTACAACTAATGGCTAATATTGTAGCCAAGGGGCTATTGGCAAAGGCAAGATCATTTGCTGCCCTCACTCTTGAGAAGTTTCAAGCTATGGCTGCAATCATGGCTGAAAAGAAGATGAACTGGAGAAACATTATCTTCAATATTCTGAGGAATATGTTTCAATCGTCCAAACAGTCAAAGGGCTTTGCAGTGCAGCTCAGCCACGTGCTAAAGGTCAAAGGAATGGTGACTAATGATACGGAAAAGTCATCAAAGATGAAGATTTTCAATGCCAAAACTGTCCTGTTACCAAATCTGAAACATGAATTATCTCCTGAGCAGTTTTTAAAAGTCAAGAAGGAGATTGGGACAGATGAGGCTTCCAAATCAGTTCAAAAGAAGAAGACTATTCAGAAGAAGACAATCAAGCGCAAATTGATTGTCAGTGAAACTGACTCTGAAAGGGCTCCTTCTCCCAAAGTTGTGAAGAAGCCACGAACTTTGAAGACCGAGCCTCCTGCTGCAGTTGGAACCATCCCAACTGATCGACTGATGCAGTCAGGAGCTGAACAGCCTATCAAGGCTATCCCACTGAAGGCTATTCCAACTGAACCCTCAACTAAGGATCAGTAACCACTATCTGCAATCCTTCCAAAGAAGAAAGTCACTGAATCTATTGACAAGAAGAAGCTCGTTGGAATTAAGGCTCCACTGATCACTATTGCTGGATACAATTCCCCTCCTACTGCAAGACTTAAGGGAATAGTGATCAGAGAGAATATTGATGCACTACCTCAGGGCTAAGAATTCCTCATGCCCTAACTGATTCTAAGGGAAAAGAAAAGATGCAAGAAGAGCCCAGGCCAACTAATGCGATCCAAACACACATTGATCTCATCTGGCAAGAGATCAATGAATTTGCAGCAAATAAGCTCAAGGCCTACACTGAATGGGTGAAGTTTAAAACAGAAGTCTTCGCCAAACAGCTTCAGAAGAAATCTAAACTGCAGAAATTTATTAAACTGGAGTCTGTTGTTATGAGGGTAGTCAAGGCGTCAACAGTTGTTCAGGCTCTAGAGCGCAAGAATTATTTCTTCAATCAGCTGAGAGCCAAGAAACTTCAGAAGATAGTTGCTGAATTGAGACTGAATTTTTATCCAACCAGTCCAACTGCATTCAATGATACTGCTGTGCATGACCAGCTGGACTCGTATCTTCTCTCATTATCTGAAGAAGAGCTACCTGACTAGTCAGTTCAAAACATAAGTCTTCTCTCATTAGCTGGATCAAGAACTTATCATTTCAGCGGCTCCCCAAGACTCATCATCTGAAGAAGAGCTACCTGATTAGTCAGTTCAAGAGCCACCCAAAGACTCTGCTACTGAAGCTGCTCAAAAGACAACTGAACCTTCCACATCAGTTGCTCAACCATCTTCATCTTCAGCACCTCAATCTTCAACTGCTGATCCAACGCCATATACTGAAGCTGAATTATAACTGGAAAATTTAGATGAGATCAGTAACCTCTGATATTCAGCTGGACACTTCAAGATTAGTTGAAGATGTGATTATGACTGAAGAACCAGCTGTTCCAGATGTCAATTTTGAAGCACCGGCTGAGGAATCCATTTTTGAACAACCTGAAGAGCCAGTTCAGTCAGAATTTGTGAATAAACAGGCAGTTTTGGACCAAACTGTACAGGCAGTTTCTCAACCAACTGAAGAACCAATTGATGAACCAACTGAAGAACCAGTTGTCGAACCAACCGAACAACCTTCTTCTACTTATGCTCTTCCAACTGTCTCGTCTCCTCCCTAGGACCCTACAACTGAATAAATTTTAGAAATAGTAGCGCATGAATCAGAACCAACTGACGGTGTGATTGTTATATTTACTCAACAAGAAAGGAAACAGATTCCAGAAACTTCCGGAGCCTTGTCTCCTGGAATTTCAGACACTGATGCCCTGTTTGAAGAACTTCAAACCGTTCAGACAAACCTTACCAATATGATGACTTCTATTTCTGCAAAACAATCTACTCAACTTGCACATACCTTGAAGCTCAACTCGAACTATGAGTTTACAACAGACAGACTGAATCAAATTAATAAGAGTGTGACTGCTCTATATCTCCGGACTAAATAAATCAAGAAAGATAGACTGTTGACTGCATCTCATTTCCAAACTCAAGCTTTAGTCGGCAGGCGATTTGACTTTCTAGAAGAAACAGTCACTAAAAGGATTGATTTGTTGCAATCCATTGTAATGAATGTCGTATCAGATATTGCAGCCGATGTCCGTATTTTAACAAGGAAAGTGGATGTGATTGAAAAAAAGGGGGAAATTATTATAGAGACAGAAGAAGACAAAGGAAAGAAGAAGAATGTATGAAGATCAACTGACTTCAGTTTATGGTTGAAGATTTGTTCTTTATTCTTCGTACGAATCTGTACTTAGATTAGTTCCCGATTCTTTATTCTTTGTACGAATATGTACTTAGATTAGTTCCTGATTCTTTATTCTTTGTATGAATCTGTACAGTAGAATAATTATTTTATCTACAATGAAATCGAAGATTATTTTAAGTTCAGTTGATCAGTTCATACTTTACAAGTTTTGTCAAACAACAAAAAGGGGGGAACTGTTGGAAACTTAATTTCGGTGGTTTGACAAACTAGGAAATTAATTTATTGGACTAACTGATCACAAATTGATAGTTGCCTAACTGAAGATTAGATGCGCAGTTTATTAAAGGCAACTGAAACCAACTGAACTGAATTTTACATAGTCAAATGTCTGATTAATTGGAAACTGATTAGTTGATATATTCAGTTGAGAGCTTATCAGCGTCTTCATATCAGCTGATCACTCAGCTGTACATGTCATCAGTTGAAAAGGACATTCAACCGACAACAGTACAAAGCAGACTGCAACTTGTAGTGGAACGCCACATTTCAGAGTTTAAAATGTACGAATGTCAGAAGAATATTGACGTGGCAATCAACGGATATAAAGATTAAAATATTATTTAATGCTACCGTTGAAGAGAAGCCTATAAATAGGTGAGGAGAGCAGTTGAGAAATAATTCTTGAACAACTAAGGGATCTATCCTTTCTCAAGCTTGCTGTTACCCTGCTAAAATTATAGCTCTCACTCAGAAAATCAAAAGCTCACTCTTTTTCGATTTACTGTAGCATTTGAGGCTACCTTTTAGGCTTACTAACACAAATCGTTGTATTATTTATTTGATCTTAACTAGATCAGTTGTGCTAAGTCCAGTCGAGAACTGTGAGAAATTTAGTAAACTAAGAGTTTCAGTTTTGGAAGTGTTAAGTCTAAACTGAAGTAGGTCTGTACAAGTTTTATATTGATCAAAATCTTTTAGTGCATATCCTATCCTTGTGATAGAAGGGGTGACGTAGGAGTTATTCAATCTCCGAACATACATAAATCTTCGTGTTATTACTTCAGTCATTTATTCTATCTTTCAGTTAGTTTATTTCCGCAACTGTATTCAGTTAAACTGATTGTTATCATAGGTTTGTATGATGCAGGATTTGATGATTTATGGGAGGCGGTGACGATTGAGTGGATAAAGTGCAACAGTACACAAGAGGACTTTTATGTTTCCACACTAGCTTGATAGACTAATGATTTAAAGATTATGTTTTTTATTAAAGATATTTTTATGCTTTGGTTTATTGTTAGTTGATTTTTTTAAAGGTAAATATAGGAAGTTTTGGTTAGTTGATGATTTAAGGTTTATTTTATGATTTGAGATTTTAAATGATAATTTTTTATGGTTATGAAAATGTTAAGTATTTTAAATTAGTATTTGCGAGTTATCTTTAAAAAAAAAGTCGAGGTCGTTTCAATAACACAAGTCTCAAGTGGTCAACATGCTCTTTTTGATTTTTGCTATACACAAGGTGTGTGCACACAAGACATGATTCATTAACCACATAAAAGTGCTAGGAGTATTAGCTAACCCAAAATGCATGACCATCCACTCATATAACCCATATTTGATTTTGAAAGCCGTTTTTCACTCATCACCTTCTCTCATCCTGATTTTTTGGTAAACACTCTTAAGGTCAATTTTGTTGTAAATACATGCACCATGAAACTCAACCAACATATCATTTAGTCTAAGTATGAGATGCCTATACTTGATGGTTGTATTATTGATCGCTTTACAATACACACACATACGCCATGAGCCATCTTTCTGATTAACTAATAAAACAGGTACAATACAAGGAGACATGGACTCACGCACAAAACTCTTACCTAAAAGCTCACTTACCTGCCGTTTAAACTCCTTAGTCTCCTCCGAATTACTTCTATAGGCGGGAAGATTTGGAAATTCACTCCCAGGCACGAAATCGACTTGGTGCTCGATTCCCCTCAATGGTGGTAATCCTTGGGGTAGCTCCTCCGGAAACACTTCAACTTACTATTTTGGGCCATGTATGTTTTTTCTTGGCCTTTTTCCTCTCATATTCTTTCCTATTTTTTTTCTTTTTTAATGGTCGTCTCACTCTTTTGATCACTATGTTTTTCAGCCATTTCATTTTTGCTCTTAAAGGCTAGCTCACTTTTTCATGCATTCTTTTTTTTCGGCCTCATCTCTCTTCTTTTTTTTTCACTTGGTCCTCCAACACCTGCTTTGAGGACAAGGGAAGCAATAAAAAAAGTTCATTTTTCAATAAAAAATAAAAACCTATTCTTGAACCCATCATGAGTCACCCGCCTGTAATATTGCCACGGTCTCCCTAACAAAATATGACAAGCCTGCACTAACACCAAATCACACAATACTTCGTCTACGTACTTCCCAATCAAAAACAAACCAAAACCCGCTTGTTCACATTCACTTCCGCACTTTCATTCAACTATTGTAGCCTATATGGTTGAAGTTGCTTCAATGTAGCCAAACACAACTTCTCCACTATCTCAACACTAGCCACGTTAGTACAACACCCCCCCCCCCCCCCCCATCTATAATAAGATTGCAAACATTTTGATTGACAGAACACCTAGTATGGAACAAGTTCTCCTTTTGTTTAGTCTCATCCTCCTTGATTTGGGCATTAATGATACGCCTAGTCACCAACGCTTCACCAATAACTATCTCATGCCCCTCATCAGGGTCCTCCAACGCCAACATCTCACCATCATTATCCTCGTCATCACCATCACTTTATGACTCATACACACCATAACCATTCAAATTCATTACCCTCTTATTCGGACATTGGTTAGCAATATGACCAAGTCCTTGACACCCCAAACATTTAATATCCCTAGAACGATTAAGAGGAGTTTCAGATTTACCTGGCACTCCTTGTTTAGGCGTCTCTTGTTTATTTCAGCTTTTGGCTTGATGACAACCTTGCCCTATTCACGTCTCACCACGTTTGGTCGCCAAGGAGATTGACCTCCAATATTTTTGGTGCAGCCAACTCCTCGTCTCTTGAGTTTTTGCTCCACCTTGACAGACATTTGCACCATCTCATCTAGATCCAAGTAGTGCTTAAGTTACACTTAGTCCTAAATCTCCCTATTCAAACCACAAACAAAACGTCCCATAATCGCCTCACTATCCTCCTCTACATTTGTCCTAATTATTACTACTCTTAACTCCTTATAGCAATCCTCAACACACCTCGTAATGGTTGGGTAAAAACCTCTTCCTCATGATCATTTTCATCTCATACCAAGTTTCAACGGGTATATGATTATATCTCCTCCTAGTGGTCACCCTCCTAGTGGTCACAAGTTGATCCCACAAAATGAGAGTGTAGTCTAGAAATTCAATCACCGCCAACCTAACTTTTTTTTTGTTCAGAGTAGTGGTGACATTCAAAAACAAACTCTACCCTCTTTTCTAACTCAAAGCATTCCTCCGGGTCAGATTTTCCATGGAATGTTAGAATTTTCATCTTAATACTTCACATATCACCATCCTCCCTATTCCCATCATTTTATCCACTTTGTATGACTTCTCTTCTTCTTCTACCAAACCCTATCTCAGTTGTTCCTCCCCCGATTCTTGTTTTGATTCTCCTCGTCTCCTCCCAAATCATATTCCTCCTCGCATTCTCCTCTACCCAAATCTTTATGCTTATACTTATCCCCACTATCACTAACTTCAAGCTTATCCAACCGCTCATGTAATGGCTCCAACTCGGTCCTCATCATCCTACTGAATGAACGAACAACGCCTCCGTTTGAACCTTAGACAACTCTTGGTTTGAACTATCTCCTACCTCCCTCTCCATTTTCCTTTGAGACATTGTACCTGTCACGCCCCGAGACCGAGGCGTCAGTGACATCTGAAATTGTTAATCAAATAACAATAAGCCTCGTATAAATTAGTCAATTTCCAGTCTTTTTCATAAAATTCCATCGTCTTTACAAATAATGAAAAGTACATAGTTGCGGAACCGGAAAGTACAAACATTTACAAATAATGACAAAGGAACGCTAAATTGAACATCCAGAACTTGAAGTCATTCCATGTAATTTTTTAACAGCCCCAAAAATGATCATGCTCTTTTTCTTCTACATGTTCTTCATTTTCATCTGGATAGGGACGTAAGGGGGTGAGCGTTTTGGGAAACTTTCACAAGTGGGGCCGATCAAATACCAGTAAATATTTGATACATAATACTTTTAAAACCTTCTTCTCTTTACATAGTATAGTATATCAGAGTTGAATGAACAAAAGTCAAACATTGAACAAATTATAGTTTCAAAGTTGGATACAGAACTCAGACTTAAATCAAATCAGAACCTCGAATCAGAATATTTCAGAACAGAACTTATCAAAAATTATCAGAACTTATCAGAACTTTTCAGATAGACAAATTATAATGATCATGGGCTATTCTTGATCTTGGGGTCCCTCTGGGGCCTTCTCCTGTAAATGGGCTACCTCTGGGGCCTTTTCCCACATCCGAACTCCCTCTGGGGCCTTCTCTCATAGACATGCTCTCTGTGAGACCTTTTCTCTCACAGGTTTTCCCTATGCATCATTATCATATTCAAACTAATAACTTAACATTCAGAGATGAATTGTTTCGAACAGAGTGACACCAATACAGAACGAAGCGGAGGGCATGAACAAACAAAAGATGAAATGAAACGATTTTGAAGAAACTTAGAATTTTGAAATCATCAATTTTACATAACATAAAGTAGACAATCGAATTTTAAAACATTCGTAATCTTTAAAACATATAAACTCACTTACATTTGGTTCGAAAGATAGGGTTCGAACTTGCTTGTTTTTCTTGAACTTCTTTTTAACTTTAACATCATCTCAAAAGCATCAAAATTTTAAAATCTTTAACGTAATGATAAATCATAAACATAATTTGATTTGCGGAAAACTAGCGACGGTCCTCGGGTTGTGTGCACCATCAGTCCAGCTAGTTCAACCACCAATTCCTCCATTAACATCAACATCATGCTCACCTGCATCGATCACACCTAGTGAGTCTATTGACTCAGCAAACCTTAATCATGATAACAAGTAATATATATACATCTACATGCGACAATGAAAATACTTTTAGTTAAAATAACTTTTCATGAACATGCGTAAAATTAAACAATTTTCCTTTCATCATATCATATCATATTTCCTTTCATAATATCATATGATATTTTCTTTCATCATATACGTATACATTTTCCTTTAATTGAAATAAGATCGTTCGTTTTGATTTTCGTATCACCTGAAGGTCGATGGATCCATCTACGTATAACCACAGTACTAGGCGGTGGGACATCAGCGACACTCTCACCCGTCAACTGAGCCTTGACCTTACATATCATCGTATTATCATAATCCTCATATCATCGTATTAGTCACAATCACTTCACCTTCTTCAACTTTTCATATTTCCATCACTTATAAAAATTCAAAGATATATAAATCATTTTTCTTTTAAACCAAGCATGCTTCATGTCTTTTAGCTTTAGCGTTTCATCATATAAATTCATAAACATTTAAAATAAGCATTTTAGCATATATTACAGCATCCAGGGCACTCCAGGACGTCCAACCATTTTAAGTGTAAAATTACCGTTTTATCCCTAGAAGAATAACTTTCCATATTTATCCCTAGACCTCAAAACGTTATCCCAAATCATCCCAAAATTTACCTATTACCTTAAAACAATCCCTTAAATATTTCTTAGGATAAAAATTTAGGTTTTCAGTAACTTCTTCGATTCGTTTTTAAATTTAGACATACATCCCGGTTTGGACTCGTAATAACTCGAAACTTAACCAAACTTGAACCAAAGCTTTATAACACCTAAATAAACCATATTCAACCCAAACCAAGCCAACTAAGTCCCTTGAACAAGCCTAGGAGGCTACTGAATTTTTCTGCACTTTTATTCCAAAAACCTAGCTTGACTAAGCTTGCACCCTTCGGCCCTAGCCCTTGACCGACCCAACTAGACCCTAGCTGACCCTCATAGGACCTTGCCGAACCTTAAGGACTCTGCTGGACCGAGCCTAGAAGACCTAGAATCCCCAACCCCTCAACACGTCAACTAAGCATGCGCGCGGCTCCCTCAACTCCTGCGATCCTCCATGCCCCTTCGAGCCAACCCTTGTGCAGCCATCTTAGGAGCATCATGCAGCCCTCTTAGGTCTACTGGACACACACTAACCGCAACTAGTAGCCGTGACCCTCGAAGACTCCTAGTCGAAGAGTCCTTGCCTCCAAGGATTCTAATTTTCGTGCAACCTAGATATCCTCCATGTCCAGCCCTTGTGCGACCGTATCTAGCCTCCTAAACCCTCTGATATTCATCCCTTTTTATTTTCCTAGCATGGCAGCCCCTTTATGCACCATTAACAAGAGTTTTGGATCATTAAAACATGAGTTTTTTGCCATGGAATGTCAAAAAACGAAAATAAAATATGTGTTTCATGTTTTTCATGTGAGGATAATTAAATGGACATAATATGGTGCGAAAGATGTTTGAAAGGAAGTTAAGGCGTACCTTTGCGTATATTACGCTAGAAATACGTCTTGCGATGCGACGAATGTTAGCGGAGATAGACCCTTGATGAAATCATTCAACTCCCATGTGAATTTCTCTCCAAACACTACAACAAAAACGCCAAACGACAACGGATAAAATCCGTTGTCGTAGGCCATTTAAAACTGTTGTAACTGAGGGTGTTGTTGAAAGTGTCTTCAACGACAACGGTTTTAAACCGTTTTCTTTTCTATCAACGACAACGGTTTTGCAACGGTGTTAAACCGTTGTAATTTCTACCAACGACAACGGTTTTGCAAGGGTTTTAAACCGTTGTCGTAGCTATTTTAAAACTGTTGTTAAAGTCAGTGTTACAATTTGCGACGGTTTTTGATAACCGTCGCAAAATATATTTGCGACGGTTTGTATAAAAAAACCGTCGCTACGTAGCGACAGTTTAAAACGCCGTCGCTAAATTTCGCAACGGTTTACTTGTTACCGTCGCTACATTTAGCGACGGTATTCATGTGAAAAACAGTCTCTATTTAGTGACGGTTAAGAGATTCCGTCGCTAATATTTTAGGTAAAATAAAAAAAAATTAATAATTTAATAAATCTGTGTTTTCAATTGGTACAATCGTGTAAGAGATAAAAAATTTAAAAGTCGTGAAGTGATAAAATCGTGTAAGAGATAAAAATTTTAATTGTTTTGAAGTGGCGAAAAAATCGTATAAGAGATAAAAATTTTAAGTGTTGTAAAGTGATAAAATCGTGTAAGAGATAAAATTTTAAGTGTTGTAAAGTTGTAAAATCGTGTAAAAGACAAAAATTTAAATGTTGTGAAGTTGTAAAATCGTGTAAGTGAGAAAAATTTTAATTGTTGTGAATTGAAGTGGAAGAAATTGAAGCAAATGTGCATGTATTTATAGAGAGTGGTGAAAGAAAATAGGGGGAAGAGTATGAGGGAATGAATTTTTTGAAAATGGCAACGGTTTTGACTTAAACCGTCGCAAAATTATATATCGGCGACGGGTATATCTTGACTGTCGCTAAAGGTTGCGACAGTTTTTATTTAATTGTCGCCAACTTTAGCAACGGATTTGGCAAATCCGTCGCTATTTTTAAATATGCGACAGTTTTTTTTAACTGTCGCTAACTTTAGCGATGGTGTACGTAAACCGTCGCAAAATTATAACTCGGCGACAGATTAAGTTAGACCGTCGCTATATTTCGCGACGGTTAAAGAAAAACTCGTCGCTAAATAGTTGTATTCGTCTCAAAAATACGCTTATACAAATGTCGTTTACCATTTTTCTTGTAGTGAGAATCCAAAACTATTGTCTTTAATAATTTTTTTCAAATACGCTTATACAAATGTCGTTTACCATTTTTCTTGTAGTGAGAATCCAAAACTGTTGTCTTTAATAATTTTTTTCATTATGTAAAATTTTTGTATTAATTTTTTTTAATTTATAATATATACAATAATAATTAAACCAAAAATAACAATCGAAAACAAAATATTTACCACGTTAAATCCGTGACTATGTTATGTTCAAAATCCATCTTCCAAAATATGCCAATGATAAACAAAAATTTTACAAATTTGAATTTAGTATTGCAATTGAACTTGATACATGTTCGTCATCAACGTGGCAATGTGGCAGTAGAGTCCCACAATATCAATATTTTCCAAACAAAAAATACGTATATACTGCAATCTTTTGTCATCATCGGCCTCGATCTCCTCAAACCTCATCAACATTTATGCATCAAAACCTTCCCCTGCCATTTCATCCCTGGCATATAATTCACACATAGAAAGCCCATTAAAAACCCATTTTCGTACTTACAGAGCTCTATGCAGGCGGCGACGCGGCTTGAAGAGAAAGGGAGAAGGGGCGACTGGTTTGGGGTTTGGGATGTATGTGTATGTATTGTGTGTATATAGGCGCTATAATTTAAAAATTTTGGGTGATCAAAAGTTAATTATCCTTTCATCTTTTACAAACTAATTAAGAGAAATTAAAAATTAAGTATGATTATTTTTTTACTTCACTAAATATAAATTTTAAATTTTTTTTCAACTTTTTACTTCATCAAAATTACTATGTCGAAGTAAAATGTTACAAAAATTTAAAAGTGAAGCCCGTGTTTTTTAAATTTTGAAGTAAAAAATAATGTTTTACTTCGTCGATGTTATTACAAACTATAAGACAACTGTTTTTTAAAACAAGCTAATAGACAACGGTTATTAAAAACTGTTGTCGTAACCCAAAAAAAACAAGCTATAAGACAACGGTTTTTTAAAACCGTTGTCGTAGCCCAAAAAAAGACACTAATAGACAACGGTTTTTAAAACAAGCTCATAGACAACGGTTATTAAAAACTGTTGTCGTAACCCAAAAAAATAATGCTAATAGATAACGGTTATTAAAAACTGTTGTCGTAACCCAAAAAAAACAAGCTATAAGACAACAGTTTTTTAAAACCGTTGTCGTAGCCCAAAAAAAGACACTAATAGACAACGGTTTTTAAAACCGTTGTCGTAGGCCAACAAATAACAAGCTCATAGACAACGGTTATTAACAACCGTTGTCGTAGACCAAAAAAATAACGCTAATAGACAACGGTTTTTAAAAACTATTGTCGTAGCCCAAAAAAACAAGCTAATAGACAATGGTTATTAAAAACCGTTGTCGTAGCCCAAAAAAACCACACTAAAAGACAACGGTTATTAAACATCGTTGTCGTAGACAAAAAAAAAACACGCTAATAGACAACGGTTTTTTAAAACCGTTGTCGTAGACATATCAGTGACAACAGTTTTTAAGAAACTGTTGTCTATGAGCGGATTTTTTGAGCCTACAACAACGGTTTTTCTTGAAACCGTTGTTAAAAGACAAAGCACAACGGTTTTTATAAAAAACCGTTGTCTTTGATGTGTTGTTGAATTGAGAATTTCTTGTAGTGAAACATCTTTTGATGTGGGTGTTTGTTGGCTGGTGAAGAGTCCTAGTGTGTGTTTGTGTGATGTGTGTGCGAGTTGTGTGTGTTTAGATTAGGATTTTGGTAGTTTTATTTTGATATATAAAACATGGTGCAAGCTTAGGCCCATTAACCTAGTATATTTGGCCCATTAATCCCATTAGTTAATAATTAAAATATTTTGTTTAGGAAAGTTTATGAAAATATTAGCCGAGTTCTCGAAAAGTTCATATTTTCGTCGAAAATCGAATACCGGTCTAAAATAAGACTCGGCGTATAAAAACACCCCAAAAGTTGTCATTTTCAAAAATATCATTTAAAGTATACCATATATTAAACAATTAAAAATAATTATTTAATAAAAATATTTTCCCTCATATGGTCTCCGGTTTCCGTTCCTCGATCGCATCTCGAATAACCTTTAAAAACAATTTTATGCATTCTAGTTGAAAACCGTATTTTAAACATTCCTACCATATTTAATAAATTAAATTAAAAAAATTTAATTAAATAACTAAGAAATTTGATAATCTTGCATGCATGTGGTTCATGTGTACCTTCAAATTTTCGGGACGTTACAATTTATAAGTGAAAAATGACTCTTCACCTACCCCATTCATTAAGCTGAATTGCCCCTTGACATGCCCCAAAGTTGATGGTCTAAATAGCCTCCAAATGGTCAAAGTTTATCCAAACACTACTACAAAAACGCAAAACGACAACGGATAAAATCCGTTGTCGTAGGCCATTTAAAAACTGTTGTAACTGAGGGTGTTGTTGAAAGTGCGTTCAACGACAACGGTTTAAAACCATTGTCTTTGCTAACATATGAAACATATTTTTTACATTAGCGACAGATTTAACTGTCACTAATTAGCGACGGAAATCATGAAATAGCGATGATTTATTAGCGACGAATTTTCCAAAAAGTCCGTCGCTAATTTTAGCGATAGTTTATGTAGATGTCCGTCACTAATTGTTTCAGTAAAATAAAATAAATTACTTATAATAATTTATCAAATCTAACAACATTCATGATTCTTAACTAACACTTATAAAGTTACAAAAAATTGAAGGGAAAATATTTACCCTAAATCGAAATTAAAATCGTGTAAGAGAAAAATTTGAAGTATTATGAACTGGTGTGGAAGAAAATAGAGTGGGAACGCTGGTATTGATAGACAAGTTGCGACGCTTTTTGATTAACCGTCGCTAATTTTATAAACCATCGCTATGAGCGCCAGTTAGTCATACAATGTCGCTATTAGCGACGGTTAATAAAAAAGTGTCGCTTTAACCGTCGCTAATTATAATTTTAGCGACGGTTTTGGATAAACCGTCGCTCATTTAAAATCGACGACGGTTTAGATTAAAACCATCGCTATATTTAGCGACGGTTTTGTCAAAACCCCGCTATGCGACGGTTTTAATAAACCGTCGCTAAATTTAGAGATGGTTTTGCTAAAACTGTCGCGAAATCTAGCAACAGTCTAATAAAACAGTTGATTGTCCAAAAAACACGCTAATGGACAATAGTTTTCTAAAATCGCTGTCGATTGTCCAAAAAATCACGCTAATAGATAATATTTTATAAAACCGTTGTCGTTGACACTAAAAAAAACGCTCAAAGACAACGTTTTTTAGAAAACCGTTTTCGATTGTCCAAAAAAACACGCTAATAGGCAAAATTTTATAGAACTATTGTCGTTGACCATAAAAAACGCTCAAAGACAACGGTTTTTAGAAAACCGTTGTCTTTGACACCCAGAAAGACAACTGTTGCTTTAAAAAAATGTCATACGACAACGGTTTTCAAAATAACCATTGTAAAAAATAAAAGACAACGGTTTTCGCGAAAAACCGTTGTCGTATGTGTGTTGAATGACAAATTTGTTGTAGTTAAAAACCAAAGGTCACTTTTGTGTACTTAATGGTCACTTCTTACACATAGATTATGTCCAAATTTTAGCTCCTCTCATGGCTATATTGTTGTCTCTTTTAGGACAAACATCAATGAAATCCTTTGAGTTGAGGGTTTATGCTCATGAGCTAGGGGTTTTCTCCCAAGGATGAATGAGCTTCCTTGAGCTGAGGGTTTTAGCTTCTGAGCTGAGGGTTTCTTCAATGAGCTTCCTAGAGTTGAGGGTTTCTTTAGTAAGCTTCCTTGAGCCGAGGATTTCTTTAGTGAGCTACTTCCCGATCTTTTTGAGGTGATTTAATTCTAAAAATCCGGATCCTCACAGTACCTGTGTTGGAACATTTAAAGTTCGCAATCTTGATTTTGATGTTAACAAAACTTGTTATTTTGTTACTAATGGTTTATCATAGTGTGCAGGATACTGTAACTGATCAGAAGTCGAACTGATCAGTTATCTCGCCTAACTGAAGCTTTCGAGAACGCCAACTGATAGTGTCCACTAATTGCCGAAACTACATCAGTCTAACTGATGTATCACAGAACAGTTCAATCGATTGATCAGTTGTTAGGTAATTCAGCCAAAGGCCTTCAGAAGCCCGGCTAGGTGATTAAGTGCTCAACTGATGGAAAGTCCAACTGACCAGTTCAACTGAACAAGTGTAACCAGTTAAGCTGACGAGCCAACTGATTTAATCAAACCAACTCAAGACCAGCTCAACTGACCAGTTCAAAGCATCTGTCAGGAATGTATCAGTATGGAGAACACGTCAAGCTAATTCAATGGAATCCAGCTGTACGCACTGGGTAAATTATCTGTACTATCAGTAGTAAAATTAATGGACGTTGCAACAAAGATTAAAGCGGACTAGATACATGTCGGAAACGTCGAGACACGAAGTCCTAGGAACGAATTCAAGCTGCAACGAATACAATTATTGAGTCTCACTGTACGATCAGTTTCTCGCATATAAATAGAAGATCAGTGAAGACCAATAATATGAATAAATGAGAGGAAAAACAAGAAGAACAAGTGTGTGAAGATACAGAGAAAAAGGGCATGTATAATGCTTATCAGCTTTCAAGAAGCAATCAGCCTAGAGGGACACTTCTACGTGTTATCAGCTTAGTTTAGAAGCTAATTTCCCTCAGTGTGTGGTTACACCTTTCTGGTGTATTCCTTGTTCAGTTCCCACACACACACACACACACACTCACTTACTGTCAAATATTGTCTTGTATAAAGATGTTAAACTTGTGTATGTAGTTTTTGACAAACAGACGTTAAACAAGTGTTGGCTAGAAGGTAATGCCTTCAGTCTAGACTAGGAGTTCAGTTAGGCAGTGGGTAAGTCCTAAGCTGGATGGGTTTGTACAAGGTGTTGTATAAATCAAAGTCTTCTAGTGGATCCTACCCGAGGTGGTAGAAAGGGTGACGTAGGAGCAATTGAAGTCTCTGAACATCCATAAACATATTTTGTGCACTTAACTGATTAACTGTTGTTTTCAAACTAAATTGATCAGTTAGAGCATTCGTCAGCTAAGTTTTTACCATAACTGAGGTGACATATGAGAAAACTGATTCTTTGCTTTTCAGTTATTCAGTTTACATAAGTTAAAATATTTTCTAATTTAACAGGTTTCTTTACGAAAGATTACTTCGAATTTATTTCGTTTGGTTTTTAAACCAAACTCAATTTAATTCATCAGTGTTAACATTCTTAGAACATGAGCTATTGCAGCTCATTAGAGTATATAGTGTTTGAAGCATCTTCAAAGGTGCTACCAGACGATCCTTCAACCTACAAAAAAATGTTAGTAGAATAACAAGATATTCCTCCCGCGAATCCTCACAGTCACTCCTAAAAAAATTCGGCCGCACTTAGTATTTTCACTCGAATTCGAGAGTTCCTTCGAAGGTGCTCACACTTTGTCTTTCAATATATATATATATATATATATATATATATATATATATATATATATATATTTTGTGAAGGACAATTGAATATGACTTCCCAATAGAAAATAACAAAATATCGATGGTAAAATATAAATTTTTTTTGAATTTTTTGTACTTGTATTTTTTTAAAATTTGCACAAGGATGATTCATGCCACTCGAAGATTGAAGAAAGAAAATTTCGAGAAACAAATATTCACGAAACACACAAGACAAAATGATGCAGATCTGACAACAAACGAAAGGATAATGCATATCTGAAATTTTAATAACGAGATGCTTACTTGAATTCAACGAGCCAAAGTTCTAATATCAAATGATTTAATCCTCGAACGCAAGAAAAGCAAACACGATTATTTGAAATCGCGCCCTCAGTTCAATAACGAATAAGGATCTATATTGTGATGTCCCGATCATTTGATCCAAGCAATGCTTGATTTTCACCCCTAAACTACTTAGTTTAGTAATAAAAAATCACAAAGAAAACAATCGACACTTGACAAACATTCAAAGAATCTCCTTTGACAATCTGCGAAAGAAACGATCGACAAACACCACAAAGTAAAAACTTTGATTTTTGATTTTTGATACCAAAGCAAAAGTGATAGGATCGGTTATCACACTACGAGTGTTTAGAGGGGGGGGGGGGTGTTGAATAAACACTCACACTTAAAGTTATTCTTTAAGAATATTTGAGTTCAGTTTAGTGTCAAACTGAAACTCGGAATCTTGTTGGTCAATAACAATCAGTTAAACTGGAGTAGTTGCGGAAAGAAACTGACTGAAATATAGAATACAAAACTGAAATAAATATGCAAGAGTTGTTTCTGGATGTTCGGAGAATTTAATTACTCCTACGTCACCCCTTCTATCACAAGGATAGGATATTCACTAAAAGACTTTGATCAAATACAATACTTGTACAGACCCACTTCAGTTTGGACTTACAACTGCCAAAACTGAAACTCTTAGTTATACACAATGTTTTCAGTACGTAACTGATATTTGCACAATTGAGTCTAACAACTTTTTAGAGAGTGCTAATAAGCTCAGATTGTAGCCTTGATTGCTACGAGTAATTCAAATGAGAGTGAGCTGAGATTTTGACAGAGTAACAGCAAGCTTAAGATTTGAATGATTGTCACTCCTTCATCTGTTGTTCTTTAGTTATATTTATACTTCTTTTTCAACGGTAACTTTGATATGCATTTGAATTCTAGTATCCGTTGATTGCTTCTTCATCATTCCTTGGGCAATGTTCTCTTCATTGACTGTGATACGGCGTCTTAAATGCAATAGCCGAAACACATTGTTCTATGCTGTAGTGATCGAGGTGCGACACTCTTGTAATTCGTTTGTCTCCTTTGGTCTTTCCCGAGATGTCTTCAGTTGAGAAGCTTTTAAGACATTCTGTTTTGAACTGATCACTTTCAACTGATCATTTTACTTCGTATCATTGTGTCAAATGCCTTCAGTTGCCGAATATGCTTGTGCACATCAGTTGATTCATATTTTATTAATTGATTGATTTACGTTTTGTCAAACTCCAGAATCTTGTTTCCAACAATTTCCCCCTTTATGGTGTTTGACAAAACCAAGTGATTTAAGATCGGATAGCTGAGCTCTTTGTAGAATATGCTGCTGAATTATAAAATAACTGGGTTTCTTGTAGATAACATAAAAACTGAAAATATAATATTTGGATTCCTTGTAGATAACATAGAAACTGAAAATATAATGTCTGGATTCCTTGTAGATAACATAAAATCTGAGAGTAATTCGATTAGATCTTCTTCAGCTGTTTTGTCCTTCCCCCTTTTTGTCAAACATTTCCATTTGGTCTGATAACTTTCGAACGTTAATGGATAATAGTTTTACATCTGCTGAGATACTTGAGGCGACAGTTGTGAAGGAGGTTTGTAGCGATGTGATTTGATTAGAAACAGAGGTTTCCAGTCGCTCAACTCTCTGACTGATTATATTCTGGGTTGTAAAGAATGATCCAATTAGCCCTTGCTTCATTTCTTGAACAGTCTTGCTAAGAGAGTCCATGTTGGCTTGAAGACTTTTTAATTTTGCTGAGTCAAATTCAATCGAAGAATCTAATTTGACAGTATGCGTCAGCTGTTCGTGTTGAATTTTCTTGATGTCAGTTATCATCTGCTGCATGCTGTACTGTATATTCTGAATTTCTTCAAGAACAGTATCCATTTCTGTAGATTGAATTTATGGTTGCTGGTTGGGTGTATCTGAATGCTTTGATGGTTGGCCAAAAAGAACTAATGCTTGATTAGTTTCCATTGTTCCAATCGTAGATTGAGTTGGAATTTTTTCTTGAATTTGATCAAAGAATGGTCTGTTTGCCTGAATGATGGAGATGGATGGTTCATGCATAGAGGCTTCCTGTGGAGGATTAACTGGACTTTGTTCTTTCTCTTTTGATTGAGTGAGCAACTGACTTTCTTTATATTCAGCAGTTTCTGGGTCTGATGGTTTTGCTTGTTCGTCAGTTTGAGTAACTTGTTCAGCAGAAATTTCTGACTGAACAGGTACTTCAGTTTGAGCTTTTTCTGATGCAGTTATCTCTTTTTCTGAATTTTGGATTGGTTCTTCAGTTGGGTCTTCAGTTTGAGCAGATATAACTTTTTCATCAATGAGTGACTCAGTTGGAGCTTCAGATAATATTTTAATATCTTGCTCTGGTTGTTCAGCTGACTGAGCAACTGGGTCATACTGAGCTTCTAATGCAACGGCTTGAATGATCTCATCGATGTTTGCCAAAGATAGTTCTTCTTCAGAGTATAACTGTTGTTCTTGCTGAGAAGATTGAGGCATTTCCTGAACTGGGTTTTCAGTTGACTGTGGTGGAAATAGTTCTTTCTGTGTAGAGAAGGATGAATCTTTTCCAGGATTTGAGTTGAAAAGTTTTTCATGAATAACCAGTTCCTGATCTTCTTCCAAAAATCTTATTTCCCTTTGGAGGCTACTAAGATCTGCGTCCAGTTTGGTGAACACAGCTCTATCATTGTATGCGGTTGGACTTGTTGGATGGTACTTGGACTTCAGCCGTGCTACCATTTTTGCTAACTTTTTGGCACGAATGTGATCAAAGAAGTATTTCTGCCTTTCTAATGCTTGTGAAATGGTAGCAGCTTTGAATACTTTCATCACAATTGCTTCTAATTTGATGAACTTTTTCAGTTGAGATCTATGCTTTAGTTCTTTAGCAAAGATTTCTGTTCTGAAGCTTTTCCAACGGTCAAAAGATTTTAATTGTGATGTGACAAAGCCATTGACTTGTTCCCAAACAAGATCAATGCGTGTTTGAATCACATTGGATGGCCGGGATTCTTCAACTAGCTGTCCTTTTCCTTTATCAGTTGAAAGGATGTGAGGAAGATCCATCCCTGAGTGTGTTGATTGCACTGGTTCTCTTAATATTATGCCTTTAGATCTGGCCCTTGGCAAGATGGTAGGGTGATTCACAAGGTTTAATGGGGCTTTAACTTTAGCTGTTGTCGTGGCTTTGATAACTGGTTCATCAGGTGAGAGTACCTGCAAGGGTATAGCTTGAATGGGTTGTTGATCAGCTGATTGAAAAACTTCCATTCCGGTTGTTGTTTTGGTTCTTTTAGTCCTTGGTCTTTTGGCAAGCTTCGGTGAAGGAGTTTTCTCTGTGTCTGATTCACTGAGAATCGGTTTTATTTTTGTCGTTTTGACCTTCTTAACTGGCGATGATTCAACTTCCAGTTTGGTCCTTGATACCAAGACGTTTTTGGCAGTAAAAACTTTGAATTTTGATGGTACTTCAGCATTTTCAGTTACTAAACCTTTCAGTTTTAATAGATAACTGATCTGGATAGCAAAGCCACATGATTGTTTGGATGTCTTGAGCATATTCTTCAAGATGTTAAACAGAATACATCTCCAATTTACTTTCTTTTCACTCATGATTAAGGTCATTACCTGGAATTTTTCGAGTGTAAGAGCAGCGTAAGAACCGGCTTTTGCTAATATTCCCTTTGCTACGATATCAGCTAGCAACTGAATTTCTGGTTTCAGTTCCTTCTTTGGATCGGAAACCTTGATTTTTTGTCCATCAGCAGATAGTCGGGATTGCATTTCTTCAATGTCCTGAGTTTTCACTTCAGAAAAATTCACATAACCATCAGTTGGTAGAGAAAAGATTTCTCCGAAAGATTCTTCAGAAAGACGTAACAACTGATCGTTGATAGTCACAGATATAGTGTCATTATTAGTGATAAATCCTTTTCTGTAGAATTCGTTGACTTCTTTGAGATATATCTTCTTGGAAGATTGTCCTAAGAATTTCCTGAGACCTGCTGATTCAAGCTTTAGAAATACATCCTTAATAGTTGTTTCTTGAATCGATAGAACGTAGTCAAAATCGATGACCAGTGCATTCAATATATGAGCAGGAATTTGAGTTGCCATTGATAGCTGAGTGATTTCTTGTTAGAGACAAAAATTATAGATTTGCTTTGAGAATAGAAAATAATCGTGAATGTAAGGAAGACGAACTGAATCAAAGCGGGTAAAATACTTTTGTTTGTGACTGTTTGAATTATTGGACACGTGTCAGTCCAGGAAAGATTTTGAATAAGAAATTTGTGTACGTGTGCTGTAAGCGTGTGTACAATTTTGAACGGTTAAAATTGTGTCCACGTAATAATCTGAAATTCATCATGATTTGGCAGACAGTCACGTCTTTTGATTTGGATTATAATAGATTTAATTAGTTAACTTATATGAGAAGATTAGTGAAATTGTCAACTGATCGATCAGTTAGTGAAGCTGAGTCTTTTCAGTTGAGAATACACTAACAACTGTCTTCTCAGTTAACCTCTTAAACTACCATTCCCCCTAAACACATGCGTTAAAATAAAATAATGCTGATTATTTAAGACAATCTTGAGACTTAGTAGTGTAATCATCATTTAAGGAAGTGTCTTTTCATTTTCCTCGTCTTGACCTATAAATAAAAGTAGAGGAGTTAGTCACAAGTATCAGAAAAAAATGGAAGGAGTAGGCAGTTCAAACGTTTCTCCATTTTCGCTTGAGGCTGAAAAAACTGTCATAGAAGACAAGGTTTTTTATGCCAGTCTTCCCTATTGGGAAGAGTTACAGGAGCTGGAGCTTCTGTACAATTCTGGGAGGGTTACCACTTTCAAGCGGATGGCCCAGCTGAAAGAGGTGCGAAGGCACTAAAATATTTCTGTGGAGGTGGATGCTTTCAAGGAAGGCCATCTCTATGAGCTGATGCTTCGCAAGGAGCTGGAGATCCTTAACGGCATTGCTTCTTCTCACAGCTTTTCCAAGACTTCTTCCTCAGCTTTGGCTGTTTGGATGAGGATGTGGATAGCTAGTGTTGAAGAAACTTATCAACATGTTGTTCTCTACAAAATTTATGGATAAATAAAATGTTTATTTTGATGATGCGTCATTTTTCTTCATTTCTGCACATAATGATCTGTGTAAAATTCATCAGTTGCAAACTTATGAGCAAACAAAGAATATTTGTGATAAGTAGACAAGTAAACTGTTTAAGAAACTAATTATCATAAATTTATTATGAACTGAAACTATTTAATCGGTTGTTAATGAAAAATAAACTAGTGTCAGTTGATAGTGAACAACTGATAACTTAATAGTCCTCGGTATATGTGAAAGCCCCTTTAATTGATTTGAGACTCTTCAGCTTCTCCAATGTCTTTGTCCTATAAATAAGATGATAATGATTAGAGTGTAATGCAGTATTAGTGCAAAATATTCCAATATGTCCGATTCGGATACATGCAGCAGTACTCATGTCCATGTGACTGAACAATCAGCTCCTCGGTTAGCAGATATCAAAAGAAAAATGGAAAGATATGTCCTGCAGAAGGTGTTGACAACATGGGAGAAAATTCATGAATTGAAGAGGGATAGTGACAGTGGTGCTATTCCTACTCGTGCTCAGGAGGCAAGATCACTGAAGTATCTTGCACGTTTTGAAGTTAGGCATGTTAGAGATTTGGTTGAAGACGATTGTCTTTTGGAGGCGTTGTTGTGGAAGGAGTGGCATGTTGTTGATAAGATTTCGAAATCTAGGGCATTTGCTAGAGTTCGAATTTATGAATTAAATGATTGGGTTAGAGCATGGCTTGATTCAGTTGATGCCATGATATGTTCTGTAAACTGGAAACGTTGGTATGATTAATAAAGTGTTATTTTTGATTTGTTGTGTTCTTATTTTCTGCATATAATTCTGTTAGTGAAGCAAAATTAATAATTTCTAAGACAAATCAATTAAACCAAGTATATTTCTAAAATAAGAGAACTTAGCCTCGGGTAATGGTTTTGTGAAGATGTCAGCTGCTTGCTGTTCAGTTGAAATATACTCTAGTCGAATATCCTTCTTCAATGCATGATCCCTGATAAAGTGATGCCTGACATCTATATGCTTGGTCCTTGAGTGAAGAACTGGATTATAAGTAATGGCAATCGTGCTTGTATTATCACAAAATATGGGCGATTCAGTTGACTTGATTCCATAATCCTTCAGTTGTTGCTGAATCCAAATCAGTTGTGCACAACAGCTACCAGCAGCAAGATATTCTGCTTCAGTAGTTGATGTAGCTATAGATGTCTGTTTCTTGCTGAACCAAGAGATCAGTCTATCTCCTAAGAATTGACAAGATCCACTTGTACTTTTGCGATCAAGCTTACATCCTGCATAATCTGCATCTGAGTATCCAACTAAATTGAAGGTGGAGTCTTTGGAATACCATAATCCAACATTTTGTGTATCCTTAAGATATCTTAGAATTCTTTTGGCTGCTGAGAAATGTGATTGCTTAGGGTTTGCTTGAAATCTGGCACACATACAGACAGAAAAGACAATATCAGGGCGACTGGCTGTGAGGTATAGCAATGAGCCTATTAACCCTCTGTATAATGTCGCTTCTACTGATATTCCCCCTTCGTCAATGTCTAGCTTAACTGATGAGCTCATGGGTGTTGTTGCTGCTGAACATGATTCCATACCAAATTTCTTTAGCAACTCCTTTGTATATTTTGTTTGACTAATGAATATACCAGTTTCCAGTTGCTTCACTTGCAGTCCAAGAAAGAATGTCAGTTCACCCATCATACTCATTTCAAATTTATCCTGCATTAACTTAGCAAACTTTTCACACAATTGGGGTTAGTTGACCCAAAAATTATATCATCAACATAATTTGAACTAACAAGATATGATTATTTTTAGTAAATTTGAATAAGGTCTTATCAACTGATCCTACTGAAAAATCATGATCAGTTAGGAATTTTGAGAGAGTTTCGTACCAAGCTCTGGGAGCTTGTTTAAGACCATATAATGCTTTGTTTAAATAATATACGTGATCAAGAAATTTGTGATCAATAAAACCTGGAGGTTGTTCGACATATACTTCTTCCTGTAACTGACCATTTAGAAATGCACTTTTCACATCCATCTGATAAACTTTGAAGTTTTTGTGGGATGCAAAAGCAAGAAATATCCTGATTGCTTCCAATCTTGCAACTGGAGCATACGTCTCATCATAGTCAATTCCTTCTTCTTGCCTATATCCCTGTGCTACTAGTCTTGCTTTGTTGCGTATAACTGAGCCATCCTCGTTTAGCTTATTCCTGTAAACCCATTTCGTACCTATAATGGTTTTTGAAGTTGGTCTTGGAACTAAGTTCCAGACGTTATTGTGAGTGAACTGATTTAGCTCTTCTTGCATAGAATTTACCCAGTTGGGATCAGCAAGAGCTTCATCAGTTTTCTTTGGTTCCAGTTGTGAGACAAAAGCTGAGTGAATAAATAAATTTAACATTTGATTACGAGTTCTTACAGGATCAGATGGATTTCCTATTACCAGATGAGGTGGATTTGATTTTTTCCATCTGTATTCTGTATTTGTTGCATCTGCAACTTCTTCAGTTGGCATCTGAGTGTGATTTTCAGTTTCAGTTGATGTCTCACCAGCTGGTATTTGAATGCTATCAGTTTCCCTTAATAACTGATTGTTGTCATTGACTTCATGCTCATTTAATTGGTCTAGAATATTTGGTTCTGGTGTTTGGAAGATGTCTTGAATGTTATAACATGCGCAGATTCTTCAACATTTAAAGTTTTCATATTAAAGACTCTATAAGCTATACTAACTGATGAATATCCAAGGAAAATTCCTTCTGCAGATTTTGCATCAAATGCCTTTAAATAATTTTTACCATTATCATGAATGAAGCATTTACAGCCAAATATTTTAAAATAGGTGATTATACTTTTTCTTCCATGCCAGATCTCATATGGTGTTTTCATATGATTCTTATTAATCATCGATCTGTTCTGAGTATAGCATGCAGTGTTTACTGCCTCTGCCCAAAATCTTTGAGAAATCCCCGAATCAGCAAGCATTGTTCTAGCAGCTTCCTTTAGGGTCCGATTTCTTCTCTCAGCTACACCGTTTTGCTGAGGAGTTCTTGCTGCTGAGAGCTCATGCTTGATTCCAGCGTTTTCTAGAAAATTTGAAAGTGTTTGATTGATGAATTCAGTTCCTCGATCAGATCTGATTCGATCAATCCCAACTGATTTTTCATTTAAAAGTCTTTTGAAAAGTTTAATCAGTTGTGCAGCCGTATGGTCTTTGGATTTTAGAAATATTGAAAGGGAACGATTTAGGGAGACCGAAAACACGCAACGGAAGCTAAAATTTTTCGAAAATCACATTTTCTTGGAAAGAAAATTTCGGCCCCTCATAATTTTTGTAGCAAAATACATTTCAACACCAAAATGTCATACATAGGGTGTTTAAGAAATTACCTATCAATCACAAAGATTGATTTTATGGCTCCAACTAAGGTGTAAACACCTTAGCTCTTGAAAGGAATGGCAATCTACAAGCTTCATCCTCCTTGAATCTTTCCTTCAAATTAGGCCCACCACCAACTAGGTAGATCCCCTTTTATTTTGCACTAGAAAAATAAAAGGATTTATCTTTGAGAAGTGTGATGTTCCTCAACAAATTGAAGAACCAAAATGAGAGAAAAATTGGGAGAGAAAAGTTTGAGAATTCGGCCATGAGAGAGAGAGAAGGGAAGTGAATGAGTTGTCTTGGTGTGTGAAAAAGTAGTCACTCACTTTTGCATGCCATGCAATTTTTTTAATGAAAATAATTCCCCAACCCTTCACCTCCCAAGCATGCTTTGCATGTGGGCTTGTAACAATTTACAAGGGCCCATGGACTTTTATTCAAATTGTCTCAAACACATTTGAGCCCAATTAATCTTTACTTGATTTTACTCAAGCCCACTAGTTAAATAATTATTTCCAATTGGGTTCTACAAGGCCCAATGTTATTTAATTAATTCAACACTTGAATTAATTTAATTATTTGGACTCTACTAGGTCCACTAATGTTTAATTAATTCAACACTTGAATTAATTTAATTTAGTCCATAATAATGTTTATGAAAATCACAATTTTCAAATACATTATTCACTCGGCCAAATTTTAATTTAGGAACACTTCCATAATTAAAATTTACATTTCTCTCATAGAAGTCATACTTCTATTTTTCTTTACACTTACAAACTCATTTATAAGTCGTTCAACACATTGAACTATTTTCTCCTTTATAGAAGTCATACTTCTAATTTTCCTTACGCTTATAAACTCCTTTATAAGCCGTTCAACACATTGAACTATTTTTACTTCTCAACGAGATCTACAAAGCTAGTACTTGTGTGGCCCTCAATGGTTCATTGATACAACTAGCCGTGGGTTCACATCTCTATGTGATTCGGACTAAACATGTCCTTATTTGAGCATACTCCAATTGCTCCATTCTTACTTATCAACTCCTTGATAAAAAGAATGTCAGAACTCAAGTCTGATAGTACCCAACCAATCACGTTAAACGCCTAGCAGCATCGCTTACGTGATTCCCTAGGTATCACATGATAGTGCCTGCAAGAACCATTCAATTATGGTTAGCGTACAGTACGGTCCCTTCAACTCATATATCCCGATCGATTCGACAACCATTGGTTTATCGAGAGTTGTCAATGAATCGATACTATGTGTCATGTCGTAGTTGCATCGATGGTGTAATCTATGAAACACCTTTCATAATTACAACCATACTCTGGCCAGAGATTTCGATCTACATATACATGATAACACATAGGATATCCATACCCGAAGGTAAGCGGTGAATCCCCGACTACAATGCATCGACTCCTATGTGTTTCGACAGAACACCCAACCTTGCCACCTAATGACCCCATGAGAGTCGGTAAACAAGTCAAAGTGTAATTCTAGGACATAGAGTCTCAATGTTGTCCCGGGTCATAAGGACTAATTCTGTACAACCATAAACTAGGACATTTCCACTCGATAAGTGAGAACCACTTGGAAAGTCCTTTTATGGAGGGTTGTTCAGTGCACTCTACAAGGAGCATCTATCTGCATGCTCGGACATCACAATGTCCCCTACCAATGAAACATGGTACTCACATCGCAGATACTAGTCTCTAACTCGAGCGGCCTATATCCTTCTTAGTGGCGGCTGAATCGACTAGGAACCGTTTAGAATATACAGTATTACAAATATGAGTTTCATGATACTCATCATATGAGCATCTCATATTCTTTCTACTATTTGTATATTCAAGGGCTTTATCTATGCAACTAGCATGGGTATACAGATAAAGATTTGCCAAAATAATAATTTCAAATATTATTAAAATAAAGATTGCTTATACATAGAGTTTCATTGTGAACACTCAGCCAACACTTGGCTCGACGGGCACCTACTCTAACAATCTCCCACTTGCACTAGAGCCAACTACCCATATGCTTAAAACCCATTGATTCGCGATGCTTGTCGAATAATGGTCCAGGTAAAGGCTTAGCTAGTGGATCAACAACATTGTCTGCGGAGCCGACTGTGTCAATCGACACTTCTCCTTTTCCCACAATCTCTCCGAGGATGTGGTACTTTCTCAATACTAGTTTGGATTTCTGATGAGACCTTGGCTCCTTTGCTTGAGCTAAAGCTCCCGTGCTGTCACACAACACCGGGACAGGAGCAACTCCATTAGGAATGACGCCCAACTCTTGGACGAAATTCCTTATCCAAACAGCCTCCCTTGCTGCATCCGATGCAGCAATGTATTCGGCCTCTGTTCTGGAATCCGCAGTATTGTCTTGCTTGGAACTCTTCCAAGAGACAGCAGCACCATAGAGCATGAATACAAAACCAGAGGTTGACTTCGAGTCATCGATATCGCTTTGGAAGCTAGAGTCGGTATAGCCTTCCAATTTTAGTTCTCCACCCCATAGACCAAGAACAATTTATTGGTCCTTCTCAACTACTTGAGGATGTCTTTCACAGCTTTCCAGTGTGGAAGACCAGGGTTCGATTGATATCCTTTCACTACACATAGTGCAAACGCCACGTCAGGACGTGTAGATATCATTCCATACATGATGTTACCAATTGCCGAAGCATACGGAATGCGTGCCATCGCCACTATCTCTGCATCAGTCTTGGGAGACAGACTTGGATAGGGACACGCCATGACACATTGGTAGATGTCCTCTCATGGACTCATCCATCGAGAACCGCTTCACGATGGTATCAATGTATGTGGACTGGGTGAGACCAAGCCATCTTTTCGATCTATCTCAATAGATCTGTATTCCCAATACAAAAGATGCTTCACCCAAGTCCTTCATCGAGAACTTACTCGCTCACCATATCTTAGTTGATTGCAACATTCCTACATCATTCCCAATTAGTAGAATGTCATCAACACAAAGCACCAGGAATGTCACAACACTCCCACTGACCTTCTTATACATACACGGTTCCTCAAGATTCCTAGTAAAACCAAACTCTTTGATCGTACTATCGAATCTGAGGTTCCAACTCCTAGATGCCTTCTTTAGACCATAAATAGATCTCTGAAGTTTGCATACCATATGCTCACTTCCGACAGATGTAAACCCTTCAGGTTGAGACATGTAAATCACTTTCTTAATATCCCCATTAAGAAAGGCTGTCTTGACATCCATCTGCCATATCTCATAGTCATACTATGCAGCCATGGCTAGCAGTATCCTTATAGACTTGAACATTGCAACTGGTGAAAAGGTTTCTTCAAAGTCAACTCCTTGTCTTTGAGTATATCCTTTTGCCACCAATCGCGCCTTGAAGGTCATTACCTTCCCATCCGCCCCAAGTTTCCTCTTGTAAATCCATTTACACCCTGTGGGAACAATTCCCTCAGGTGGATCCACGAGATTCCACACTTGGTTCGAATGCATGGAATTCATCTCAGATTCCATCGCTTCAAGCATTTGGATGAATCGGCATCAGATAACGCTTCCTTGAAGGTCCTTGGATCACATCCATGGTTAGGCTCATCATGGCCCTCTTCAAGAAGCTGACCATACCTCATAGGTGGTCTCGAGACTTTCTCGGATCTTTTAGGAGCTTGTATCTCCTCACTTGGCTCTTCGGGTGTGGGTTCAATAATTGTGGGTGTCTCTCGAACCTCTTCGAGTTCTATCATCTCCCCTTTTCTATCCAATAGAAAATTCCTTTTTCCAAAAAGTTTCATTCCTAGAAACAAACACCTTTGTTTCTTGGGGATGATAGAAGTGATATCCAACTAAATTCCTTGGATATCCTACAAAGTAACATAAAATGGATCAACAATCCAATTTATCTCCCACTACCTGCTTCATAAGCAGGGCACCCCATATTCTAAGATAAGAATACTTAGGAGGCTTACCCATCCATATCTCATATGGTGTATGCCTTTGAATGGACATTTAGTAGAATATCTTTTAATTTTAAGTTATAGAAATTGTTTTCAAGTTTTCAAGTACCAATCAAACATTCATTCATGTAAATGTTGCAAACACCTTTGCAAAATAAACAAGAATATCCATTTTTATCACCATAGAAATGGAAACAATGTTTTTACAAAATTAGGTACAAACAAAACATCTCATAAAATTAACTTAAACTATTGTTCAATAATAAGTAAACATCTTCTATAGCCTTGGAAGCAACTCTTGCTCCATTGCCCATCCTAAAGAAGGTCACACCTTCCTTAAGCTTCCTACTTCTTCCCATCACCTGTAAACCATTACAGAGATGTGAGTCATAACCGGCATCTAATACCCAAGAAGTAGAGTTAATTGAAATGTTTACTTCAATTTAGAACATACCGTTTCCAGAACTTTTCTGGGCAAGATATTCTTTGCAATTACGCCTCCAATGTCCAGGCTTCTTGCAGTGATGACATACATCATCAGTCTTGTCAGCCTTAACTGGTCTGGCTGCCTCAACGAGATTCGGAGAATGCCTCAACAAGGGCATGTTCTTCTTGGGACGTTGGAAAGAACTCTTCTTTCCCTTCCCATGTGGATCAATCTTCGTACCAGATGAAGAACCCACATAAAGAACCAACTTCTCTTTCTTGATGGTGGATTCAAACGTAACAAGCATGTTTACCAACTCCTCAAGGGTCGGTTCCATCTTGTTTATGTTGAAGTTCACCACAAAAGGATCAAATGAGCTAGGCAGCGATAACAGCAACACGTCGGTGGTCAACTCCGAAGGCAAGATCAAATCCATGCCAACGAGCTTGTCCACGAGCCCGATCACCTTTAGGCCATGCTCATGGACCGAGGCCCCATCTCGCATGCGTAAAGTGATCAGCTCCTTGACGGTAGCATGCCTGAGAGGACGCGTTTGCTCTCCAAAGAGCTCCTTGAGGTGCAAATGAATGTCAGCAGCACTCTTTGCACCCTCAAAACGCCTCTGCAGCTCATCATTCATAGAAGTCAGCATATAACACCTGGCTATCAAGTCATGGTCACACCATTCCTTGTAAGCCTGCAATTCCTCAGGAGTGCAGTCAGTCGGAGCCTCAACAGGGGCGACTGAGTCAGTGTATATGTTACCCTTTCCGAATTCAAGACTATTTTCAAATTTCTTAGCCAAGTGAGGTAATTAGGTCCAGTTAATATGTGTTTGTCGAGTATAACAGATATCGAATTGCGCATCGAAGACATTGTCGATTTGTACTGAAAAGTAAAAACAGATAAATGTTGATGACTATTTTAAATATTTAGTAAGATATGAAGTTTGGACTTTTACTTCATAAATATTTGCTCCCACTATTTTGACATCTTTCACTACCCTCTAGTGAAAGAGGGAAACTCATTTCCTCAGTAGGTACGTAAGGTCCAATTAGCGAATTATGATCCCGAATAATATCAGCCAATCACAATTCCTAAAAGGTAGTTTCCAATTGCATCACAATGCAACCCTCTACGTAAACTTTTGTCTCACGTTTGATTAGGACCCAATAATATGACGTCGTTCATCTTTACGTGTCAAGCCTAACCCATCGATATTGAACCTTAATGGACGGTCGCCATGAGTTCCCTCAATAATATGAGCCGAAATCATGGGAGTTCCACGTAGTTCACATCACTATGTCAATGGATGTCACAGCTTTCCGGCACCCAGGGCCCCCCCAATAATATGAGCCGAGCCCCGAGTACGGGTAGCGTTCATCATGCACCCATTGTCGATGGAAGACAAGGAAATTATAAACAAATTTATAATTCCCTTTTTCGGGCTTGATATTAATTTTGAATCTTATTCTAAATGAGGGTTTTTAATTTTGAAAGGTCTCATCATTAATTTTATTTTAAAAGCTCGCCATGTTTGATCGTATGTTTGCCGGATTCATGCAACTTTGTTATTATCATAATAATAACGCACATACTCATTATTTATAACATATCATGCATATATTATAAACAGTAAACAAACAAGGATGATCAATCGCCCCAATACTAACGGTCCGTGTGAGCTAAACATGGACCTAGGTCCAATCCTAGGGTAAATGCACGGGATGCAAATGCAACGTTTACATAAGCTTCCAATATTTACATGTCTTCGATCTTCATAATCATCATGGCCACCATCTTCCAATCTTGATCATCCACTATACTAATATTTACAAATAAATATCCATGGCAAATAGGGATACATCTCATAGGGTGGGAACGGGCCATAAACCAAGCCCACTTGATAAATTGATAATTATTACAATCATTCAACACAAAATATCCTAGCATACACCTAGCAAATTGGGCTTGGGCTTTTGATCATCCTTCATGCATAATATCACATATCATACACCATCAATTAATTATCACAATAATTAATTGATCCAATATTATATATCTTGATCCAATCACTAACCGCCACGATTATAAACTAAATTAACAAAGTATACAAACACCTTTGTCTACTTTCAAATTAATTTATTTATAACCGAATTTCTTGTAAATCAAAATTTACTATAAATAATCAAAGTCCAACTTAAATTATTTATTTCATGAGAAATATTTGCAACTTTTGTAATTTTAAACTTAAGGGCCCAAAAAAAACTCAATTTTTCACCAAAAACATTTTTGGCCCATTTAAAATCACAAATGTGTTGGCCATCCAATGGCCCAACAACTCAAGGCCAATGACACTTTGGTAATCCAAAACACTTTTGGAACCCTAGTCGTCATCGCCGTCGCCGGAGCTCCGTCGCCGGATTCCGGCCAACATTCCGGTGAACGAAAAAAAAAAAATTTTTTATTAAACAAAAGGTTTCGGGCAGCCCCTTGGGCTGCCCTTGCTGCCCGTTTCGGGCAGCCCCTTCTGCCCAAAATAGCTTCAAAAGTGGCCTTGATTTTGGTTGCAAAAAATATCTCAAACGGTTAGAAAATGATCTCAATATAATATCATGTATTATGCTACACAAAATGGTAACCATAGCTCTTGATACCACTTGAAAGGGAACGATTTAGGGAGACCGAAAACACGCAACGGAAGCTAAAATTTTTCGAAAATCACATTTTCTTGGAAAGAAAATTTCGGCCCCTCATAATTTTTGTAGCAAAATACATTTCAACACCAAAATGTCATACATAGGGTGTTTAAGAAATTACCTATCAATCACAAAGATTGATTTTATGGCTCCAACTAAGGTGTAAACACCTTAGCTCTTGAAAGGAATGGCAATCTACAAGCTTCATCCTCCTTGAATCTTTCCTTCAAATTAGGCCCACCACCAACTAGGTAGATCCCCTTTTATTTTGCACTAGAAAAATAAAAGGATTTATCTTTGAGAAGTGTGATGTTCCTCAACAAATTGAAGAACCAAAATGAGAGAAAAATTGGGAGAGAAAAGTTTGAGAATTCGGCCATGAGAGAGAGAGAAGGGAAGTGAATGAGTTGTCTTGGTGTGTGAAAAAGTAGTCACTCACTTTTGCATGCCATGCAATTTTTTTAATGAAAATAATTCCCCAACCCTTCACCTCCCAAGCATGCTTTGCATGTGGGCTTGTAACAATTTACAAGGGCCCATGGACTTTTATTCAAATTGTCTCAAACACATTTGAGCCCAATTAATCTTTACTTGATTTTACTCAAGCCCACTAGTTAAATAATTATTTCCAATTGGGTTCTACAAGGCCCAATGTTATTTAATTAATTCAACACTTGAATTAATTTAATTATTTGGACTCTACTAGGTCCACTAATGTTTAATTAATTCAACACTTGAATTAATTTAATTTAGTCCATAATAATGTTTATGAAAATCACAATTTTCAAATACATTATTCACTCGGCCAAATTTTAATTTAGGAACACTTCCATAAATTAAAATTTACATTTCTCTCATAGAAGTCATACTTCTATTTTTCTTTACACTTATAAACTCTTTTATAAGTCGTTCAACACATTGAACTATTTTCTCCTTTATAGAAGTCATACTTCTAATTTTCCTTACGCTTATAAACTCCTTTATAAGCCGTTCAACACATTGAACTATTTTTACTTCTCAACGGGATCCACAAAGCTAGTACTTGTGTGGCCCTCAATGGTTCATTGATACAACTAGCCGTGGGTTCACATCTCTATGTGATTCGGACTAAACATGTCCTTATTTGAGCATACCCCAATTGCTCCATTCTTACTTATCAACTCCTTGATAAAAAGAATGTCAGAACTCAAGTCTGATAGTACCCAAACAATCACGTTAAACTCCTAGCAGCATCGCTTACGTGATTCCCTAGGTATCACATGATAGTGCCTGCAAGAACCATTCAATTATGGTTAGCGTACAGTACGGTCCCTTCAACTCATATATCCCGATCGATTCGACAACCATTGGTTTATCGAGAGTTGTCAATGAATCGATACTATGTGTCATGTCGTAATTGCATCGATGGTGTAATCTATGAAACACCTTTCATAATTACAACCATACTCTGGCCAGAGATTTCGATCTACATATACATGATAACACATAGGATATCCATACCCGAAGGTAAGCGGTGAATCCCCGACTACAATGCATCGACTCCTATGTGTTTCGACAGAACACCCAACCTTGCCACCTAATGACCCCATGAGAGTCGGTAAACAAGTCAAAGTGTAATTCTAGGACATAGAGTCTCAATGTTGTCCCGGGTCATAAGGACTAATTCTGTACAACCATAAACTAGGACATTTCCACTCGATAAGTGAGAACCACTTGGAAAGTCCTTTTATGGAGGGTTGTTCAGTGCACTCTACAAGGAGCATCTATCTGCATGCTCGGACATCACAATGTCCCCTACCAATGAAACATGGTACTCACATCGCAGATACTAGTCTCTAACTCGAGCGGCCTATATCCTTCTTAGTGGCGGCTGAATCGACTAGGAACCGTTTAGAATATACAGTATTACAAATATGAGTTTCATGATACTCATCATATGAGCATCTCATATTCTTTCTACTATTTGTATATTCAAGGGCTTTATCTATGCAACTAGCATGGGTATACAGATAAAGATTTGCCAAAATAATAATTTCAAATATTATTAAAATAAAGATTGCTTATACATAGAGTTTCATTGTGAACACTCAGCCAACACTTGGCTCGACGGGCACCTACTCTAACAAATATAACCCAAGTAAATCTTGAAAAGTCATCTACGACCACCAGGGTGTATTTCATTCCCCCTAAGCTCATGACTGGAATTGGACCGAAGAGATCCATGTGCAATAGTTCTAAGCATCGGGATGAAGATTTACAGCTCTTGTTTTTGAAAGAAGATCGTACTTGTTTTCCATAATGACATGCTGAGCAAAGTTTTTCTTTTGAAAAATTTATTTTGGGCAGACCAGTTACAAGTTCATGTTTACTCAGATAAGCAATGGATTTAAAGTTCAAATGATTTAACCTTTTATGCCATAACCAGTTTTGAGATGAATTTGATGCAATGAAGCAGACTGGTGCATGAGGCTGTTCATTCCAACTGACTTTATATGTGTTTCCACATCTTTTGCCAGTTAGTATGATTTCATCAGTTGATGTTTTAACTGAGCATGAGTTTTTATCAAACTGTACTAGAAATCCATTGTCGCATAATTGACTTATACTAATCAAGTTATACTTTAGATTTTCTACCAATAAAACATCTTTAATAGTAAAGTTACCATGGATAATCTTACCCTTACCCACGGTTTTACCTTTGGAATTATCTCCGAAGCTGATGTTTGGACCACTATATTTGGTCAGTTGAGATAGCACATTTTCATCTCCTGTCTATGTCGTGAGCAACCACTGTCCAAATACCATGTTGAATTTCTATCTGTTCTTGTTACCTGCAAGCACATACATAATATGATTTGGTACTCATATCTATTTGGGTCCACGATTTATTAGTCCCTTTGGAATCCATACTTGGATTAGTCTAACTGTCTTTCCAGTAGCTGTGTTCCACATTGTTCTTCTTGGCTCCTGTGTGTTAGGTGTGTGTTGTATAGATGACACAGTATGCATTTTGATTTGGTTCGACTGATTGTTTAGTCTGTATCTTTTCTGAACTGGTTTGGAGTTGTAATAACTCGAGTAGTTATTTGAACGATTCCTTCCAAACATTTTTGATGATTGACCTACTGAGTCAGTAGAGATTTTTGGACTGTATCCAACTCCATGTCTTTTGCCCTTATACATATTCTCAATGGATTGTTTATTCATTTTGCTAGGCTTAAATTTTTCTTGATCTACTGTTGATCTGACAAATTGAATGTACTTTCCTTTGTTTGCTGTCAACAGTGGTTGTGTATCATTTGAAAACGTTTCTCCTTGATTACTGAATCCTAAACCAGTTTTGTCACAAACTGATTTTTGTGAGTTATGCATTTCATTTAATGCAGTAGAAGACTTATTCCAGGATTGAATAAGTTCAATCTGTTTTGAATTTTCAAGGATCAATTTCTGGATCAGTGACTGATCTTTCTTTCTTTCTTCTTTCATTTCAGCAATTTCCCTTCTTAGACTCAACACATTAACTGACTCATCAGTTTTGGTTTTGTTGTCTATGGGATCATTTTGCTTTGATTTCATTTCCTCAAATGATGATGCAAGTTTCTGGTACTCATTTACCATATCATGCAATGTCAAGATGAGTTCTTCTCTTGTAAAGTCAATTGAACTAAAATCAAATACCTGGTGACTTGTCGATTCTGCTTCAGTATGATTTGCCTTTAGGCATTTGACCTCCTCTTCATCACTTGAGCTATTTGAACTTTCTGGTTCTGATTCATCACTATCCGTTTCTGCCCATCTGGATTTGCTCTCTTCAGCTAGTAGAACTTCGTGTTTCTTTCTGTAGGTTTTCTTATCTTCTCTGGGCCTTCTTTTATGATCATATGGTTTCTTTCTTCTGTCAGTTGATCCTTGACTGTCTTTTTTAGGTTTAGGACAGTCTGCAATGTAATGACCTGTTTTGCCATAATTGTAGCAAGCATTTGTTTCTTCTTTTGGATTGTTTTTCTGGTATTGCTTCTGAAATTTTCCTTGGTTCTTTCTCATGAACCTCCCGAACTTTTTGATGAATAATGACATTGCATCACTGCTTAATTGATCAGCAGATTTCTCAGTTGAACTGTTTGATTCAGTTCTGACAGCTGCTAAGACAGATGTAGTTGTGGGAGTAGATGATTCTCCTTCCCTGTTCTGCAATTCAAATTCATAAGCTTTTAAGTCAGCGAACAGTTCATGAATTTCGATCTGATTCAGGTCTTTTGATTCTCTCATAGCCATTGTTTTGACGTCCCATTCCTTTGGAAGACCTCTCATTATTTTCAATGCAACTTCTTTGTTAGTATGCACTTTTCCGAGTGCATTTAATTCATTTACAATACTGCTCACTCTTTCATCATACTCATTCATTGTCTCTGCAACCTTCATTTTGATATTGTCGAATTTCTGGACAGCAACAGATAGTTTGTTTTCTTTTGTTTGGTCGTTTCCTTCATACAACTGAATCAACTTATCCCATATTTCTTTTGCTGTTTTGCACATCTTTATTTTGTTGAAGGTTGCTTTATCCAATGTTTTGTATAGAGTATCTTTGGCCACATTGTCAAGGTTGGCTTTTCTCTTGTCCTCAGTCGTCCACTCTTCTCTGGGCTTCTGAATTCTCTGTGGTGCCCCTTCAGTTATAGCTATTGTTGTGTTTGCTTTCAGAATCTTCATGGATCCGTCTGTTATGACAAACCACATATCATCATCTTGTGCAGCTAAGTGAGCCTGCATTCTTATTTTCCAGTCATCAAAATCTTCTCTTGAGAACATAGGAATTTTATTGAAAGAAGTCATTCTAACAGATTTATAGATCAGAAGTATTCAAAAAACAAGATTCAACCGCTCTGATACCACTTGATAGGATCGGTTATCACACTAAGAGTGTTTAGAAGGGGGGGTTGAATAAACACTCACACTTAAAGTTGTTCTTTAAGAATATTTGAGTTCAGTTTAGTGTCAAACTGAGACTCGGAATCTTGTTGGTCAATAACAATCAGTTAAACTGGAGTAGTTGCGGAAAGAAACTGACTGAAAGATAGAATACAAAACTGAAATAAATATGCAAGAGTTGTTTCTGGATGTTCGGAGAATTTAATTACTCCTACGTCACCCCTTCTATCACAAGGATAGGATATTCACTAAAAGACTTTGATCAAATACAATACTTGTACAGACCCACTTCAGTTTGGACTTACAACTGCCAAAACTGAAACTCTTAGTTATACACAATGTTTTCAGTACGTAACTGATATTTGCACAATTGAGTCTAACAACTTTTTAGAGAGTGCTAATAAGCTTAGATTGTAGCCTTGATTGCTACGAGTAATTCAAATGAGAGTGAGCTGAGAATTTGACAGAGTAACAGCAAGCTTAAGATTTGAATGATTGTCACTCCTTCATCTGCTGTTCTTCAGTTATATTTATACTTCTTTTTCAACGGTAACTTTGATATGCATTTGAATTCTAGTATCCGTTGATTGCTTCTTCATCATTCCTTGGGCAATGTTCTCTTCATTGATTGTGATACGGCGTCTTAAATGCAATAGCCGAAACACATTGTTCTATGCTGTATTGATCGAGGTGCGACACTCTTGTAATTCGTTTGTCTCCTTTGGTCTTCCCCGAGATGTCTTCAGTTGAGAAGCTTTTAAGACATTCTGTTTTTAACTGATCACTTTCAAATGATCATTTTACTTCGTATCATTGTGTCAAATGTCTTTAGTTGCCGATTATGCTTGTGCACATCAGTTGATTCATATTTTGTTAATTGATTGATTTACGTTTTGTCAAACTCCAGAATCTTGTTTCCAACAAAAAGCTTTTGTTGTTTGCGAGAAAAACTTAAGAACAATTCTATTCAATCTTCAATAATATGAGAAATGTGTCACAATTTGTCCATATCATTTTACATATCACAAGATCCTAAAAAATAATGTTCATAATTAATTAGGACGCTAAACTAGGAAACAAGGAATTTTCCCGCAAGTGGGCGCGCTGTAAGGCCCGAGATTTAATTACTGTAATCAGATGTTGATTAATTGACAAGATTGTGATGAATGAAGGTTTTAGGAGTTCAAGTGACGAAGCCGGGCGTTGGTTTATTTTAAGCCAAGATGTTGAACTGAACATCTCAAGATGTTGGACCGAACATCTCGCGCCCGAGCGGTAGAAAAGAACCGCCCGAGCGCCAATTTTACTTCTTGAACAGAATGTTTGGCGCCCGAGCGGTAGAATATTACCGCCCGAGCCCCAGGAGATGTTCAACCGAGGATCTTGACAGAAATTTCCGCGCCCGAGCTGAAATTCATGACCGCCTGAGCGCGAGTCATGCAGAACGAAAGGGAGCCACTTGGCCATACATGCAACCCGTGGATATTTATATATATATATATATATATATATATATATATATATATATATATATACACACACACACACACATATATATATCAGTTGTAAGGAAGAAAACAGAAAGAAAAGGAAAACCGAAGGAGAGAGTTTGACGTGGAGATTTGGGAATTGTGAACGATCCGCCCGTCTGATTTTGAATCCGAGTACGGTATTGTGTTCCTATCAACGCATGCTACTACTGGACGTAAGTTTTGTTACGTTTAGACATTATTTGAATTTATGATATTGTCAGAATTGAATATGAATCAGATATAGTGTTTCTGCTACAGTAGACATTGTATAATTGAAGTCAGATTAAAGAATAGACTGTTTATACAATTGTTATGATTTTCAGAGTTGAATTAACTGATATTTGATATCAGAGTTGTGTTGTTACTGATTTTAAGTGTACGATATTGAGATTGTGAATTGTATTGATTCTGATTATGAATTCTGGTAGTATCTATGTGATGTTGAGATTGGCGGGGTTATCAAGACTGTATTGATATGACGTTGAAACATCAGTTGATTTAGATTGATCAGATTCAGTAATGATCTCGATTGTATCGTGATATCGTTGATATGAATTAGATTGTACCTTGTTCAGATATAGATCAAATTATATACTGATTTGAGTATTGATCAGAACAGGTTTTGAATCGAGTTATATACTGATATTGTAATTATACGATTGTTATTGCCAGGCTGGGTATGTACAGATCAGAATACAAGACTTCGTCTTCGTCAGACCGGGAAGACAAAGGTATAAATAGATGTTGATTCGGGATTGCACAACTCGAGTTAGGTTTGACTTGAGTTTTCCAAAATCACATACTTTATTTTGTTGCATTGATATTTGCAGATTATCAGATTGATATGTTTATTCTATTGAATTATAGCAGAGTCAGAGTTGAGTCTAGGGCAGATTAGCCTAGCTATGGCAGAACCGCCGAGTCTTTGTCAGAACCGCTGAGACTCTAGACTTATGGTGTATCGATGAGCTTAGATGTAGATCGACGTCTATTTTAGACATTCGATACAGCATACCAAAGTCTAAATTAGATCGGGATCCCTAGATTAGAATAAGAGACGAGACGAGTCGAGTCTTAGATATTGAGACTAGAGTTTGATTTACAGATCTGTATTAATTTATGTTTCGTAGATTACGATTCATGTTTTATTTACAGACTGGTATTGTTACATGTTGTTTGATTATGCTACATGTGATAAGATATAATTCATGCTTTTATGTTAATTCAGTTAACTGCATGTACACATTATTTATACTGTGATTTATTCTCACCGGAGTATCCGGCTGTTGTCTTGTTTATATGTGTGCATAACAACAGGTGGGACAAGATCAGGGTCAAGAAGATGATGAGAGATCGAGATTAGAGTGGTGATTCCGGACTTGGATGTAGACTTGGTTTAGTACTTGAAATTTAGTAGTTGAACCTTAGACTAATTTGAATAATTGTTGTACATTATTGTACTTGTATACTGAGACGTATATTAGTTAATTTCCATTACGTTCCGCATTTATATTTAAAAAAAATTAGACCCTGTTTATCTTAATTGATAATTAAATTCCAAAGATGATTAAGAAGATGATTAGCGTCCGGGTCCCCACAACAGGTGGTATCAGAGCGATAGATCCTTTAGACTGAGTTAGAAGAGAATGAGCGGGGTAGATTGAGTTTTCTTTCCTTGGATGCGATTGCTAGCATGAGATTTATTTTAATGTTGATTGACATTGAGTATGCTAGCATGAGATTATGTTTTACTGCTTTAAAATACATGTTATCTAATTATCTGATTTGAATTGGTAATGTGTATTATTGAGTATGAATCAGATTTGATTCTTGATCAGCAGTAAGATGATCAGAGAAAGATTGGAAACAGATTTGTAGTATTTTGGTAATAATGTTTTGATAAGCAGATATACCTCCATGGAGAATTCCAGAAAGGGGTAGTACTTCGACTGAACAGATAGATGTATCAGAAACTCAGATGGAAATAAAGTTGAAAGAGTTTCAGTTATTGGAGCCGCCGATTCTGAGTGGTATCGAGACGTCTGAAAATTGTGAGAACTGGTTTGATGACATAGAAATACTGTTCGATTTACTTGGTTGTACAGATGAACAGAAAGTTAAAATGGTGCCTAAACAGTTACGAGAAGCCGCCAGGAGTTGGTGGATTACAAGTGATTTAGTGGAAATATTCAAAACTGAATTTTATCGAAGATTTTTCTCAGTTTCGTACCGAGAGGACAAGAAAGCAGAGTTTAAGAATTTGAGACAAGGTCAACTGAATATTGAAGGATATGTTGCTAAATTCTCTACCCTACTGCGTTTTGCTCCTCATGTAGTTGGAAATGATGAAGCTGTAGCGGATCAGTTCATCAGAGGATTGAATTCAGAGATAGTTGCATTGATGAATATGCAACGACCTTACCATTTTGCTGATGCCCTGAGTAGAGCGAAGAGAGCGGAGGCGAGTCTGATTAGAAAGCTAAAAAAGGTGTGTGCGATGCAACCCCAGACACAGCAATCCCGTCTCCGAATTGATCGCGGCAGCACGAGTGGAAAGCAAGATTTGCTGAAAACTCGAAAGAAGCCATTCAAGAAGTTAGGGAGCGAACTGAGTGGTTCATCTAGCTCCAGTGGTTCCAGCCCAAGTTATACTGGAGTTTATTGCAGAACTTGCGGAGGAAGACATTTCACAGAGCAATTCCATGGAGTGACTGGTAGTTGTCGTATCTGCCAACAGCCGAGACACTTTGCTAGAGTTTGTTCACAGAGAGATTCCCGAAGATTTCAGGGATCAGGACCATCTGGTGGTAGTGACCGAGAAACAGACCCAAGAGGCACTTGATGATGTAGTGGAAGGTACTGTTACTCTATGATTATGTTGCATATGTATTGATATATACTAATGTATTCGTTATGAGTATTTTGAATGAATTACATTGATAGATGTTGTATCTGTTGAGTCTGTTTGTACTGTAGTATTGATTCCCTTACTTTTTTGGAAAGAAAGATTGATATCAGAGATTTCTGTAAAATATTGTATACTACAGTAAGATTAGAATGAGGTCGAGTTAGATTATGATGTACTTGAGTTTTTTTGAATTGATTGCATTATTGATATTAATATGCTGAACAAGTACAGAACTATTATAGATTCCTCTCAAGAGAATACAAGACTCAGACCCGATATGGCTGATGAGTAAAGATTTCACGGCAAGAATTCTAGATTTAGAATTCCTTTGATATCTGTGTGTTGTCTATGACTCGATTGATACAGAAAGGAACAGATGGTATCCTTATGTATTCAGTAGATGTACTGAAGTCGAGTCTAGCATTGGCAGATTTGCTAGTGATGTACGAGGTTGCTGATGTTTGTCCAGATAAGATTTCATATTTGCTTGGTATCAGAAAGATAAATTTCAGAATTGAATCGATACCAGGTATTGTTTGTTGTTTTAGAATTCAGTACAGAATGATATTGAATGTACAAAATGACACTGAATGAATTGAAAGAATTGAAAGATCAGTAGAAAAGTACCGACTAGGAGATACATCTGATTTAGTGTTTCTCTTTGGCATGTTTCAGTATGTTCAGAGATATTCTGATGATTTCATGCTCGTCGTATCTATGAGATTTTGATATAATTGCAGCATCTGATTGATTGAATCGAATATCTGAAGATTGTATTGAATATTCCGAGAACTGTTATTATTGTATACAGAAATTATTCAGATTTAAATTCTGCTTGAAACATATTATATTCAGAGTATGCGATATCTGAAGTTAGTATACCGATTGATTTTGATACAGTTGAGATCATGATCAGTGACTGAGAATGATACCGATATCAGAAAGATTAGAAATATCAGAAATTTAAGAAATGTCAGAAATGTCAGAAATTGATTTTGTCTGAGTTGAGAGATTATCCTATACGATTGTTGTCTTTTATCTGTTTGAGTATTGTTAATGTTTTAAAACAGTATTTGAGACAACTTATATTGTTTGGGGGCATATTATATTTGCAGATGATATACATAGCAGTTGATCAGAACGACATGAAAACATGATTGATTAGTCAGAATTGACAATATTGCCAGAAATTACCGTTTTATGAGTTTACTGAACTCACTAGATCAGTATAGGTTATTGATATTGTGAATCTAATGTGATAGTATTGTTATTCTGAATTCGTATTTGATACAGATTATTGTGAACCGTTGAGATCATATACAGTTCAAACCGAATCAGAGCTGAATTCGAGAATTACAGCAGTTCAGAACGTGATCAGAGTGATAGATATGTGATTTTACTGTATGAGAATGATTACCTTGTGATGTCAAATGTTTCAGAATTGTACAACAGAATTTGATATCGATAGACAGAACCGAATACCAGGTAGGTATTTTCTTTAATTTATATTATTAACTGATTTGTTTATACCAAATAGTTCGAATTTGAAATAACAGATAGTGTCAGAAGCGCACAGACATGAATTCAGTATTCGTTCAGGTAACAGAAAGTGTATGCTAATTCGAACAGACAGTTTTGATATAGACAGATTAAATCAGTTATGATAGAATTATACTGAAATGTTGGCAGAATTTGTACTGATATGTTTGAATTGTCAATAAATGAAGACAGAAAGATAGAAATCAGAAGATTTATTACAGAATTGTATATTTCTGACTAGACATGGGAAGTATGTTTCAATGAATTTCGTAATGAAACCACTGTAATACTTTCCAGATTGTGATGTGATATGATTGTGATTGACAGATTGTTCAATCTATATCTATTAGTTTGTACCAGATAACGTACAAACATGACCAAATGACACAGATCGATGTCAGAAAAGTGGTCAGAATAACTAGAATGCCGAAGTAGAGTATATCAGATTGTGATTTTGCTTGAGTTTGTATTTGTGGCAGAACATACCATGAACTCATTCCTATATTATCCACCAACTTACAGATAGCCAGAGGATACTATCTAGATATTGGAAGATATCCAGGGAGCTGCAGTGCTGGATGCTAGCACTAGTTGATATGATATATTGTCGCAGTGGGAATGATATTACGGTGATATCTGAGATCGAAATTGAGAATAGCAGAAATCTGACAAAGAAAATGAAGCTAATTCAGAACAAAATGAAAACCAGCTTCGAATGAACAGATTAATTATGCCAAAGTCGGACAATGACTGTTGGTATTCGAGGCTGAAGATTTAATATATCCTTGAATGGGATGAACAGATTTGATAACAGCTGATAGTAGTGATTTGTTATGAGCTGTGGTTTGGTATATACGAATGTTGTATAACCAGTATTGCGAGATTGACTTTGTCAGAGCTATTTTGAGAGATATAAGCTAATATAAAATTGAGATTTCAGAATAGATTCAGAGAGATGAGTTTTCTGATTAACCTCTATTATACATTTCTGGCGTATATATATCTGATTTGATTGCCTGTGAGTTCGAGGACGAACTCAGATCTAAGAGGGGGAGAAATGTAAGGCCCGAGATTTAATTACTGTAATCAAATGTTGATTAATTGACAAGATTGTGATGAATGAAGGTTTTAGGAGTTCAAGTGACGAAGCCGGGCGTTGATTTATTTTAAGTCAAGATGTTGAACCGAACATCTCCAGATGTTGGACCAAACATCTCGCGCCCGAGCGGTAGAAAAGAACCGCCCGAGCGCCAATTTTACTTCTTGGACAGAATGTTTGGCGCCCGAGCGGTAGAATATTACCGCCCGAGCGCCAGGAGATGTTCAACCGAGGATCTTGACAGAAATTTCCGCGCCCGAGCGGAAATTCATGACCGCCCGAGCGCGAGTCATGCAGAAGGAAAGGGAGCCACTTGGCCATACAAGCAACGCGTGTATATTTATATATATATATATGTATACATACATATATGTTGTAAGGAAGAAAACAGAAAGAAAAAGGAAAACCGAAGGAGAGAGTTTGACGTGGAGATTTGGGAATTGTGAACCATCCGCCCGTCTGATTTTGAATCCGAGTACGGTGTTGTGTTCCTATCAACGCATGCTACTACTGGACGTAAGTTTTGTTACGTTTAGACATGATTTGAATTTATGATATTGTCAGAATTGAATATGAATCAGATATAGTGTTTCTGCTACAGTAGACATTGTATAATTGAAGTCAGATTAAAGAATAGACTGTTTATACAATTGTTATGATTTTCAGAGTTGAATTAACTGAGATTTGATATCAGAGTTGTGTTGTTACTGATTTTAAGTGTACGATATTGAGATTGTGAATTGTATTTATACTGATTATGAATTCTGGTAGTATCTATGTGATGTTGAGATTGGCGGGGTTATCAAGACTGTATTGTTATGACGTTGAAACATCAGTTGATTTAGATTTATCAGATTCAGTAATGATCTCGATTGTATCGTGATATCGTTGATATGAATTAGATTGTACCTTGTTCATATATGGATCAAATGATATACTGATTTGAGTATTGATCAGAACAGGTTTTGAATCGAGTTATATACTGATATTGTAATTATACGATTGTTATTGCCAGACTGGGTATGGACAGATCAGAATACAAGACTTCGACTTCGTCAGACCGGGAAGACAAAGGTATAAATAGATGTTGATTCGGGATTGCACAACTCGAGTTAGGTTTGACTTGAGTTTCCCAAAATCACATACTTTATTTTGTTGCATTGATATTTGCAGATTATGAGATTGATATGTTTATTCTATTGAATTATAACAGAGTCAGAGTTGAGTCTAGGGCAGATTAGCCTAGCTAGGGCAGAACCGCCGAGTCTTTGTCAGAACCGCTGAGACTCTAGACTTACGGTGTATCGATGAGCTTAGATGTAGATCGACATCTATTGTAGACATTCGATACAGCATACCAAAGTTTAAATTAGATCGGGATCCCTAAATTAGAATAAGAGACGAGTCGAGTCTTAGATATTGAGACTAGAGTTTGATTTACAGATCCGTATTAATTTACGGTTCGTAGATTACGATTCATGTTTTATTTACAGACTGGTATTGATACATGTTGTTTGATTATGCTACATGAGATAAGATATAATTCATGCTTTTATGTTAATTCAGTTAACTGCATGTACACATTATTTATACTGGGATTTATTCTCACCAGAGTATCCGGCTGTTGTCTTGTTTGTATGTGTGCATGACAACAGGTGGGACATGATCAGGGTCAAGAAGATGATGAGAGATCGAGATTAGAGTGGTGATTCCGGACTTGGATGTAGACTTAGTTTAGTACTTGAAATTTAGTAGTTGAACCTTAGACTAATTTGAATAATTGTTGTACATTATTGTACTTGTATACTGAGACGTATATTAGTTAATTTCCATTACGTTCCGTATTTATATTAAAAAAAAATTAGACCATGTTTATCTTAATTGATAATTAAATTCCAAAGATGATTAAGAAGATGATTAGCGTCCGGGTCCCCACACGCGCTGGGGTGGTAAGAATCGGTCGCCCTAGCGCCGAGTGTTCAGAACTTTGTGTAACGCCCCAAAAATTTAAAGGTCCACGCGAACCACATGCATGCAATTATTAAATTCTTCATGTGTTTTAATTAAATGTTTTAATTGCATAAATTAATTATGTTGTACACGTTTGCACGTTTAAAATATATTTTTCTACATGGTTGCATTAAAATTTATTTTTAAAGGATATTCGAGTTGCGATCGAGGAACGGAGACCGAGGGCTGAAAATTAGAAAATGTTTTTATTTATTATTTGTTTTTAATTATTTGAAATAAGGGTGATGCTTTTTTTATTTTTGAAAATAAGGGGTTTTGAGGTGATTTTATACGTCGGGACGTAAATTTTTATCGGTGTTGGATTTTTAATAAAAACGCGAATGTTTTGGCAACCTGGCTAATAAATTCACAAACTTTATTAAACCAAATAATTTTTAATATTTTAATTAAGAACTAATGGAATAATTGGGCCTAATTAACTTTGCTAATGGGCCTAAGTTATTGTTAGTGTGTTAATTAGTATTTAAAATAAAAAAATCCACCCCAAAACCCCATGGTGTTACACGCCCACTTCTCCAACACCAATCAAATTCTTTCTTTCAACAAATATCACGGCACGCATACAGTATCAAGAGGATAGTTTCAAAATATCAAGGGAAAAGCATCAAGGTTTTCAAGGGTTCTTCAAGCCGTCGTTCTTCGATTCGCCAACGTATTCGTGCGTACTAAACGCAAAGACATGCTACATTTCTTTCCTTCATCCATCTAGCACACCATAGTATTTATTTGATCATGTTTTTCTATGGAAACAACCACACATCTTAATATTTTCGCACATGCATCTTATGTGGTTTTAAAACATGTGTTTTGATCTCAAAAACCATGAAATTCTTGTACCTAAGGGGCTGCCATGATTAGTATGTGTTAGGGTCATATTTCATATGAATTTAAGTAGTCCTAGAACACCCCAATGCGCTGCACACACCAAAGAACACAAACTGGAAAAACTGAGAAAAGAAAAGAGGGGCCGTCGGTCTTCTTGTGGTTTGCATAGGTTCAAGGTTTGTTTTTTTTTTTTTTTTTTTTTTGCATGGGGGAAAGTGGGCTCGTCCAGGGCTGGCTGGGGCTCGAGGAGGATCAGGCGTGAGGGTCTGGTAGATTCCCAGTGGGCTAGGAATCGCACAGTAGGGCTGGTGAAGAGTCCTTGTGTGGGGACCCGAACGCTAATTCATTTCTTAATCATTTTTGAGAATAATTGGATCGAATAAATAAACTGGGTCTAAATTTTAATTTTCTTTAAATACAAGTGCGAAACATAATAGAATCAGTCTGATATAAACATCAACATAAAAGTACAAGTCTTATACAATTACATTAAAGTCATACTAGGGTTCAATCACTACACATCAAGTGCTGAAACCTATTCTACTTCTGGGTCTGGACCTCCACGCTAATTTTGATCTCTCATCCTCGTCTTGACCCTGATCATGTCCCACCTTTTGTCATGCACACATACAAACACAACAACAGCCGGATAACTCAGGTGAGAATAATATTCCCAGTATCAATAACATGTATCAAACTCATCTCTCTGACTCGACTATGATCTTGTCTAGTCTAGGGATCCCAGTTCCCGGACGTTGGCATATTATATCGAGTCTCTCCAATAGATGTGGGGACCCGGGCTCTAACTCGATTCGATCTGGGATTAATTGGATCTGTGAGAAAATGTGGGTCAAATTTTCGCTTTTTAATATTAGTTCAAATGTATATGAATAAGCATAAGGTCTTTACTTAATTTATAAACATACACATATTTCATGTTCTAATACAAACATATCACTAGTGTTTAATACAAACCATAAACTACAAGTAGTACATATCTAATACAACATCACTAGTGCTCCTCTGCGCCCGTAGTCACCACGCTATCTCGAACTCATCTCTGTCGTGACCCAGATCCTGCCCCACCTGTTGTTATGCACACATACAGACATAACAACAGCCGGAAACTCCGGTGAGAAATAATCCCAATATAAAACATGTATACATGCTAACATAAAATCATGAATCATGCATAAAAGCAATAATAATGGGTTCCATAGTCTATGAAACCAATCTATATAAGCATGCAATGTAAATCAAATCATGTCTTGACTCAACTCGACTCTACTCTAGGGATCCCGAGGTGAATAAGACGTCACTGTCTACCTACCCTCCCAATCGGGGTAACTGTACGTCTTATTCCTAGACTTCGGTCGTGTCTTTATCGAATGTCTACAATCGGAGGAAATCTTCTCCTATGCGTCGATACACCGAACGTCTAGTTTGACAATTCTGTTAATGACTCTCCTATCTCAGTGCTTGAATATAAATCTATAGACAAAGCATGATTATATCAAAAGATTTGAATATAAATCTATAAACAAATCCAAATCATATCAAAGAGATAAACAATAAATCTAGTATGTGATTTTGTTGGGAAACTCAAATTGAATCTCATTTGAGTTGTCTTCCCTAAACAAAACATGAATTATACCTTTCGTCGTACAATTTGTCATAGTCGAAGTCTCGATATTAAAGTCGCCAATACAAATCTGAAATGGCATCATCAATGTACATTCTATCAAACTCTAACTCAATTCAACACATTGTACTCAACAATCGATTTCAGTACAATTCAACGGCATATCGGCGTGAATTCTCGATATCGATCAACTCATATAACAATAATCAATAACCTCAACTCATATTCATCACAATCTATACATCATAAGCTCATATCACTTCTGAAATCTCTATCTTTTCAATTCATGACATGCTAAAAAAATTATAACAATCACGTAGGGTATCATTTTCTCGATCCGTTTACGGTACCACGGTGTATATACTCTTAAGAACATATTAGAGAGTTCAATTCATAATTCTCCCAACACATATAAATCAAAACATGCTGGAATTGAATGAAACTTATATCACCTTGTAGCTAATAATGAGAGGAGCTCAAAACCAAAATCGGATTAACGTTTGGATGTAAAAATCTTGTACAAGTTAGCTTTTAAAAGAAAAGAGCCTTCCTTCTCCTTGAACCTTTCTCTCGGCGGTCTCAGCTGAAATGGAAAGGAAGAAGACACCTCTATATATATATCTTGCATGGCCTAGGACAAATGGATTGTTCTTTGAAGTACACGTCTCGCGCATATGCGCGACATCACTCGCGCATATGCGCGAGACCTACGGGTCTCGGCAATACAACACCTCGCGCATATCCGCGCTTCATCTCGCGCATATGCGCCATGGCTTCTGGAGGTGTCGCACAAATGCGCGCCTTATCTCGCGCATGTGCGCCGATGCTACTGTAATTCTCGTGTAGATGCGCGCATATCTTCGCGCATGTGCGCCATCTGTTCTGTCCAATTTTGAATACTTCCTCATCTCATCTCACTTAATACCTCCCGTTGCATGTCATGCATACTCATATCTTCCGAGTCTCACGTCAATGAAGACTAATAATCTCGAGCCTTACATTTCTCCCCCTCTAAGAAATGATTTCGTGCTCGAAATCGCAGGTAGTATATCAAATTATACATGACAGGTTATATAATCAAAGCTGAAAAATCACTGACATCATGTAAATAACTCGGGATGTTTCTGTTTCATATCTGCTTCTGTCTCCCAAGTCGCTTCTTCGATGCCATGACGACTCCACTGGACTTTCACTAGTGGAATAGTCTTCGTTCTGAGCTTCTTTTCTTTCCCATCAAGAATCTGTATCGGTTGTTCAACATAACTCAATGTCTGATCAAGCTCGGCTTCGTCAGGGTGAATGACATGAGAAATATCTGGCATATATCTACGTAACATCGATACATGAAAAACGTCATGTATCCCATATAAAGAAGGATGAAGAGCAAGTCGATATGCTCGATCGCCAATCTTTTCAAGAATCTCGTAAGGACCGATGTATCTGGGAGACAACTTTCCACGCTTGCCAAATCTGACAACGCCTCTGAAAGGAGAAATCTTTAGAAACACTCCGTCTCCTTGCTCGAATACCAACGGCCTACGTCTGATATTGGCGTATTTGGCTTGCCTATCCTGTGCCGTCTTCATTCTTTTCTGAATGATTTTTACTTTCTCAGTCATTTCACGGATCATATCAGGTCCAAGTTCTGGTACCTCAGATATATCATCCCAGTACAACGGAGATCTGCACTTCTTGCCATACAAAGTTTCAAACGGTGCCATCTTGATACTCGTCTGATAGCTGTTGTTGTACGAGAATTCACACAACGGTAGTGAATCTTGCCAACTAGTGCCAAAATCTAGCACTACAGCTCTCAACATGTCCTCTAAAGTCTGAATAGTCCGCTCTGACTGTCCGTCTGTCTGGGGATGATAAGCAGTACTCAGGTGTAATGTCGTACCTAAGGCCTGCTGCAAACTGTGCCAAAAGTGCGAAGTGAATCGTGGATCACGATCTGATACGATAGACTTCGGCACACCATGCAATCTAACAACCTCTCTGATATATATCTCAGCCATCTGATCATGTCGATATGTCATTCGGTATGGAATAAAACAAGCTGATTTGGCCAGTCGATCAATGATGACCCAAATCGCATTACAGTCCCGAGATGATCGAGGTAACTTCGTCACAAAATCCATGGAAATGTGATCCCATTTCCATTCTGGAATAAACAGACTCTGAAGTAAACCTCCGGGCTTCTTTCTCTCAGCCTTCACCTGTTGGCAGTTTAAGCACTTAGACACAAATTCTGCAATATCTGTCTTCATCTGTTTCCACCAGAATTGTGTCTTCAGATCGTTGTACATTTTACGGCCTTAGGATGAATGCTAAACCGACTACAGTGCGCTTCTGACAATGTCTGTTGTCTCAAATCTGAAACATCTGGCACTACAAGACGGTTATTCACGTATAGCACCTGATTATGTACCTGATATTCTGACACATGCCCTGATCTGACCATCTGAATTGATCTCTGAACATTCTGATCCGTTCTTTGTGCATCTTTAATTCGCATAATCAAATCTGGCTCAACTTGAATCGAAGAAAGTAGCAATGGTCTACTACCTGTATCAAATGCTAATCCAGACAAACAGCAATCTTCAACTAAATTCGAAACCCCTATCGTCGACAAGGATAAAGCACAAACCTTTCGACTCAAGGCGTCAGCTGCTGTATTTGACTTCCCTGTATAGTATTTGATTTCGCAATCAAAGTCTTTCAACAAATCGAGCCATCTGCGCTGTCTCATGTTCAATTCTGACTGAGAAAATAAGTACTTCAGGCTTTTATGATCCGAGTAGATTTCAAATTTCTCGCCTTAAAGATAATGACGCCAAATCTTTAATGCAAATACGATAGCCGCCAATTCAAGATCATGAATTGGGTATCGAGTCTCGTGAGTCTTCAGATGTCTCGACGCGTAAGCAATCACATGACCTCGTTGCATAAGAACACACCCCAGCCCTCTGTGAGATGCATCACAATATACAACGAAATCACCCGTACCTGAAGGAATCATCAAGACAGGTGCACTGGTCAGCCTCTTCTTCAATTCTAAGAAGCTAGACTCACAATCTTCAAACCACACAAATGGCGCATTCTTCTGTGTCAACTGGATAATCGGTTTCGCAATACTGGAGAAATCTTCTATGAATCGTCGATAGTACCCTGCTAGACCCATGAAACTGCGTATCTCTGGCACAGAAGTCGATCTCGGCCAATTGATAACAGCTTAAACTTTACTCGGATCCACAGAAATAACGTCTCCAGATATGATATGACCCAAGAAGACAACCTGTCTCAGCCAAAACTCACACTTTGACAGCTTAGCATATAATCTTTCATTTCTCAATGTTTGTAACACAATTCTCAAATGATTGACATGTTCATTCAAATTCTTTGAATATACCAAAATATCTTCAATAAAAACAATCACAAACTCATCCAAATACCTCTGAAAGATGCGGTTCATCAAACTCATAAACACCGCTGGAGCATTCGTTAAACCAAAAGGCATGACAACAAACTCGTACTGTCCATACCTGGTCTGGAATGCTGTCTTCGGTATATCAACATCTCGAACTCTGAGTTGGTGATATCCCGATCGCAAATCAATCTTGGAATAGATAGAAGATCCCTGCAACTGATCAAATAAGTCGTCGATTCTAGGCAAAGGATATTTATTCTTTATTGTTGCCTTGTTCAGTTGCCTGTAATCTATACACAATCTCATAGAACCGTCTTTCTTTCGCACAAATAGCACTGGAGCGCCCCAAGGAGATACACTAGGTCTGATATATCCCTTGGCTAAAAGATTTTCTAACTGTGCTTTCAGTTCTTTCAGCTCTATCGGTGACATCCTATACGGAGCTCTCGAAATAGGAACGGTACCTGGAATAAGATCAATACTGAAATCTACCTCTCGGGCTGGAGGTAATCCTGGAATCTCGTCAGGAAATACATCTGCAAACTTTCGTACCACTGGCAAGTCTGCCAATGCCGGGCTCGATTTCTGTAGGTCTACAGAATAAATAAGGAACCCCTCTGCTCCTTTTTGTAACAATCTACTCATAGTCAAAGCAGATACTAAGGGAATCCGAGATATGGAACCCTTACCATAGAATTTCCACTCCTCTGTCATTTCAGGTCTGAATCTGACAATCTTGTGGAAGCAATCCACGGTAGCTCTCTACTTAGTCAACATGTCAATCCCGATAACACAATCAAAATCAGATAAGCCAAGTACAACACAATTTAAATCAATCTCATGTCCCTCAAACTGTAGTATACAGTGTCCAACTGAAGACACAGATATAAGACCACTTCCCAACGGAGAAGAAATAGATACTACAGTAGACATTGACTCGACAGGCAAGGAATGCAACAATGCAAAACTTTCTGATATAAATGTATGTGATGCACCTGTATCTATCAACACATATGCAGGATAACCGCAATGAAAATAGTTACCTGCAATCACGTCGTTTGGCGCATCCTGTGCCTGCTCCTCTGTCAATGCAAACACCTGAGCCTGTTGTCTGGAAGGTTGGCTCACTGTCTGGCCACCTCTGGCTCTAGGCTGGGATTGTGTAGGCGTGGGCTGGAAGGAATGGACAGACGAAGCTTGCCTCTCGGGCTGAGCTACTGAAGCTGATGACCCTACACTCTGAAATCTCTGGGCACCTTTTTGGGGACAAACTCTGGCGAAGTGTCCCGGCTGTCTGCAATAGTTACAGCGGCCCATGACTCCCTGACACTGCTCAGTGGCATGCCTACCTCCACAAGAACTGCAATACGCACCTGCATAATCTAAACTCTGGCCAGGACCTCTCTGTCTTGACCCACTGGAGCTCGACGAACTGCTCCCTGGTCTCTTAAACTGCTTACCCTTAGCTTTCAACGAATCCTTCTTGCCACTACTACTGTTTCCACTATCAAATCGAGGAGGAGGTAGTGGAAACTTTACGGCGGGCGGTGGCGTCGGTCTCTGACCCTGAACACTATAGGAAGCTCCTCGTTGCCTAATCAAGCCAGCCTCTGTTCCCTTTGCTCGGTTCAGCGCCTCAGAAAAAGTGTTGGGTCGCCCCGTGTTCACTAAGGTGAAGATATCCGGATTCAAAACATTTATGAATTGATCGGTGACCACCTCGTCATTCCCTGCTACATGTGGTGCAAATCGAAGCAAGGAAGAAAACTTGGCAACATACTCCTCTATGATCCATTGCCCCTGTCTCAAGTTGGCGAACTCTGCCCCTTTGTCTTTTCGGTATGACACTTTAAAGAAACGTTTATAAAATTCATCTTTAAAGACTTTCCAAGTAATATCAATACCTCGATGTTTTAGGGCTCGTTTCGCCGTTAGCCACCAACTCTTGGCCACTTCTTGCAATTGATGCCCAATCAGCTTTACTCTACGTTCATCTGAATAGGCAAGTGATTCAAATAACATTTCTATATCATCCAGCCAGCTTTCGCAATTCGCAACATTCTCAGTGCCTTTCAAAGTCGGGGGGCGAAACGACTGAAACCGCTTCAACAGAGTCACCATCGGGGTAGCGGTTACGTCCATCTAAGTACCTGACGTACTCCCCTGTTATGGCACTTGTCCTGCAGCTGGTTGCGGTATCCTTCTAGGCGGCATATCTGGTTATCAAACAAGTTAGTACACAGTCTATACAAGCTGTCTCAGCCCTCCTCTGATCATATACCTCTTATCCAGAATCGGTTCTGATTCAGTCTTGGCAATTATATGTTGTAAATCAACTCAGATACAATACAACATATAATAAGAAAAGCAATAAATCATGCTAGCACATCAAAAGCAAGGAAGAAGACTCGATCTATCCCGCTCATTCTATTCTATCTCAGTCTACATAACCTACTGCTCTGATAACACCTGTTGTGGGGACCCGGGCTCTAACTCGATTCGATCTGGGATTAATTGGATCTGTGAGAAAATGTGGGTCAAATTTTCGCTTTTTAACATTAGTTCAAATGTATATGAATAAGCATAAGGTCTTTACTTAATTTTTAAACATACACGTATTTCATGTTCTAATACAAACATATCACTAGTGTTTAATACAAACCATAAACTACAAGTAGTACAAATCTAATACAACATCACTAGTGCTCCTCTGCGCCCGTAGTCACCATGCTATCTCGAACTCATCTCTGTCTTGACCCAGATCCTGCCCCACCTGTAGTTATGCACACATACAGACATAACAACAGCCGGAAACTCCGGTGAGAAAAAATCCCAGTATAAAACATGTATACATGCTAACATAAAATCATGAATCATGCATAAAAGCAATAATAATGGGTTTCATAGTCTATGAAACCAATCTATATAAGCATGCAATGCAAATCAAATCATGTCTTGACTCAACTCGACTCTACTCTAGGGATCCCGGGGTGAATAAGACGTCACTGTATGTTACCTACCCTCCCAATCGGGGTAACTGCACGTCTTACTCCTAGACTTCGGTCGTGTCTGTATCGAATGTCTACAATCGGAGGAAATCTGCTCCTATGCATCGATACACCGAACGTCTAGTTTGACAATTCTGTCAATTACTCTTCTATCTCAATGCTTGAATATAAATCTATAGACAAGCATGATTATATCAAAAGATTTGAATATAAATCTATAAACAAATCCAAATCAAATCAAAGAGATAAACAAAAAATCTAGTATGTGATTTTGTTGGGAAACTCAAATTGAATCTCATTTGAGTTGTGTCTTCCCTAAACAAAACATGAATTATACCTTTCGTCGTACAATTTGTCATAGTCGAAGTCTCGATATTAAAGTCGCCAATACAAATCTGAAATGGCATCATCAATGTACATTCTATAAAACTCTAACTCAATTCAACACATTGTACTCAACAATCGATTTCAGTAAATTCAACGGCATATCGGCGTGAATTCTCGATATCGATCAACTCATATAACAATAATCAATAACCTCAACTCATATTCATCACAATCTATACATCATAAGCTCATATCACTTCTGAAATCTCTATCTTTTCAATTCATGACATGCTAAAAAAATCATAACAATCACGTAGGGTATCATTTTCTCGATCCGTTTACGGTACCACGGTGTCTATACTCTTAAGAACATATTAGAGAGTTCAATTCATAATTCTCCCAACACATATAAATCAAAACATGCTGGAATTGAATGAAACTTATATCACCTTGTAGCTAATAATGAGAGGAGCTCAAAACCAAAATCGGATTAACGTTTGGATGTAAAAATCTTGTACAAGTTAGCTTTTAAAAGAAAAGAGCCTTCCTTCTCCTTGAACCTTTCTCTCGGCGGTCTCAGCTGAAATGGAAAGGAAGAAGACACCTCTATATATATATCTTGCATGGCCTAGGACAAATGGCTTGTTCTTTGAAGTACAAGTCTCGCGCATGTGCGCGACATCACTCGCGCATATGCGCGAGACCTACGGGTCTCGGCAATACAACACCTCACGCATATGCGCGCTTCATCTCGCGCATATGCGCCAAGGCTTCTGGAGGTGTCGCGCAAATGCGCACCTTATCTCGCGCATGTGCGCCGATGCTACTGTAATTCTCGTGCATATGCGCGCATATCTTCGCGCATGTGCGCCATCTGTTCTGTCCTATTTTGAATACTTCCTCATCTCATCTCACTTAATACCTCCCGTTGCATGTCATGCATACTCATATCTTCCGAGTCTCACGTCAATGAAGACTAATAATCTCGAGCCTTACAATAGAAGTCGATCTACTGCTAAGCAACATCGATATAACCAAACATCCATTGTCTAGGCACCTCTGCCCAAGACTTGGCACCTCTACTAATGACTCGTTCTCAATATCTATCTTTCCTCTGCTATTCTATAAGTTAATAGAATAAGCATACACATTCATATAATACACAGGTATTAAAACAACAACAAGCAAGTTTGTGGTTTAGGGAAACTTAAGTCAAATCTAACTCGAGTCGTATCTCCCGGTTAACATTGATTTATATCTTTCTTTTGTCGAGTTTCGGCTCTGTTCTGTCTTTGAAATCTTCAATACCAATCTGACATAACATATTCAAGGAATACAATATCAGCATATATCCCAATCAATACCAGATATAATCAGAACTCAATCTAATTGTGTTTCGACGGCATAACATCGAAATCTTGAAATATCGGTAATACAAAATCAGTATATACCAATCTCAATATCTCATAATCAATCAATAACATAATCTGATACCAAATCTGTATAATCTCAATCAAATAAATTCTGAAAATCATAACAATTTCATACAGTATAAGTTCTTCAATCAGGTTTCGATTATACGATGTCTAATATATCAAGAACACCATATATCAATCACATCTGATTTCTTCAATAACATATTTTCAAATCGTATCAAAACATAAGAAAACTTACGTCCTTGTGAAGCCTTTGTCAAGAGGATCACAGTACTCAACTCAGATTGAAATTCTAACGGTCAGATCTTGAGCAAATCGAATTCTAAGGAGTGTAAAAGCGTAAGGATTTAACGGAGCTTCTCGGTGCTTCTTTCTGCTAACTTCTGAGGCAATAAATTGAATTGATACATACATACATATATATATATATACTCTTTGCACTGCACGTCTCACGCATATGCGTGACCCTCCTCGGCACATAACCATCACAGCAGCTCGCGCATATGCGCGCACCATCTCCGCGCATATGCGCGAGACCTACTGTCTCAGCAATTATCCCCTGCACATGCTTGCGCATATGCGCGAGGTTCTCTGCCCATCTCGTGCATATGCATGCATCGTGTCTCGCATATGCGCGAGACCTTCTGTCCTCGCACATCAAATCTTCTCATGGTAAATCCAGTCGGGTCTCGGGTGGCCCTTTCATAATCACATCAATTCAAAATCAATAACCGCAGATTAACATGATATAAATCTCGGGCATTACATTTCTGCCCCCCCTAAGATACGATTTCGTCCTCGAAATCACAAGCAGTCAAATCATATCAAATAAGAAATGTATCATAGAAGCTAAACAGAAAACTCACATCAGTGAAATAATTCTGGGAATTTCTTCCTCATATTTGATTCAGTCTCCTAGGTAGCTTATTCAATGCCATGATAACTCCACTGAACCTTCACAAGTGGAATAGTCTTCGTTCTGAGTTGCTTTTCTTTATGATCGAGAATCTAGATCGGCGTCTCGAAATAACTCAGAGTCTCATCAAGTTCTGCCTCGTTTTGCTGAAGAATATGTGAAGCATCAGAAATATACTTCTGCAATAATGATACATGAAAGAAATCACGTATTCCAAATAACGACGGAGGTAATGCGAGTCGATATGCATGATCTTCTATCTTCTCGAGAATCTCATACGGGCCAATATATCAGGGAGACAACTTTCCTTTCTTGCCAAGTCTGACAATACCTCTGAAAGGAGAAATCTTCAGAAATAGTCTGTCTCCTTTCTCAAATGCCAACTGCATACGTCGAACATTGGCATATTTGGCTTGTCTGTCTTGAGCTGTCTTCATTCTCTTCTGAATCAGCTTCACTTTCTCTGTCATTTCTCGAATCATATCAGGCCCAAGTTCAGGAACCTCATAAATATCATCCCAATAAAGAGGGGATCTGCATTTCTTGCCGTACAACGCTTCAAATGGAGCCATCTCTATACTCGTCTGATAGTTGGTTTTGTACGAAAACTCATAAAGTGGCAAATAATCTTGCCAACTAGTGTAAAAATCTAGCACTACAGCTCTAAGCATATCTTCCATTGTCTGGATAGTCCGCTCTGACTGTCCGTCTGTCTGAGTATGATATGCGGTACTAAGATGTAATTTCGTACCTAGAACCTGCTGTTAACTGTGCCAAAATTGCGAAGTAAGCCCAGGATCACGGTCTAAAACAATCGACTTCGGCACTCCATCCAATCTGACCACTTCTCTGACATAAATCTCTGCCATTTGGTCATGTCTGTAAGTCATCTTATACGGAATAAAACATGCGGATTTGGTCAATCTGTCAATCACGACCCAAATCGCATCACAACTTATGGAGGATCTCGGTAGCTTCGTCACAAAATCCATGGATATATGATCCCATTTCCTTTCTAGAATGGATACGCTCTGTAATTGTCCTCCTGGTTTCTTTCTTTCAGCTATCACCTATTGGCGATTTAGACATTTTGTTGGGTGCAATAATTGTCCCTGCTTGGTAGAGCGATCGAACCGTGGTGCTTGAGCTGATGTGCGGTTTAAAAGATTTGAGTTGCACCATTACCACTAGCTATAGATTTTGGTAAAGCGGCAAGCGTTCGGTCCTACAAATGGTATCAGAGCGGGTTGTTCTTGAAATAACATTGAAAATGATTTTAATGTTTAAAATTCGAAATTTCAGATTTTTTACACATATATATGCAAAATTGAATTTTCGCTCAGCTTGCAGCGACCATGGGAAAAATGACATATCTCCTAGCTCGAGTGTCGAAATGACAAACGTTTTTTTCATTGCAAACTAGACTTGTAGAGGTTTACAACGGTATAAAATTTGCGGCCTAGTTATGCACGAGAAAATACAATTTATTTGTTGAAGGCAGAGCATATGTATTGCAGCAGAAAATGAGCCATGAAGAAAATTGGTTAGTTATCCCTCTTCTTTTACATTTTTAAAAATTTCAAAAATATAGGGGGAGAACTTATTAAAATTTTAATGGAGTTATTATTTTTAAATATTGAGGGGAGAAAATTTTGTTTAAAATGTTTTGAAAATATGACTTTTTGATTCACACAAAAAGGGGGAGAAATATGTTAGTTGAATTGATTGTTTACCCAAGTTTTGTGATCATCAAAATAGAAATTGCGAACTTGAAAAGTTCCAACACATTTGGATACAAACTCGGCAATATCTGCTTTCATCTGTTTCCACCAAAACTGTCTTTTCAAATCATTGTACATTTTTCTGCCACCAAGATGAATACTGAATCGACTGTGGTGTGCTTCTGACAAAATCTGTCGTTTCAAATCTGAAGCATCTGGCACAACAAGACGATTATTCACATATAAGACACTATCACAAACCTGATATTCTGATCGATGCTCTGTTATGACCATCGCAAACGAGTTCTGAACATTCTGATCCACTTTCTGAGCTGCTTTAATTCTCAAAATCAGCTCTGGTTCGACTTGAACAGCATAAAGTCTCAACGGTTCACAATCTGCCTCAAATACCAATCCAGAAAGACAACATTCTTCAATAAAATTTGAAACACCAATAGTCGATAAGGACAAAGAACATACATTTCGACTTAGTGCATCAGCTGCTACATTGAACTTTCCCGGATAGTACTTGATTTCACAATCGAAATCCTTCAATAAATCAAGCCATCTTCACTGCCTCATATTCAACTCTGATTGTGAAAACAGATATTTCAAGATTTTATGATCAGAATAAATCTCAAACTTTTCATCGTATAGGTAATGTCGCCATATCTTCAGTGCAAAAACAATGGCCGCCAATTCAAGATCATGAATTGGGTAGCGAGTCTCATGTGGCTTCAGTTTTCTGGAGGCATAAGCAATCACATGTCCCCGCTGCATCAGAACACAACCCAATCCTCTGTGAGAAGCGTCACAATACACAACAAAATCACCAGTACCTGATGAGATAGTCAACACCAGAGCACTGGTTAACCTCTTCTTCAACTCTAAGAAACTGGTCTCGCACTCCTCTGACTAAAAAAACGAAGCATTCTTCTGAGTCAGCTGCGTAATAGGTTTAGCAATACTGGAAAAATCTTTGATGAATCGTCGGTAATATCCTTCTAAACCCATAAAACTGCGTATCTCTGGCACTGATGTCGGACTCGGCCAACTGATCACGACTTCAAATTTGCTAGGATCAACATATATCTCATCTCCAGATATGAAGTGTCCTAGAAATACAACATGTCTCAGCCAAAATTCACATTTTGACAGTTTTGCATATAATTTCTCAGCCCTCAGAGTTCTCAATACAATCCTCAAATGTTCAGCATGATCATTCAAATTCTTTGAATAAATCAAAATTTCATCAATGAAAATAATCACAAAATCATCGAGATACTTCTGAAATATACGGGTCATCAGACCCATAAACACAGCTGGAGCGTTTGTCAAACCAAACGGCATGACTATAAATTCATAGTGGCCATACCTGGTTCTGAAAGCTGTCTTCGGTATATCAGAATCTCGAAATCTCAGCTGATGATATCCAGATCTCAAATCGATCTTGGAATACACAGAAAAACCTTGCAACTGATCAAATAAATCATCGATACAAGGCAAAGGGTATTTGTTCTTTACCGTATCCTTGTTCAGTTGCCGGTAATCAACGCAGAGTCTCATGGAACCGTCCTTCTTTCTCACAAACAGTACTGGAGCACCCCAAGGAGAAACACTCGGTCGGATGTACCCCTTGGCCAGTAAATCTTCTAACTGCTCTTTCAACTCTTTCAATTCAATCGGTGTCATTCTGTATGGAGCTCTAGAAATAGGAATCGTACCCAGTGCTTGGTGCCAATTCAATCGAATTCTAAGGAGTGTAAAAGGGTAAGGATTTCACGGAGCTTCTCGGTGCTTGTTTCTGCTAACTTCTGAGGGAATAAATTGAATTGATACATATATACATATACCATGCATGCTCAAGAAAACGTGGCACAACTCTTTGCACTGCACGTCTCGCGCATATGCGCGACTCTCCTCGATGCATATGCGCGAGACATTCTGTCTAGGCGCGTAACCATCACAGGAGCTCGCGCATATGCACGCACCATCTCCGCGCATATGCGCGAGACCAACTGTCTCGACAATTATCTCATACACATGCTCGCACATATGCGCGCACTCTCTTCGCGCATATGGGCGAGGTTCTCTGCCCATCTCACGCGTATGCGCGAGACCTTATGTCCTCGCACATCAAATCTTCTCATGGTAAATCCAGTTGGGTCTCGGTTGGCCCTTTCATAATCACATCAATTCAAAATCAATAATTGCAGATTAACAGGATATAAATCTCGGGCATTACACCTCGGTGGACAGGGCTCTTCTCGAAGGGATTTTGGGTGTGGCCGAGAGTTTCAGAGGGTGGCTCGGTTTTGGGCTGGGCTAGGTGGTCCATCAGGGTCCTAGGGTGATGGGCAGGGGTCGGTCCGGGGGCTAGAGTGGCTATGCTTGCTTCTGGCTCGAGCAGAATGAGAGAAGCGTGAGGGGACTCCATAGCGCGTAGGTTGTGCTTCTAATCCAGAAGGCTTGTGCGCCAGTCCAGGGGCGTGAGGGGACTCCATACCGTAATCTGAAATGATTTGGGTATATTTATCGTAATCTAATATTAATCTGGGATGAGTTCTTGATTAATTGAAGTGATTATAGACGGAACGGAGTAGACCGGGAAAGACGAGAAAAGACGCGAATTATTTGCGGGGGAAATGCCATGCGCGCACATGTGCGATCTAGTGCGCACATATGCGTGGTTTTGACATAATACTCCGCGCATATGCGCGGCGTGAGGGCACGCATATGCGCGAGGTGTCCAATAGCCTAGGGGAGTGCTCAGCGCATATGCGCGAGCAGGGCAGAGAGTTTGGCGCACATGCGCGGCGGAAGGCGCGCATATGCGCGAGTAAGTGGAGGCACGAGACAGTAGGTCTCGCGCATAAGCGCGATGATGGGCGCGCATATGCGCGAGCGGTTGAGACACAAACGCCGAGATAATAAATCTCGCGCATATGCGCAGGGGCTTAGGCGCGCATATGCGCGAGTCATGCAAAAGGAAAGTTTGACACTTGGTCTCTATATGCGACGTGTATATGTGTATATATATATATATATATATATATATATATATATATATATATATATATAGATATATATATATACATAAGAACCAAACCAATCTTCAGAATAGGCAAGGAGGAAATCGAGAAGCTCCAAGTTCTTTCGGGTGAGAATTTGAGTGTTACGCGAAATCCATCCGTCTGATTTCTAATACGACTTCAGTATTAAGTTCCTATTGACGCAGGCTACAACAGGACGTAAGTTTCATTGAGTTCTGATATCGTTTGAAATTGTGATATTGTCAGAATTGAATATGAATCATATATGGTGTTTCTGATACAGTAGATATTGTATAGTTGAAGTCAGATCGAAAAACAGACTGGTTATGTAATTATTATGATTTTCGGAGTTGATTTAATTGAGATTTGATATCAGATTTGTATTATCGTTGAGATTATGAGTTATATCGATATTGATTATGAGTTCTGGTATTATATCTATGATGTTGAAACTGACGGGGTTATGGAGACTGTACTGTTATACTATCGAAACATCTGCGGGTTGATATTGATCAGAGTCAATAGTGACTTCGATTATATCGTGATATCGTCGATATGAATTAGATTGTGTCTTGATTCAATATTGATCAGATTATGTTTTGAGTTGTGTATTGATCAGAACAACCTTTGAGTTAAGCGGTATATATTGACACGGTCTATTTGATACTAATATGTCATATTTGATATGGACAGACTTGACTTCGACACTTCGACTTCGTCAGATCGTGAAGATAAAGGTATAAATTAATGTTGAGTTGGGATTGCACAACTCGAGTAAGGTTTGACTCGAGTTTCCCTAAATCACATACTTATTATTATGTTTTATTATTATGATTATTGATTTGATTAAATGCATGTTCTATGGAGTTATAGAATCATGTATTAGACGAGTAATCTTGTGACAGAAGTACCTGATAGTGGCGGGATAGCCACGGGTACATTGCACGATGTCACAAGATAGTATTTGGGTGATAGGACCACTGTCCTTGACGGTTAGGTCAGGACATTGGATGTTTGGTTATATCGACGTGGATAGAACTGGAGGCTTTTCTATTACTGTTGGTCGATATAGGAATACCACATCTGGAAACCGGGATCCCTAGACTAGGATTGAGTCTAGTATGAGTCGTGGAGTCACGAGTACGATTGACAGTTTATATTGATTTATGTTGGTTATGTTCCTGAATATGGTACATGTCGATTTATGTTCCTGAGGATGGTACATGTTTAGAATAGGAATTATTCTTGATATAAATTTATATTCTGATTTGAATACATGTTATGAATGTCTGTTATATACGTTTATATTGATTATATGAATGCATGTATACATGAATTATACTGAGAATGTAATTCTCACCGGAGTTATCCGGCTGTTGTCTTGTTTGTATGTGTGCATGGCAACAGGTGGGATAGGATCAGGGTCAAGAAGAGAACGAGGCTGGACTAGATAGCGTGGAGATCCGGGCTTCGAAGCAACTTAGGATTCAGCACTGATATATAGTTGAACCTAGTTGAATTCTTGTAGATAACACAAGATTTGTATGTTTATGTTTAATATGTAATTTGAAGTAAATTACATTAGGTTTCCGCTTTGTATTTTAAAAAAAAAAAATTAGACCCTGTTTATTGTGATGGTTTCATTTGATATTAAAAACGATTAAGGAATTGATTAGTGTCTGGGTCCCCACAACAGGTGGTATCAGAGCATTAGGTTCTAGAACTGTAGGTTCTTGAGACTTGGATAGAAGCTAGTGAGTGGGGTAGAATGAGTTTTCTTTCCTTGCATGTGATTGCTAGCATGTGATTTATTATAATGTTGAATTACATGATGTGTGCTAGCATGATGTTATGTTTCACTGCTTAAAATTATATGGCATATGCTGGAATATAATGTTGAAATTACATTGTATATGCTATTGTTTAGAAGTTACATGTTACCTGAATATCTGAGTTGATTTGGTAATATGTATTATTTGAAACGGGATCAGATTCAATTCTTTATCAGAGGTAAGCTGATCAGGATTGGGATTGAGACGGATTTGTCTCCTATTACTCCTAATGCTTGTGATTATCAGATATTCCTCCTAGAAGGATTCCAGAACGAGGTAGTATTTCGACTGATCCGATGGATGTGTCAGAAACTCTGATGGAAACACAGTTGATAAGATTTCAGTCATTTCAACCGTCGATTCTGAGGGGTATTGAGACGCCAGGCAATTGTGAGAATTGGCTGGAGGATATAGAAATGTTATTTGAATTTCTTGGTTTTACAGATGATTGTAGAGTTAAACTGGTTGGAAATCAACTACGGGAAGTCGCTAGGAGTTGGTGGTTGGTAACCAGGGAAGCCATAGCACAGCGTGGCTCAACGATTACGTGGAAAATTTTTAAAGTTGAATTTTATCAAAGATTTGTACCACTATCATACCGACAGGATAAAAGTGCAGAGTTTACAAATCTAAGACAGGGTCAGTTGAATGTTGATGAGTATTTGGCCCAGTTTTTCACCTTACTACATTTTGCACCTCAAGTGGCTAGAAATGATGCAACTGTATCTGATCAGTTTATCCAGGGATTGAATCCGGAGATACGCACATTGGTGAATGTGAAACAATCGAGTAACTTTGCTGATACTCTGAATCGAGCCAGAAGAGCAGAAACCGTTCTGAGGAGGCAAAAGGAAGCTTCATATGTTCTTCCAACACCGATACCACAACAACTGCCGTCCAGAATAGAGATTGGCAGCAGCAGTGGTGGAAAGAAAGAGTAGTTGAAAGTTCAAAAGAAGCAGTTCAAGAAGTTAGGGAGCGGTTTATCTAGCTCCAGCGGTTATAGCCCGAGTTATACGGGAATTTATTGCAGAACTTGCAGAGGGAGACATCTCACGGAACATTGTCATGGAGTGACTAGTAGATGCAATTTCTGTAAACAGCAAGGACATTTTGCTAGAGTTTGTCCACAGAAAGGCTCCCGGAGATCTCATGGAGCTGAATCATCGGGGTGTAAGAACCAAGAGACAGACCCAAGATACACGCGATGACATAGTGGCAGGTACTCTTCTTCTACGATTATGTTGCATATGTATTGATGTATACTAATGCATTACCTGCGATTATTTTCGACTGAGTCGCATTGATCTATGTTATACCTGTTGAGTCTGTATTACTGTGGTATTGATCTTTTTACCTTTTGGGGAGAGTAATTGATATCAGTGACTTCTGTGATATATTGTGTATTACAGTAAAAAGGGAATGAGATTGAATTAGATTGTGTTGTACTTTTATGGTCTGATTCTGACTACATTACTGAGATTGATATGCTAACGAGTACAGAACTATTATAGATTCTTTCCAGGAGATGGTAAGATTCGGATCTGAAATGACCGAAGAATGAATGATGTACGGTAAGGATTCTCGATTTTGAATTCCTTGATATCCGTATTAATTATGGCTCAATGATTATCGAAAGGAATGGAGTAATTCCTTATATATTCAGTGATTACTGAAGTTGAGCCTAACAGAGACTGATTTTTTAGTAGCAGGAGAGTTGCTATAGTTTTTCAGATAAGATTTCAGGCTTGTCTTATATTAGGGGAGTGATTTCAGCCTGGATTCGATACCAGGTACTGTTCTTATTTTTAGAACTCTATACAGACTGATACGGATGGAGTTGAAATATCATCTAAAAGATGTATTAGTCAAAGAATTACATCGGATTGATTGTTCCTCTTTGGGATGCATCAGTGATGGCTATGAATTGATAAATTCTGTGTTCAGGAGTGTACTGATGATTTTATGCTCGTTTTATCTATGATATTTTGATATATTTGCAGCGTATGATTGAATTGAATCGAACAATTAAAATTTGTATTGAATATTCTGGGAACTGAGATTATTGTATACAGAATGGTTCGGATATGATTCTTGATGGCAACAGATTGTATCCAGAGTCTGTGATATCTGAAGATAGTATACTGATTGATTATAGCATAGTTGAGACCGAGATCAGTGGCTGAAAATGACATTGAAAATGGCAGGACTTCAGAAATGTCAGAAATTGAGTTTATTAGATCAGTATAATGATTGGTATTTAGAATATGAGCCGATATTGCTGTTATTCTGAGTCTATATTTGATACCGATTGTTAAAAACTGTCGGGATCATATACAGTTCAAGCCGACTCAGAGCTGATTTTGAAAATTTCAGCAATTCAGAAGTTTGATCAGACTGTTCAGAACTTGATTTCGATAATTAGAATAGTGTTTCAATCAGAATACCAGGTAGGTAATATTTTATTTTATATAATTAGCTGATTTGTTTGTGCCAAATATTTTGAATTTGAAATGACAGGTATTGTCAAATGCACACATAAGTAGATTTACTATTATTCTGGTAACAGGAAATGTGTGATAATTCGAACGGAAAGTGTTGATGTAAACAAATGAAATCAGTTATGTTAGAATTTGTACTGAAATGTCTAAATCGCTGACAGATGAAGACAGGAAGATAGAAACCAGGAGATTAGTTATATAGATTATCGATTCTTGAATAGAAATGGGAGTACATTGCTATGAATATTGTAATGAAATTACTGAAATCTATTTATGACAATGACGGTGATGTGATTGAACGATGGTTCAAATCTGCATATGTTATATTATACCGGAAGAGGTTCAGACATGACCCAATGACGGGGATTTATGTCAGAAAAGGGGTCAGATTGTATTGAATGCAATAGTTGAATATATCAAACTGTGATTTTCGTTTGATTTTTGTTCATCTATGGTTTATAGATTGACAGATAGTCGGAATGAACTACCCTGATACTGGAGGATATCCAGGAACTGTAGTGCTGGATTTTAGCACTAGTTGACACTATTTATTGTCACTTGTGAATTATCATACCATAATAGCTATCATATAAGTATCGAGATAGCCTTATTCGAGATATTTTACAGTGATGCCTGTCGATTTCCGTGGTATGGGGATTTATGTCTCGATGATACTTGAGATTGAATCTGATAGGATCAGAGATCTGATATCGAAAATGCGATGGAATCAGAAACAAAGGAAGATAGCTCGAAATTTGATATTAAACCAGCCAACGTCGGACGATGACTGTTGGTATTTAAGGTTGAAGAATGAATATATTCTTGACTGAGATAAACAGATTTGATAACAACTGATGGTTTTGATTTATTATGAACTGTTGATTAGTATATACGGATATTGTATAGTCAATAATTTATGATTGATTCTATCAGAATAATGTTTTATTATGATATTATACTTCTTGCATGATTATTCCCGTTTGGAGGCAAGATCCGGGAAAGAAATATAATCCAGAATAGAATTACAATAGAGTTGACAGAGCATCAAAAAGATTACCTGGAAGACAGAATTTGATATGAGTTTATTGTAGTTTGTGTACATCTCCTTCTTGTATCCGATTTGAGATCTGATACGATTATCTGTATTCCACGAGTGGATTGCTTGTGATTTCAGGGACGAAATCATATCTTAGAGGGGGAGAAATGTAAGGCCCGAGAATTTGATTACCGTAATCTGAAATGATTTGGGTATATTTATCGTAATCTGAGATTAATCTGGGATGATTTCTTGATTAATTGAAGTGATTATAGACGGAACGGAGTAGACCGGGAAAGACGAGAAAAGACGCGAATTATGTGCGGGGGAAATTCCATGCGCGCACATGCGCGATCTAGCGCGCATCTGCGCGACGTGTCCAGTAGCCTAAGGGAGTGCTCGGCGCATATGCGCGACGTGAACGGCGCATATGCGCGAGCAGGGCAGAGAGTTCGGCGCACATGCGCGGCGGAAGGCGCGCATATGCGCGAGTAAGTGGATGCACGAGAGAGTATGTCTCGCGCATATGCACGACGATGGGCGCGCATATGCACGAGCGGTTGAGACACAAGCGCCGAGATAATAAATCTCGCGCATATGCGCGGGGGCTTGGGCGCGCATATGCGCGAGTCATGCAAAAGGAAAGTTTGACACTTGGTCTCTATATGCGACGTGTATGTATATATATATATATATATATAAATATATATATATATATATATATATATATATATATATATATACATATATATACATAAGAACCAAACCAATCTTCAGAATATGCAAGGAGGAAATCGAGAAGCTCCAAGTTCTTTCGGGTGAGAATTTGAGTGTTACGCGAAATCCATCCGTCTGATTTCTAATCCGACTTCAGTATTAAGTTCCTACTGACGCAGGCTACAACAGGACGTAAGTTTCATTGAGTTCTGATATCGTTTGAAATTGTGATATTGTCAGAATTGAATATGAATCATATATGGTGTTTCTGATACAGTAGATATTGTATAGTTGAAGTCAGATCGAAAAACAGACTGGTTATGTAATTATTATGATTTTCAGGGTTGATTTAATTGAGATTTGATATCAGATTTGTATTATCGTTGAGATTATGAGTTATATCGATATTGATTATGAGTTCTGGTATTATATCTATGATGTTGGAACTGACGGGGTTATGGAGACTGTACTGTTATACTGTCGAAACATCTGTGGGTTGATATTGATCAGAGTCAGTAGTGACTTCGATTATATCGTGATATCGTCGATATGAATTAGATTGTGTCTTGATTCAATATTGATCAGATTATGTTTTGAGTTGTGTATTGATCAGAACAACCTTTGAGTTAAGCGGTATATATTGACACGGTCTATTTGATACTAATATGTCATATTTGATATGGACAGACTTGACTTCGACACTTCGACTTCGTCAGATCGTGAAGATAAAGGTATAAATTAATGTTGAGTTGGAATTGCACAACTCGAGTAAGGTTTGACTCGAGTTTCCCTAAATCACATACTTATTATTATGTTTTATTATTATGATTATTGATTTGATTAAATGCATGTTCTATGGAGTTATAGAAGCATGTATTAGACGAGTAATCTTGTGACAGAAGTACCTGATAGTGGCGGGATAGCCACGGGTACATTGCACGATGTCACAAGATAGTATTTTGGTGATAGGACCACAGTCCATGACGGTTAGGTCAGGACACTGGATGTTTGGTTATATCGACGTGGATATAACTGGAGTCTTTTCTATTTCTGTTGGTCGATATAGGAATACCACATCTGGAAACCGGGATCCCTAGACTAGGATTGAGTCTAGTCTGAGTCGTGGAGTCACGAGTACGATTGACAGTTTATATTGATTTATGTTGGTTATGTTCCTGAATATGGTACATGTCGATTTATGTTCCTGAGGATGGTACATGTTTAGAATAGGAATTATTCTTGATATAAATTTATATTCTGATTTGAATACATGTTATGAATGTCTGTTATATACGTTTATATTGATTATATGAATGCATGTATACATGATTTATACTGAGAATGTAATTCTCACCGGAGTTATCCGGCTGTTGTCTTATTTGTATGTGTGCATGGCAACAGGTGGGATAGGATCAGGGTCAAGAAGAGAACGAGGCTGGACTAGATAGCGTGGAGATCCGGGCTTCGAAGCAACTTAGGATTCAGCACTGATATATAGTTGAACCTAGTTGAATTCTTGTAGATACACAAGATTTGTATGTTTATGTCTAATATGTAATTTGAAGTAAATTACATTACGTTTCCGCATTGTATTTTAAAAAAAATAATTTTAGACCCTGTTTATTATAATTGTTTCACTTGATATTAAAAACGATTAAGGAAATGATTAGTGTCCGGGTCCCCACAGGTGGTCAGTGGTTAGATGGCTGGAAGAGTCTTAGGCAACTAGGAAACCTAACACAAGCTAGGAAAAACCTCACGCACACACATTCATACAAGTGGTCTACTGTCCAGCAGGGTTTTGAGCGAGTCAGGGGCTAGGTCCAAGGGTGAGGGCTGGTCAGGAGGGTCCCTAGGTGGGTTAGCTATGGTTTAGCTCGAGGTGTCTCGGGTGTGACTCGAGTAAATTGGGAGATGGCTAGAGTGGTTCGATAAGGTGTCAATTTCGAAAATTAAAAGGCTAAAATTGAATCCATGAGTCCACGGGTGTGGATCATGACTTGAAAGGGTAGAATAAATACTAAAAATATTATGTTTAAAATTTGGGATCAAAATAATGAGTTTTGGATTTTTCCGGGATTTTATCTCAGCACGAAACACTAATTAAAGAATTAATTGAAAAGACTAGTTTTAAGCTTTATAAAATTATGAAAAATTAGGCTTAAGCTTAAATAATTATTAAAAGTATAATTTTTAATTTGGGAATTTTATATGGAATTTTGGTTTAATTCGAGATTAAAACGCAGTAATACGTCATATTTAAAAATTAATTTAAAAGTCATCGATTTAAGCCAGATAAAAAATATGAGAAAATTCATGTAAGCTTAAATAATTATTTGGGACATGTTAGAGTTAATGGAATTAAGTAAATGTCGTAAACGTGAAATTTTACTGCTAAGGGTAAAACGGTCTTTTTACACCTAAAAATGAGTAAGCGTCATGGAGGTGCTCTAAATGCTTTTTTATGTGCTAATATGATTATTTTCTGTAGTTAAGGATGTTTATGAGATTTTATATGTTAAAATGATATTTTAAATATTTAGGAAATTTTATATGTTTATGATTTAATATGTCAAAATGTTATTTTAAATGTTCTGAGGTTAAAATTTCATTTTAAATGTTTATGGATTTTTAATATGCTCAAATGTTTATTTTAAATGATTATGGATTTTTATGATAAAACGATAACGTTAAAAGATATGTTGCATGCTTGTTTTCAAAAGGAAAAGGATATTAAATTCATGATTTTTATAAAATGATGAGAATACGAAACGTTGAAGGAAGTGAAGTAATTGTGACTATTACGATGTTATGTTTGAGATATCGTGATGGTTATGGTCCCAGTAGGAGCCCGACGATCGTATTTCCATTGAGGATATGAGGTTTGAGGTAAGAATGAGAATATCGTGAGGGGAGAAGGCCCCAGAGAGAGTCCATTTATGGGAAAAGGCCCAGAGAGAGCCCCGAAGATCGTATTTTCATTCGATGAGGTTAGGCCAAGGCTCAGTTGACGGGTGAGAGTGTCGCTGATGTCCCTGTTGCCCAGTACTTTGGTTACATGTAGATGGATCCATTGACTTTTTGAGGTTTGAGGAAAGTCACAATTAACGATCTGAATTCAATAAAAGAAAAGGAAAACATTTATGATCATGTTAAAAAAATTTATATTATTTCATGTTGAGGAAAAAAGAAAAAGTTAAAGTTTATGTATGTATGTCATGAAATGTTATTTTTAAGTAAAGTATTTTCACTGTTGCATGTGATTTTTTACGTATTAATTGTTATAAAGATTATGATGTGTTGAGTCTTTAGACTCACTAGGTGTGATGGATGCAGGTAAGTTTGATGGAGGTTTTGATGGGTGACCTAACTGGACTGAAGACGCACACAACCCGAGGACCAGAGCTTCTACTTTTCCGCATTTATGATTTATGTTAAAGATTTTAAGACTATTTATTTATGCTTTTGAGAGATTTTTGAGAGGTTTAGTATGTGCTATACTTTTCAAATTTATTGCTTTTTAGGTTGGTAAAACAAATGATGATTTCATGTTTTGACGTTCCTCTTTGGTATTTCGAATTCTAGTTGGTTGACGTTTATTTTTAAAGTGGTGCAAAATATTTTCATGGATGTTGAGGGTACGGCCTAGTGGGTAGGCTTTAAAAAAAATATTCTAGTACTTTTAAAACAATAAAAAGGACAGACGTTTCACTTTGAGTAATACTTGGCACGCTGGGCGGTAAGATTCGACTGCCCTAGCACCAAGTGTTCTGTCCTCCTCCTCATGTAACACTTGTACAACAATCCTATGGCCCCCAAGCTCATTTCCATGCATCACAAACCCTTCGAGATTTGGGACCATTCTTGCAAGCTCTCCTTGATTGCTCATGAATTCATCAGTGCCTCCTTGAACATCTTCATTGTCAGACTAAGTGCCCGGAAAGCCAACTTGTGGCTCGGGCTTTTATTGACTCTAATGAAAAACAATCTTTATTTTAATAATATTTTACGATTTTATTCGATTATGGCATTATACTTCACATGTATACCCATACAAGCTGCATAGATAAAGTATTTGAATATACAATAGGTATCATGAGGTCTGCACCGCAACGTAAAATCATGAAACTCATTAGGAAGTGTATAGTATATTCTAAACAAGTTCCTAGTCGAATCAGCCACCTAAAACAAGGATAAAGGTCGCTCGAGACTAGCATCTGTGATGTAAACGTCATGTTTCATTGGCAAGGGCATGGAGATGTCCATTCACACAGATTGGTGATCATATGATGATGCACTGAACAACCCTCTCTTGGACTGTCCAAGTGGTCCTCACTTATCGAGCAGAATAGTTCCCAGTTATGGTTGTACACCACTAGTCCTTTGACCCGAGAAAATGTAGGGGCTATACGTACTAGCATGCACTTTGACCTGTTTACCGACTCCATTGAGGGTTATCAAGTGGTGAGGTTGGTTGTAGTTTTGAAATACGTAGGAGCAAATGCTTTGTAACCGAGAATTCACTGTTCACCTACGGGTGAAGATATCATATGTGATCTAATAAGTTAATAATGCAATAAGTTTCCGGCCAGAGCAAGAAATGTGCTTTAGAGAAATGTGTTTTCTTAGCTGCACATACCATGCCACTATTAGTACTAAAAATAAATTGCAGCGTTATCAAATTCATATGCAATTCTCGTTATACTAACGGTTGCAGATTTGATCGAGATAAAAGTTCTTGCAGGAACTTCTAGTGATAACTAGGGGATCATAGGGCGATGCTACTACACTGTCTTACCATGATTCAATGGGTGCAATCAGAAATGAGTTCTGACATTCTTAATCAAGGAGTTGATGAAAAGAATGGGGCTAACAATGGTAAGCCCAAATAAGAATAAATGTTATTCTGAATCACATGGAGAGGTGAACACACGACTAGTTGTATCTCTAAACCATTGAGGGTCAGACAAGTATCAGTTTCTGTGTTCCCATTGAGATAGTCAAGCTTCAAGGAGTTGAAATTTTGCAACTACATATTGATGGAGATCAAAACATGAAGCTTATAAAAGAGTTTATAAGCTGATTCCATATGATGGAAGAAATTGAAGTTAACATGATTGCTAATCAAGGAAGGAAAGTAGAACTGTCTGTTTTGTGAAGGAGTTCACTAAGTTGGCAGTCGTCCAATATGGTAAGTGAAAATTTTAATCTTCGAAATTTTCTTTTTCATTATATGAACAAGAATTGTATCTTTGATATATTGGCACTCTCGAATCGTCGATCAGAGTTTTAATGAGTTCGAAATCATTTATTGAGTGAATTGAGAATTTACTGATTAAATGATTGTACTAGTAATGGTGATTACTAATATGTATAAATTCTCATAAATGATCTAGAGCAGTCAAGAATATATATCAACCTATGAGTTAATTTCATAAATTAAATAATAGTTATTTAATCTAATCAATATACATATATATTTTATATGTTGAAATAAAATATTTGTATATATATGGTATTAATATATCATGTATTATCAAAAGTTGATAAATATATTATTTATTAATAATATGAGAATTTAATTATAATGGATAGACATAGTCCTAAGTATCAAGGACTAAGAATTCTTGTGGGAAAGGAACTCCTAATTATTTTAGGAGTCTTACTCTATACATACACTATGAAGGGTCATAATATGCTAACGAAACTCTTGCAAACAAAATACACAACAAAATCTCTCCCCCCCCCCCCCCCCCCCCCCCCCCGCTTCATTGAAACACATGGCCACAACAAGTAAATTGGTGAAGATATTTTGGCCAAAAAGCAAATTAGATTTGCATGATTATTGATTAAGAATCAATTAAGCAAAAATCCATGATTATGAACCATGGAACTCGCAGCCACCTTGTTGATAATCAAGGAAATCTTTCGGCCACTTGGTGTTCCATCCATGCCGCAACGCCGTCATTGCTCTGTCTCCAGATGTTGGAAACTCGGAGGCTACAGTCTCAACACACAAATATCTTGGGATTTCTAGTGCAATCCAAGCGAGGAGGATAGCTTCTGATCATGGACCCAATTAGACGATCAAAGAAGAAGGTCGTTCGTAGGGATTTACAAGAAGGACTATTTCCGCGTAAATACCAGAATAATTTGGAGTCCAACGTTTGATACGCGAATTTATAATTCTTAGAACACTCTACGTATGGTTTCAAACACACGATGCCAAAAAAAAAAAAGTTTTTAAACTTCTGCTGTGTATTGGGTGCGAAAATACCATACCCAACATTCATTTCCCTCTTGTGATTGGTCTTTTCGGCAAAATGTTTATGCATGAAAGTCACGTTATAATATTTATGCTATGTATGAGCTATATTTAAATTACACGAATTTTATTATGTATTACTTGTTATTCATGGTTTATGTATGTTGAGTTTTTAGACTCACTAGACTTGATCGAAGTAGATGAGGAGACATGATGTGTGGCCCAATGAGTTGGCTCGGACCAGTGGCGATGCATACCCGAGGACCTTGCAGTTCATTAAATTTTATTTATGCACGTTTTAAAACTATTTACTCTAATTTTTATTCATTAGTGTTGGTGACAAGCACGTTGAAATTTATTATGTTATGTTAGAATTTTTTTCCAAATTAAATTAGTTGTTATTAGCTTTGGATTTTGACAATTGTGGTAGTCTAATGTTGGAGTTTTATTACTAATTTTTTTTCAAAATGCATGGTGATCATTATTTTATTTTAAAAGCCATGTTTATAATTAGTTATATAATAAGAAAATTTTTATTCTTCCGCAAATATTAAAGTAGTATTATTTTAAGTAAGGGTTCATCACATTGCTAGTGAGGATGGATTCGAAATCAATTGCAACAGCATTCAAGAGAAATACAGGAGTTTGGTCTGCCATTGAATTGAATTTGCTGTGGAGAAAGAAAAAATTTGCAAGTAATAGCTTTGAAGATTTGAGAGTTAGGAATTTTTAGAAACTGTAAAGTGAAGTATGAGAAATAGAGTTTCTAAATATTTTCGTGATTGTTCAGTCATTCCGTGAGTAGTTTGACCATAAATTTAGGTCTTTCAACTGTTTTGGTTTATTTGAGAAACTAAAATCAAGCTGTTACGCAAAAATGAGATTTGGTTAAAATTAAATAATTTTAAAAATAACAAGTTTTAATCGGTCACGATTTTCATTATAGTACTGAATCGTATCGAGATTAGTTAACTTAATTGATAAGATCAGTTGGTTCGAGTACTAACTGATCAGTTTGATACTTACTCAGTTCAGTTCAGGAACATCTGACATCTGTCTTATCAGTTAACTTACTAAAATTCAACGTTCCCCCTAAATTAAGCATTAAGATAAATAAAAAAGCCCTAAAATATTTATAAAGTAAGAAAACTTAGTCTCGGGTAGTGGCTTAGTGAATATGTCCGATGCTTGCTGTTTAGTTGATATGTATCCAACTCGGTTGTCTTTTAGAGCATGATCTCTATTGAAGTGATGTCCGACATCAATATGCTTGGTTCTGGAATGAATAACTTGATTGTATGCAATCACAATCGAGCTGTTGTTAGCACAAAAGATTGGCGATTCTTCAGAAATAAATCCATAGTCTTTCAATTGTTGTTAAATCCAGAGCAGTTGAGCATAACAACTTCCAGCAGCTAGGTATTCAGCTTCAGTTGTGGAAGTAGCAATGGATGTTTGCTTCTTGTTAAACCATCAGATGGGTCTATCTCCTAGAAACTTGACCCACTTGTACTTTTGCAATCTATCGTACATCTTGTATAATCTACATCTGAATATCCAACTAAATTGAAAGAATAATCTTTAGCATATCATAAGCATACGTTTTGGGTGTCTTTAAGATATTTCAATATGCGTTTGGAAGCTAAGGAATACGATTTTTTAAGGTAAGATTAAAATCTTGCACATGAACTTACATCAAACATAATATCAGGATGGCTAGTAGTTAGGTACACTAATGAACCTATTAAACATCTGTAGAGTGTCATCTCAATTGATATTCTCCTTTCATATTTATCTAGCTTAATTGATGAACTCATGGGAGTGGATGCGGCTGAACATATTTCAATGCCAAATTTCCTGAGCAGTTCTTCCATATATTTGGTCTGATTGATATAGATACCAGTTTCCAGTTGCTTCACTTTCAGACCGAGAAAGAACGCTAGTTCACCCATCATACTCATCTCAAATTTGTCATGCATTAATTTAGCGAAATTTTCGCATATTTTGGGGTTAGTTGACCTAAAAATATTATAATCAACGTAAATTTGAACAAGTAAGGTATGATCTTTCTTCGTGAATTGAATAGTGTCTTGTCAACTGTTCCTACAGTGAAATCATGATCAATTATAAATCTTGATAAGGTTTCATACCAAGTTCTGGGAGCTTTTTAATGCCATATAAAGTTTTGTTAAGATGATAAACATGGTCAGGAAGTAAATGATTTACAAAACTTGGTGGTTGTTCTACGTAAGCTTCTTCCTGTAACTAACCATTCATGAATACGAGTTTTACATCAATTTGATATGATTTGAAATTCTTGAAGGATGAGTAGGCAAGAAATATTCTAGTTACTTCCAGTCGAGAAACTGGAGCATACATTTCATCATACTCTGTTCTTTCTTCTTGCCTATAGCCTTGTGCGACTAGCCTCACTTTGTTGCGCACAACTAAACCATCTTCGTTCAGTTTATTCATGTACACCCATTTTGTGCCTATAATTGATTTTAAAAGTGATCTTGCAACTAAAATGCAGACATTGTTATGGGTAAACTGATTCAGATCTTCTTGCCTAGCATTTACTCAGCTAAAATAAGCTAAAACTTCGTTAGTTTTCTTAGGTTCTAATTGAGATAAAAAAAAAAACAGAATGTACAAATAAATTAAACATCTGTTTTCTATTCTTTACCGGATCAGATGAGTTACCTACTTCCAAATCATGAAGATGATTTTTTCTCCATCTGTATGTTGGATCTGTCAAACTTCTTTGTGCAACTGGTTCAGATTGCAACTGACAAGTTTCTTCAGCTTCAACTGGAATGAATTCAGTTTGGATTTGGATATCATCTTGATGTTCCATAAACCGATCATTAGCAGTTGTGTCCTGTACAATTGGTTGATCTACCACTCCGGGATCTGGTGTTTGAAGCAAATTTCTAATACATGAACTTCATCTTCACTGTCATCCTCCAAACCAATAATTTGTTAAGCGACTAGTTAGCTCAATTGGATTATTCGGCTTATCAGTTAGTATAGTTTCATAAAAAAAACAATACGTATTGATTATTCATGTAAGGTTTAGGAAATTCGAACTATGAAACCTGAGTGCATGAAATCCAGGGTTTTTATTTAAAATATGTTTTAATGATTTTTATGCATTTTATTGCATGACTATTGCATGGATATGTGTTATTTCATGGTCATTTTAAAGTTTCATGCTTAAGTTGCATTTTGTCTTGAACGAGTAACGGAGACCGGAGTTAACCAGGAAAAATATTTTTATTGAATAATTAAATGTAATTATTTAATATATGGTGTATTTAATAGAGAATTTGAAAATGGGTCTTGATTGGGAATTTTTACTCGTCGGGCTGTATTTTAAACTTGTATACAAAATTTTATTTATTCAGATGAATTTTTTAGTGTTCGGGCAATATTTAAAAAATGTACCAAAACAAAATATTTTTCATGAGTGCTATTGTGCTCGATGGGTTTGTTTTGTTGCATAATGGACCTAAAATCCTTTTACACTCATTTATTTTAATTATGGCCCATTATACACTAATCTTGTATTTAAAAAACTATCAAACCCTAACCCTAAACCTAATATCACCAAATGGCTGCCCAAACCTCTCATTCAGCAGCTTTTTCAAAAAAAATCTATCAGCCACCTCAATTTCTTCAAGGTTTTTCAAGAAAAATTCATTCCCCGCCTCACCGCAGCAAGCCCTTCGCGCATATCTTCATGTTTTCGAGCACACAAACATTAAGGCACACCATGTATCTCCTTTTCTCATCATTTACACCATTTATATGCTGATGTATATGTATTTTCATTGAGAATGCTTTGATTTATCTTGTGGTATAGTTTTGCTAAGGTTTGGCACGAAATATGCATTTTCTTGACTCATACTCAGGTTTTTGTTACCTTGGTGCAAGGCGATGCCGTGTGAGAACCTTAGGGGGCTGCTCACATCAAGGAATAAGGTGTCAAGGGGCTGGAGTCAGTTAGGGGTTTAGATTAAGTGAAGGATGATTGGTACTTTGTGTTTGTTTGTCTCGGCTATGGCTAGATCGAGAGTTTGGAATGTGTACCTGTGCATGGCTCGATTCCAGCAAGGAATCTAACCCTCTTGAGTACGTGACAGGGCTCGGAGAGAGCCGTGAGCAGCTGGTCGGGGTCGCCAATCTGATCGAAGGAGTTAGGGTGGGGGTACTCTTGATTGGCTTGATCGGTGTGGCTTCAGGCGTAACGCACGGGGCTGGTTGCTTGAGTAGTAGGGTTAGCTAGGGTTGGTCAAGGAGGCCTTTTTGGGTTTGGACTTGGTCCCAATATAGTTGTTTAGGTGCTGTGTAACATACCGTACTTTGAAACTATTTTAAAATTTATGGAAAATAAAAATTTTCTTAAATACAAAAGCAATCTTCAAATTGCGATAACACTAAACCGTTCATCAAAAATATTTGCAACAAAAGATCGCAGATAAAGTTTGCTAAAAATACTTGTTTAAACATCGTAAACAAAAACGTGAAATCAGAGTATTTGAACATGCATAAAGTCTTAAAATATGGGTGGTCCTCGGGTTTAGCCTCCTGCTCAGTCCAAGCCGGCTCATTGGTCCCCACGCCTCGTCTCTCAAAGTCATCCTAACCTACATCGATCAAATCTAGTGAGTCTAAAAACTCAACACGTATAAACTGTATATAACAAGTAATACGTAATAAAATCATATGCATCATTAAAGTAGAGCGTACATACTTGAAACTTGAACATAATAACATAATCATAGACATCAACGTAAAACCTTTCATAAACATACTTGCATCATACATACTTGAACATGCATAAACTTATTCATTTTGCATAGAGATATATCCCCGGACACGTTCACCAGCTTCTAAACCCGTTTATAATTGATCACAAGATATTTAGCAGACCTCAAAAACTTAAAATAATTTCTTTTGCACGTCGAACATACTTACTTGGTGTTGAGGGATTCGTTGGATCTCGCTTGGGGCCACTTCTACACGTACTAACATGAGTTCAAACACTTATCTTTCATAACTTAGACGTATTAGTCATGATCACACCCAAAATGACAAATTTCTTTATGACGTTCTAAATCTCTCGGGACTTGACCTCGTTTAATTATCGTACTAAATCATGACATCAAACCCCAAAACCATCCCTAAAAAATAATTTTTTTTAAAGACATGGACCCCCCCCCCCCCCCCCCCCCGTGTAAGGGTCCGAGTCCGGGTCCGGGTCCGGGTCCGGTAGACGCTGGAAATTCACACTTCGAAAGAAACAAGGGCACGGACCCCGTGTCAGGGTCCGGCTCCGGGTTCATGTACCTACTAGAATGGTAAACCAACGGAAATCACTACACTTGTGGCTTCGTTCTCCTCACTCGATCATGCGGACCGTGAACCAACACCTCGAGACCCATCCTAGGATGCTATGGCAATGATTCAAACTCTCATGATGCCTCAAAACAACGATGCAAACCATACAACGCAACTCAAACTTTGAACACGACATTTCGACACCAAAATGTTTCCTACCGACTTCTAATGCAACCAAGTGCCTATCGACACAAAACGAAGCACCAAAATTCATCCCAATATCATACTCAAAATATTCAAACATAGCAGCGGTCACACAATGGTTCCCAACGAAGCTTGGAACAAATAAACTTCAGGAATTCATCAAGAACATATTTTCCGAAAATTACAGTTTGAGCAGTCCCACGAAAAAGGATCATAACTCACTCATTTCTCGTCCAAAAAATACGAATTTATGTCAAATAGAAAGTAATACGTTTTATATGTTGAAAGTTTTTCCAGAAAATCGACCAAAAAGTCGCAGTATTTAAAATGACAGCATATTACGAGTTTGAGATCCAAAAATCCTTTCAAAAGCGATCCAACCATTTTTCCTCAAACTTTGCACAACAGACATGAGTTTTTACACATAATAAACACAAGAAAATATAATATAACAAGATCGATGCAGAAACAAAAGATTATATATGCCTTTTGATATTTAAAACTCACCATACAGCATAACGAAGCAGAACGAGTACGAGGGTTGAACTGGATCGATTTTGGCTCGATTTTCTTGAAAAAACCCAGGAAAATTGTTGGGAAAATGAAGGGAAAGGGGGCGGCTGCTGATAAACTTAAGAACCCTAAACTTTGCTCTCAAAGAAATGAAAGGAATGGAATGAAAGATGTGTGTGCGCATTAATCGAAGAGTGTGTGTGCTAATATGGGTGTGTGCGTTTAAATAGGTAATTAAGGAGAATAATAATAGCTTAATTACCTAATTAACAAAGTAATTAAATTACTAATTCCCTACTCATCTCTAATAAAATCCTTCAATTTAAAATTAAATGCACACTTGCTAAACTTTAAAAGTTTTAAATCCTAAATTCATTAAATAAATAAATTGGGCTTTAAAATGCTAAAACTAAGTAAATTATTTAAAATGCCCCAATTCTAACATTAAAATAAAATACCACACATTAAATTGCCAAAAATCATCGCAGGTATCTTTTCCTCGATCCCGCATCGAATAATCGCCTGAAACATGAAACTCAAGAAAATATTTTAACGTGCATCTCATAAACATAAATAATTTAAAATAATGAAATTTCATAAATCATGCACCGCTAAATTCATTTTAAAATTAAGTAAATGATTTAACAATTTAAATAAATGCATGTGTTTCACGTGTACTGAATTTGGGCTCTATAGTTCATCCTCCACTTAAATAAATTTCGTCCTCGAAATTAAGTCTTACCAAACAGTTTCGGGCTCCTCATAACTGCCTTGGCCTCCAAGTGGCCACCTCCACTGATTGATTCAGCCACCGGACTTTGACCAACTTGGTCACTTTGTTCCGAAGCCTCCGCTCCTGTCAGTCTAAGATTTGGACAGGTCTTTCCTCATACGACAGATCTGAAGTCAACTGCAATGGCTCAAAGCTCAAAACATGCGAAGGATCGGCTATGTACTTCCTCGGCATTGAAACATGAAACATATTGTGTACACTGGCCAGATTCGGCGGTAGGGCTACACGATAAGCTAGTGTCCCAACTCTGTCAAGAATCTCGAACGGTCCAATAAATCTCGGACTCAGCTTGCCTCTCTTCCCAAACCTCATGACACCCTTCAGGTGCTATCATTACGAATACGTGATCTCCTACGGCAAACTCAAGATTTCTCCTTCTCTTGTCAGCATAACTCTTTTGACGACTCTGTGCGGTCTTCATCCTGTCTCAGATCTTGACCACCAAATCTGCAGTCTGCTGAAAAATCTCTGGTCCAAGTTCTGTTCTCTCACCGAATTCATCCCAATGAATCGACAATATGCACTTCCTACCATACAGTGCCTCGTAGGATCCATATCTATAGATGACTGAAAGCTGTTGTTATAAGTAAACTCCACTAGAGATAGCTTCGATTCCGAATTCCCGTGGAAATCGATCACGCAGACTCTCAACAAATCCTCCAAAATATGAATCACATGTTTCGACTGACCATCTGTCAGAGGGTGGAATGTTGTACTGAAAAGCAACTTCGTCCCCATGGCTGCATGTAAGCTCTTTCAGGAAGAAGATGTGAATCTCGGGTCCCTGTCGGACACAATAATAACTGGGATTCTATGTAATCGAACTATATCCCCGATATAGAGCTCTGCATAATGCGTCATGGAGAAAGTTGTCTTCATCGGTAAAAAATGTGCTGACTTAATAAGTTGATCCACTGTAATCCAAATGGCATTGGATCCCCTTACTGACCTCGGCGAACCAACAACAAAGTCCATGGTGATATTCTTCCATTTACAGTCAGGGATAGAGAGTGGCTTAAGCATTTCTGCTGGCATCTGATGATCTGCTTTCACTTGTTGAAAAGTGAGGAAATTAGACACAATTCGGCAGATGTCTCGCTTCATACCTGGCCACCAGTACAAAAACTGCAAATCCTTGTACATCTTAGTACTTCTTGAATGGATAAAATACGGAGATGTATATGCCTCTGTCAGAATATCCTCTCTGGTCGAATCAACACTAGGCACCCACATCCTTTCTCTGTATCTCACAATGCCATCAGACACTATGAAGAGTACACTGCCATTGGCTTCATCCTTCAGTCTCTATTTCTGTAACTGTTCATCCAAAGGCTGACCTATACGGATTCGGTCTGGCAAGGTAAACTGAACTGTCAGATTAGATAGCTTAGGAGCTCTGCCCTTAGGATAAATCTCTAAACCGAACCTCCGAATCTCTGACTGGAGAGATCTTTGCATTTACAGATGTGCTATGATTGAAACTTCCTGCTCAAGGCATCTGCCGCAACATTTGATTTCTTCAGGTGGTAGCTAATTTCGCAATCGTAGTCTTTCACTAACTCTAACCACCGTCTTTGTCCCATATTCCGCTCTTTCTGTGTGAAGAAGTACTTGAGACTCTTGTGATCAGTAAATATTTGGCATTTCTCGCCATACAAATAGTGTCTCCAAATCTTCAACACAAAGACAACAACAGTTAACTCGAGATCATGAGTCGGATAATTCTTCTCATGCACTTTCAACTGTCTGGAGGCATAAGCTATAACCCGATCATGCTACATCAAAATTGCGCCTAACTCGAGCTTAGAATCATCGGTGTATAGCACAAAATTGACTTGCCCTGCTGGCATGGCTAACACTGTCGTTTTGATAAGAGCTTGCTTCAAGGTATCAAAGCTCTTCTGACAATCCACACTCCACAAAAATTTGGCATTCTTCTTGATCAATGAGATGAGTGGCACTGCTATCGAATAAAATCCTTGAATAAATTTTATGTAGTAGCCTGCTAAGTCTACAAAACTGCGGATCTCTGAAGCAATCTTCGGTTCAATCCATTCCTTAACCGCAGTCACCTTAGCGGATCCACCTCGACACTACTGCTAGATATTATATGACCCAAAAATGCTACCTTCTCGAATCAGAATTCACACTTACTGAATTTCGCAGACAACTTGCGACTCTGCAAGACCTGCAAAACTGTATCCAAGTGTTAACTGTGCTCCTCGTGGCTCTACGAGTAGATGAGAATGTCGTCAATGAACACTATGACTAACTGATCGAGGTAGGCTGAAATACTCGATTCATCAAGTCCATAAAAATCGATGGAGATTTGTCATTCCAAACGGCATTATAAGAACTCGTAGTCTCCATACCTGGTTCTGAAGGCTGTTTTATGAACATCTGCATCTTTAACCTTCAGCTGATGATACCCTGATCATAGATCTATCCTAGAGAATACTGTGGTTCCCTACAACTGATCGAACAAGTCCTCGATCCTTGGTAGTGGGTATTTATTCTTAATCCTTATCTGGTGCGCACCATGTTGAGAAACTTGGGCGTATAAATTCTTTATCTAGGAGCTCCTGAATCTGTTGTTTGAGCTCTAACATCTCAGTTGGAGCTAAACGGTATGGTGCCTTTGAGATTGGCATGATGCCTGGCACAAGATCAATAGCGAACTCCACCTCTCTCTCTAGTGGAAGGCCTGTGATGTCATCTGGAAAAACATCAGGAAAATCTCTGACTACTAGCACATCAGATAAAGACGGAGTGGGTACGTCAGGTGCGGAGATAATGCTGGCCAAGAAAGCCTGACATCCCTTGTAAGTCTTCGTGCTTGCTTATAAGAGATCGTGCGAGGGAAATTTTTCCATCGGTCTGAATCAAAAAGAAACTTCTCCATGCCCAAGGGCCTTACAAACACTGACCTTTTCTGAAAGTCAATAAGAACTTTGTTCTTCGTCAGCCAGTCCATTCCCAAGATGATATCAAATTATGGCATCGGCAACAGGATTCGATCGGCATACAATAGTGGCCCTACAATTCAAGATCAATGTCTCTGACCACACTAGTAGCTGATAACTCTTCCCCTGATGGGACTGTCACTGAATAGCTCACGTCGAGTCCAATAAACTTGACGTCCAGATGATTAGCAAATGTATCCGAAATAAAAGAGTGAGTTGCCCCGGAATCTATCAGGGCCTTCGTGGCTACCCTCTTTATAAAAATATTTCCTGAGAGACGTCGGCACAACACACAAAAACTTATATCCCAAAATTCTAATCTTAACCTCAAGCATCGTAGAAAAAATATCTACACAAGTCACCAAAAATACTAACTAGCACATTAATAATCCCAAATAAAATTTGAAACATGCATAGCAAAAGTAACGTGGTGATGAATTAAATAAGTTACCGATCAATAGGGTCATGTCTGGGTTCGCCTCCTCTGCCTGCATGGAGAACACTCTATCTTGGGTCGGCTGCTTGCAATGTGGGCAGTCTCTCAGCATATGATCACTGGCTCCACATTTGAAGCACTTTCCCGATCCCCATAAGCACTGTCCCGGATGCTAGCGTTTTCACTTCGGGCACACCGGGTGCTCCCCTGATCGCTGAGGGGCCTTCTCCTAAGGAATTAGAGCCTTGCCTTTCGGCGGTCCCTGGAATGGCCTTTTCACCTGCTGTCCTTTGACATGCCTCTTGAACTGTGGTCGCTGCTGTCTCTCTATCGTATCATCATAAACTCCCTGGTCAGTCTGGACCGTACTTCCTCAGTGAAGTACTTGGAGCAAAAGACTTCTTTAAACCCATTCCCCGTCAGTGTTTGCAAGTTCACTGACACTGATGCACTTTCCCACTACAGTCTGGAGTCCCCTGTCAATATAAAGGTGGCGCATCTGACCCTGTATGAGTCCTGCAGATCCATAAACGCAAAAATGACTTCGATGTACTTAACTCATCCTTCATCTATCATCGTGTAAGTAGTCCCCGAGAACTCCTTCAGATCTATCCTCTTAAACCTCTCATAGACTGCCTCCGATCTAGGCCTCGTCCTGGTGTCCACTGCAGCTTGAACAAAGAACTGAGTCATTCCTACAAGCATCTGAGCCTGCATATCTGGCGGTGGATGAGGAGGAGTGGTCATTTCCCCTTCTTGAGGTTCTCTGTCCTCATTGCCCGCTCCATGCACAATCCTACATCAGGGAGGCATACTGTTCCGAAATTTGCCCAACACATAAACCCAATATGCATGAACATAAATCATAAGATGCATGAAGTTCTGAAATTACACATGTACATGCTGAAATCATGACTTAATGCTTAACACGTGAAAGAATTTAAAACTTTAAAACTTACAGACTTGAGGTGTGACTTCGTGAGCTTCTCGCAACTGGCAGTGGGCATAACCCTTTACAAGAACACCGCTCTCATACCAACTGTAATGTACCATAATTTGAAAATATTTTAAAATTTACGGAAAATAAAAATTTTCTTGAATACAAAATCAATCTTCAAATTGCGATAACACTAAACCGCTTATCCAAAATATTTGCAACAACAAAGAGATTTTCTACAACAAATATTTCCAATTAGATGTTAGGGGTCTTCTGACGAGGGAGTTTATGAGTCTCCGTCAGGGGGACTCGAATGTTGCCAAATTTACTAGGAATTTTGATAGGGGTTGTCACTTTGTGCCCCTTATTGGGAGGGATGCCGTTCAGCAGCCAAGGCATTTCACGGATGGCCTGAGACCCACCTTGCACCGGGATGTTATGCTGATGAGATCGGCAAGCTACGGCTTGTGCTTTTCATGTGGAGCAGGATCTGAGAGACATTAATTTTGAAATGCAGCGGAAGCGTCTGATGCATCAGGGGCAGCAGAAGCCCCAGGGACAGTTTATGAGGCCTAGACAGCAGCCGCCGCGATAGGCACCAGGGGTTCCTAAGCCGGTGGAGGGACAACCATGCAAGCAGTGCAACAAATTACACTACGAAAAATATATGTTGGGTACCTTCCGATGCTTCGTATGCAAACAAAAGGGCCACAAGGCATCTGATTCCCATAAGAACATGGGTTCCACAACTAGCAGGGTCTATGTGATGCATGCAGAGGAGGCAGAAGCGGACTCAGACTCTACATTGATCATTGGTAACCTTTATGTTTAAAAAAATTAATTTACTACGTACCTTGATTGCATGGGTTATATAATTGTTGTGGGAATTATTTTGGGATTGAGAACATAAAATAAATTAGGTTGCATGTTTTAAATAGTTGGAGTTAAGGATTGAATTGAATTTATTAAGGGTTTTAAGGACCATAATGGAATTAATTAGAAGTATGGGGACCTAATTGCAAAAATCAAAATTTTAAGGGCTGTTTTCTAATTTTTCGAGTTTTTGGATCAAATTATTAATTTTCGAGAATTTTAAGGTTTATTTGGGCTATCTAGATTCGAAATTTTTTTAGGACAAAAATGCAAGATTCAAAAATTGTAGGGCAAAATAGTATAGAATTCGAAGTTTTAAGGGCCAAATTGTAATTTTTGAAAAATTTGAGTTATAATTCGAGATTTTTGATTGGGGACTAGAAGTAAATCAGTAATATTTCAAGGATTTTGGATTAATTGCTTGCAGAAAATCTCTTAAGCTTCAAAACGATCAGATTTGATGATATGTTTTGTCGAAGGAAGGATATATATTACAGGTGCAGCCACGTATGTGTTGCTATACTCTACAGCTACACATTCTTTTATATCCGAATCTTTTGTCAAGCGACTATGAATCATACCAGAGGCTATGGATTTGGGGTTAAGATTTATGATTCTGTCCGGAGATCAGATGTTTACTTCCCAGATAGTGAAGAGATTGGTGCTACGGTTACAGAAAAATGCGGTGCAAGCAGACCTGATTGCAATACCTTTATCGGAGTTTGATATTATTCTCGGTATGGGCTGGCTCTCGTTTGAAGGAGCTGTTATAGATTTTAGACAAAGATCAGTATCTGTCTGATCGCCCAGCGATAAGTCCTTTATATTTGAGGCAGTCGGACACCGGCAGATGCCGCACATCATTTCTTGCATCTGTGCGAGGAAGCTCATGAAGAAGGGTTGCCATACATTTTTGGCCAGTATTGTGATAGTAACCGAGCCAGTTAGTCAGAGACTAGAGAAGGTCAAAGTGGCCAGGGACTTCCCCAGTGTTTTCCTGGACGACGTCTCAGGTATTCAACCAGACCAAGAAGTGTACTTTTCTATCGAGCTTATGCCAGGTACATTACCGTTTTCTAAGGCACCCTATCATCTAGCACCTGCAGAGATGAAAAAGCTGAAGGATCGGATATAGGATTTGCTAGATAAGGGTTTCATTCGCCCTAACGTTTCTCCATGGGGCGCACCAGTACTGTTTGTTAAGAAGAAATATGGCAGCATGTGGATCTGCATTGATTACAGAGAACTGAACAGGGTCACAGTCCAGAACAAGTATCCACTGCCCAGGATTGAGGACCTATTTGATCAGCTTCAGGGAGCATCAATATTCTCGAAGATAGATCTCCGATCAGGATACCACCAGCTGAGGGTGGGAGAATCTGAAGTGCATAATACAGCTTTCAGGACGCGTTATGGGCACTATGAGTTTATGGTGATGCCCTTCGGTTTGACGAATGCGCCAAAGATCTTCATGGATCTCATGAATTGCATGTTTCAGTAGTATTTGGATAAGTTCATAATAGTTTTCATAGACGACATACTGATCTATTTGAAAAGCATAGAGGAGCGAGTGAGCATTTGAGGACCGTACTGCAGACTTTACAGGACAGACGATTGTATGCCAAGTTCCGTAAGTGTGACTTCTGGAAAGATAGAGTGGCATTCTTTGGAAACATCATATCCCAAGTTGGAGTGGAGGTCGACCCTAGCAATGTTGAGGCAGTCAGGGACTGGCCAGTGCCAAAGAATGTGACAAATATCCACAGCTTCTTGGGTCTAGTTGGTTATTACAGGAAGTTCATTCAGGCCTTTTTTTCTATTTTGGTGCCTATGATCTTTTTAACAAAGAATAATGCCAAATTCATCTGGGGATCAAAGTGCCAGGAGAGTTTCGACAGACTGAAGCAGGCATTGACTTTAGGGTTGGTTCTAGCTATGCCATCAAGGCAAGGAGAGTTTTTGCTTTTTACAGATGCATCGAAGCTCGATTTGGGCGTGGTTCTAATGCATCATGGTAGGGTTATAGCCTACGCGTCCAGACAGTTAAAGGTTCATGAGAAGAATTGTCCGACTCATGACCTCGAGCTAGCAACAATATTTTTCCCCCTGAAGATATGGAGGCATTATCTGTATGGGAAAAAGTGCAGGATTTTCACTAATCACAAGAGCCTGAAGTACTTTTTCATGCAGAAAGAGTTTAACATGAGACAGCGGAGGTGGCTAGAGCTAGTAAATGATTAAGACTGTGATCAAGAAGAATGCAGCGATCACTCAGTTTTCGGTACAGAGACCGCTGCAGGCATATATTCAGAGTTTTGAGCTTGCAGTCTATGCCAGGGGAAATGCCCCTAGTATTTCTACCCTGACAGTACACTCAACACTGAGAGACAGGATCCGAGCAGGACAGGCTTCAGACGAGCAGTTACAAAATTAGAGACAGAGGGATGAGTCTAAGGGCCTTCGGTTGTATATAGTTGAGGATGGTATAGTCAGGTATTGTTACCGACCGTGGGTTCCTAGCAGTGATTCCCTGAGAAAGATATCATGAGTGAGGCCTACAGCACCCCGTAATCCATCCATCGAGGGAGTACAAAGATGTATAAAGATCTACAGACTCTGTATTGGTTGTCAGGCATTAAGAGAGATATTCTATGTTTCATTTCCAAGTGTTTGACGTGTCAGCAGGTCAAGACAGAGCATCAGAGACTTGCAGGGAAGCTGAAACCGCTCCCTATTCCCGAGTGGAAATGGGAGAACAATACCAATGATTTCGTGACAGGGCTTCCAAGGACGACTGGAGGATATAATGTCATTTGAGTGAGAGTTGATCGGCTCACTAAATCAACACATTTTTTACCGATCAAGAAGACTTTCACTATGACTCAGCATGCAGAGCTGTATATCAGAGAGATAGTCAGACCAAACGGGATTCCAGTGCCCATCGTGTCATACAGGGATCCGAGGTTCACGTCTACATTCTGGAAGATTCTGTAGTAGGAATTAAGTACTAAGCTGGTATGCAGTACTGCCTTGCATCCTCGGACCAATGGACAGTCAGATTAGGGTTATTCAGATTTTGGAGGACCTACTCAGAGATTGCATGATCGACTTCTAGGATAGCTGGGAGCCGAGGTTACCTCTCGTGGAGTACACGTACAACAACAACTATCACGGATACATTGGTATGGCTCCATATGAGGCATTGTACGGGAGGAAGTGTAGGTCACCAGTGTATTGGGATGAGGTAGGAGAGAGAGCAGAGTTGGGACCGGTTTTAGTCAGTCAGACTGCAGAGTTAGTGATTAAGATCCGGGATAGGATGAAGAATGCCCAGAGTCAACAGAAGAGTTATGCAGATCAATGACGTAGGGATCTTGAATTCGAAGTAAGGGTCATGTATTTGTGAAAGTCGCGCCAATGAAGGGTGTGATGAGATTTGGAAATAAGGTCAAGCTCAGCCCTAGATTCATAGGATAGTTCGAGATCCTAGAGAGAGTTGGGACACTAATATACAGAGTTGCATTACCGCCGAATCTGACGAGAGTTGAATACTTCGCATGTACTTAATTATGAGCCACTTCAGCTGACACCGAACATGTCTTTCGAGGAGAGACCCACTCAGATATTGGATAGGCAGGAGATGAGGCTCCGTAACAAGGTGATCCACATGGTCAAAGTCAAGTAACTGAATCATTCCAAGAAGGAGGCTACTTGGGAGACGGAGACCGAGATGAGGAGTCGCTACCTGAATTTATTCAGTATGTTTTAAATTTCGAGGACGAAATTCTGTTTAAGGGAGGAGAATCGTAAGGTCTAGAAAATTCGAACTACGTAACTTGACTGCATGCAATCTAGGGTTTTATTTAAAATATGTGTTTAATGATTTTTATGCATTTAATGCATGATCATTGCATGGATAGGTGTTTATTTTATTATTTGTTAAGGTTTCATGCATAAGGGCTTTAAAATACATCTCACGCTCGAATGAGTAACTGAGATCGGGGATAATCAAGAAAATATTTTTATTAAATAATTAATTTTAATTATTTAATATATGGTGTAATTAAATATTATATTATGGAAATGGGCCAGGGTTTGGTATTTTTACTCGTCGGGTCGTATTTTTAACCAATACGCAAATTTTGACGATTCAGAGAACTTTTTGAGGGTTCGCACAATAATTTCAAAAATGTACCAAAACAAAAAGTTTTTCGAGAGGGTTTTTGGGCTTGACGAGTTCGTTTTATTGCATAATGAGATTAAAACCCTTTCAAACTCATTTACTTTATTTAGGGCCCGTTATACACTAATTTTTTTTTGAAAACCTATCAAACCTAACCCTAAACCTAACCTAAAGCACACGGCCGCCCCTCCCCTAGAAATAGCAGCCATTTTTCGAAAAAAAATACAATAGCCATCTCGAGTTCAAGGTTTTTCAAGAAAAGTTCCTTCCCCACTTCTCCGGTGCAAGTCCTACGCGCAAACCTTCATGTTTTCGAGCACATAATTGCTAAGGCACGCCTTGTATCACTTTTTCTCATAATTCATGCCACTTATATGCTAATGTATATTTTTTTTCATGAGAAGCATTCAATTTATTCAAGGTGTAATTTTTTTTCGGTTTTATCATGGAATATGGATCTTTTTGACTCATAACTCACCTTTCTTGATTATGGTGCAAGGGGATGATATGGCTAGTGGTTATAGGGCTGTTCAAGGCATGAGAAATGGTTTCATGGGGTTGGAATCACGAAATGGCAGAGTCTAGGAGGAAACTGACCGGAGATATGGTTTTATGTCGACGTTTGGTGCTAGATCGGGCGTGGGGGGAGGGGCGGCTATAAGGAACACACCGAACCACGGTGCAGACCCTCAGAGGTCTGAGACGTGGCCTGGAAGGGCTCACCAACTGCTGGTCACGCTCATGTAGCCAACCGTAGCACAAGGAGTGGCGACTAGGTTATGGCAAGGGCTTGGTTTCGGGTGTAACGTATGGGGCTGGTTGCATGGGAATTATGGTTAGCTAGGTTTGGTCTAGGAGGGCCTCATTGGTCTGGTCTTGATTCCAGTATGGGTGATTAGGTGCTGCTCCGCTTTGTCTTGTGCTAGGTTCGAATATTTAGAGCCCAAGGTACATTAGGGTTCTGTGGCTTGTGAACAAGAAAATTCCAGTAGCCTTCAGGTTCTGTTAGAAGGGCTTACGTGGTCCTATCTAGGTGGTTTGAGGGCCGGTAGGATTTTTTTAAGGTGCGGTAAAACATTGGGAAAAGTTGTTTAAGTTTCAGGTCGATTCAGGTTAAAACCGGGACTCCGGTCTAAGTTTTAAAACGAATCATATAAGTTTTGGAACTGACTAAAGTTTATGTGTAGGAATGTTTATAAATACGTTTTGATTTGTTTTAAGGACTTTGGTTGGCTTCGGGTCGAAATTTAGAAGTCTAGGGATAAAATGGTCAATTAGGATTTCCAGGGGCAAAATAGTCATTTTCCACCCAGGACGAGTTAGCAGTCCTGGCAGCACCCTAAATACGATTTTGCATATTTTAAATGTTTATGTTATCATGAATATGAATTTTTATGTAAATATGAAAAATACGTTGCATGCTTTATTTTAAGGAAAATTTACGCATATTCATGATTTTTATTAGTGATGAATATGATGACATGTTTTGAAGGATGTGAGTTGGTTATGACTGATACGATGACACGATAATACGATGACATCTTAGGATAAGGCTCAGTGGATGGATAATACTATCTCTGATGTCCTCGCCGCAGGGTACTGCGGTTATGTGTAGATAGATCCATCGCCTAATACGATGAAACGAAAGTCACAGCTAATGAATTAAATTCAAATTAAGAAAACAAATATGTATATGTTGATATGATGAGATATGTTATGAACGTGTTTATGTTTAGACAGGTCGTGATTATGCATACGACTTTTTAAGATAATGAAATATATTTTTATTATGGTACTTTTCTGTGTTGCATGTTGTGTATATGTACTTGCTATGACATTACAGGTGTGTTGAGTCTTTAGACTCACTAGGTGTGAATAATATAGGTGAGCATATGGATCAGGAGTGAAACGTCCACTACTAGTTTTTCTTAAAAAGTACTAGGATTTTTTTTAAATGCTCGGCCGAATACAACTATACTTATATATATACTTTTTAAAATAACCTTGCACAAAAAAAATAAATAAAACAACCAACTATATTTTAAAATTCAAAGAAAATAATTCAAAACATAAAATCGTCAAACTTTACCAAACCAAAACTTAGCAATATTTAAAAAATAAACCTAACTCAAACATACCCTCAAAAACCACACAAAAAGCATAAAAAAAGTCCTAAAATCTTTAACGTAAATTTAAACGTAAATGCAGAAAACTAGCGTTGGTCCTCAGGTTGTGTGCACCTTTAGTCCAGTAAAATCACCCATCAAGCCCCTCAACAACATCAACATCATGCTCACCTGCATCGATTTCATCTAGTGAGTCTATTGACTCAGCAAACCATAACCATAATAGCAAGTAATACATTTACATTCACAAGCAAAAATGAAAATAATTTTACATAAAATAACATTTCATGAACATGCATAAACTTAAACATTTTTCTTTTTATCATAAAAATTTTCCTTTTCATCATATACGTATACGTTTTCCTTATCGTTGAATTCAGATTGTTAATTGTGACTTTCGTATTAGTTGAAGATCGATGGATCTATCTATGTATTACCATAGTAATGGGCGGCAGAGACATCAGCGACACTCTCACCCGTCAACTGAGCATTGGCCTTATATATCATCGTATCATCATAATCATTGTATCATCGTATTAGTCACAATCACTTCAACTCCTTCAACTTTTCATATTTTTATCACTTATAAAAATTAAAGCATGCATAAATCATTTTTCTTATTAAAGCAAACATGCAACATATCTTTTAGCATTAACGTTTTATCATAAAATTCCATAACATTAAAACATATTAACATATTTTACAGCATTCAGGGAAATGCCAGGAAGTTTATTATTTTCAGGTGTAAAATGATCGTTTTACCCCTATACATAAAATTTCTCGATTTTGACTTTTTCTTGCTTTTGTTGACTCTGGATGATCCCAAATAATTATTTAAACTTAAATTAAATTTCTTATATTTTTATTTAGCTTAAATTTGAGGCTTTCTATTTATTTTCATAATTATTAAGTTGTAGAGCATTTAATTCTCGATATAATTCAAACTTTGTTATTAAATTTCTAAATTTTAAACATAGACTTTTTATTGACTAAATTACCCTTGTGAGCCATGAGCCACACCCGTGGACCCACGATTCAAGCCCTAAGATTTTAAACTCGATATTCGAACCCTAACAAGAAACCCTCGAGCCATCTTGCGATTTCTTCAATCCACACCCGAGCCACCTTAAGCCAGCCCTAACCAACACACCTTGGAACCCTACTGGACCCTCTGGACTCGTCCTAATCCATGCTACAACTCCCTGCACGTTGCAAGAGCCGTGCGACTTAGTTAAAACCCTAGGACTCTACGTAACTCGGCTAGGACTCCTACCCTCGAGCCACAATAGAGCCCTCGCCCTCTAGACCCTCACTAGACCCTGACCTACTCCTGCTCGCCAACCGTAGCCAGCGCCGAAGCCTCCCATGCACAACTGCAGCCGCGGTTGCATGGGAAGAGTCCCTTCTTGGTTGGGCTCTCTCCTAGCTGCGGTGCATGAGTCCTAGCCATGTTAGGACTCTCTATCACCCCCAACCACGCCTAGCCCGAGCCTTGGTCGAGCCATGAACTGGTTTCCTCTTAATCGTAACTCTAATGCCCAACATGCAATAATTTCATTCCAGTCCTATCCCCTTCGTGTGCAGCTTTTTTTTTTGGCACTAATGGACCCTTATGGTGTTGGAAAACGTCCTTCCATATTACCCTATCATGACAGCCCCTTTATACATCAATAAGAAGAGTTTTATATCACCAAAACACAAGTTATATGCATGTGTATTAAAACGGAAATACAACTTGTGCAACATTTTTTACATGCAAATTTAAACACATACATAATATAGTATGAAAGATGTTTGAAAGAAAGTTTAGGCGTGATTTTGCATAAATTACGCTCGAAAAAAAATTGATGATGCGATGAATGGCGACATAGAACTCCAAGGCGGAATTTCCTATTAAAACCGATGCTTTCCCTTAGAAGAATTTCGCGTGTGCTAGTGTTAAGGGGGAGGGGGCGTATGGTTTGGGATTGATGGGGGAGGGTTTAAGGTTTTTTATTTGTTTTAAAACTCCTAGTATAAGCATATGCCCATTAGCATGGTACAATAGACCCATTTGCTAATACTTCAAATATTTCGTTTAGGAAAGTTCGTGAAAATAATAGGCTAAGTCTTGAAAAATTCATATTTTAATCGAAAATCTAATACCATTAAAAATTACGACTCAACGTACAAATTCACCATAAAACTCCTTACTCTTGAAAATATCATATAGCACAAACTTTATTTTAAATAATTAAAAACACTTTTTTAATAAAAATATTTCTCTTTTTCGGCCCTCTGTCTCCGTTCCTCGATCGCATCTGGAATAACCTTTAAAACACAGTTTTAATGCATCCAAGTAGAAAACTACATTCTAACCATATAATTTATCTGACATAATTAATTTAAGCAATTAAAATCATTTAATTATATATTTTTCTTTTTCCCTAGATTTGCATGCAATTGGATTACGTCATCTTATTTTTGGATCTTACAAGGAGATTGGAGGCCGAAAACTGAGTAGGTGGAGTTGGATGTGCGCACGCAAACCCGAATACCGTATTTCCGCACATTATGTTTTGAATTAAGAGCAGATATATATTGTCATACTCATTCATTTTATTATATTGATGGTTATCAGGATTGTTACACATTTCATATTGACATTATTTTAAAACATAAGACTAGGGTCGATGATTTGTCTTTTATTTAAACTGCAGTATTTTCATCTGTCAGTGGATTGCTATTATTTTAAAATATGTAATTTTAAGTGGTACTGCATGCATGCATAAGATGGTAATTTTCGAAAATGAGTTTACAAAAAAGAAAAAAAAAATTAGTAGTATTTAAAGTAGTAGATGTTTCAAAGCCACTCTATCGGATATGATGTGTAAAATTTATAAAAAACACGGACTTAAAGTCAAGAGAGCATTTATGAAAATTTAATAGAAAGTAAATAGTATGCTCATATTTTCGAGAAACAGTACAAATGATCGTTGAAAATAAATTCTGGTCATTGATGACTTTACAATAAATATGCAAAGTATTTCAAAGATAAAAGACAACAAAATTATGTCAAATCACTTAAACTTTCAAGAAAGCAGATTATGCGTATTTCCAAGATTTTTGAACCCACTTACTATTTTTTGACTACTCAACAAAAGCACACACTTATCATAATATATCAGATCTTCAAGAATCATCTGTGCTACCTCAACAAAGTCAAGCCGTTACAAAGTTGATTGTCGGGTCATCATTATTATATGTAATGACCCGACAAAGTTGATTGTCGGGTCATCATTATTATATGTTGTGCAATCTAGTAAACCAAAGGTCCTTAAACATCCAGGTATTGTAAAATTATCTCTAAAAGTTTCAGTTTAGGCAGTGATAAGTCTTCACTGAAGCAGGCTGTTACAAGATAGTGTAAATACAAAGTATTTTAATCATGAAAACCTTCCTAAGTTGAAAAAAGGGTGACGCATGAGTTTTATATCCAAACATATATCCACAAAAACTTATATGTGCTTTAATTACGTAATTTCATTTTTTGCACATTCAAATTTTCAGACTACTTCTTGTTAAATTGCAAGCCGTCGTGTTTATCACTAGCCTAACCAGACCCTTTCCATGTTTGTTTTATATTTTTAGTGGTCCAGTAAATCTAGTCGTTCAATAATTCTTTTTACCGGCTTAAAAACCGTTAAAAATGGTTTAAACTTTTTAAATATTAAAAAGTATTTATTCACCACGTTCTAAACGCATTTATGATCTTAACAAATGATTTTCTGCACCACTATTTTTTATTATCTTAATTTTGTTTATCTTAACACTTTCATCTGATTAATACATAAATAATATCAAATTACTATAGCATCCATCTATTTATACAAATTGTTTCTCTCCTTTGTTAGCTTTTTGTATGAATAACTTCATAAAACGGGCAAATATTTTGATTATAGGTTTGCAAGATACACAAAGATATCGTGACAACACATCTTCTTTCGTGCATTCAAATTTGGAATCAGAAGAGAGAGGCGAGTGGCCCAAGTTGCAATATTTCTTACTCCAAACAACAATATTCACACCAATGTTTCACTTCTAGGAACTTTGTTCAATCGGGAAAGTATATACAACTTGGACAAATCCTGATTACACCAGAACAAGTTCAAATGCCTTGGAACACCATCAAAAAATAAATCTTACATTCATTTTTCGACATAGCACCAAATGAAAACAGAGGAAAAAATATAAGCGACAAATTCAATCTCAAATATCAGTTTTATTACACCATTTCAATCAAAATGACCAACGAACAAATTGTTTTTCATATGCAAATTCCAAAGATGAAAATCTTTCATACGACATAGATGATAAATATTTTTTGTAATTATTAATGATCAAAATAAAGTTATGCAAGGAATGAGAAGCCATGGATTCTCCGCGAAACAACAATTTTGAACTAAGTGAACCTGAATGCTTGAAACATTTAGAGTAAGCAGGAACATTCGAGCAAGACCTAAATTGGAGATCTCAATCGAAAGCGCAAAATTTTATGCAAGAAGAATGTTCTTACACTTCATGTCCATGTCAGTGACACCAACTTGCAACCACCATGAAAGAAAGATATCCCTTCGTTGTTCTAACAATTATATTAAACAAGTAATGTAACGGTCCAGTCTACTTATGATATTATTCGTTTTAGTCTGGAATCTTATGACTTTAAAATGCGTTACAACGTTCGGCGTCAACAGACACTGGATCTGATATCAAATGTAACGGTTCATCCCACTTATGATATTGTCCACTTTGGTCTGGGGATTTTCTGCTTTAAAACGCATCACAATGTGCAGCGTCCACACACACTGTCTCTGATACCAAATGTAACAGCCCAACCACTTTTGATATTTTCCGCTTTGGTCTAGGGCCTCGTTTTAAAACGCATCACAAAGAGTTGCTACATGCCTATTTAAATTCTCAACATCTCTATCGTGGTTTGACGACATGAGATTTCGTCTAAAAGCCTAACACAAACTTGATATGAGAAACATGAGTGCAGACAAAAAACATAAAATTCTACCATTTTTTATTGAGATTTTTGGAATACAAATAAATACCCACCGGATGGAAGATGGAAGCCCTCGGTGGCGTTTAAAATGCCAAAGCCATGTATTTTGCCCAGCATTTGGCATTTGATTAATGTTTAATTAATTAATATTAAATGAATAATTAATGATTGATGATTGATTATCTTTTATATCCTTTCAATGCCCTCCTCATCCATTTATTCATTAGTCTTAGTCATTATAATCACTATTACACATAATAATAAATGCAAGCCACATAAACAACATTTGACCCCCGCAGTTTATTTAAAATTTATCATATATCCATGGGCATCAAATATCTATGGGTATCATTGAAATCTCAAAAATCTAGGTACAAAAGTAATTAAAGAATTCAGATTTTTATTCATGTTTATATTTATATTATTATTATAATATTATATATTTTAAAAATTAGACCATAAAAATTAACTGCACTCTGTTATTTAATAGTATTGATTATGGAAAACTACATACTTTGTGCTATAACTTGATATGTTTTTCAATTTTTGTCTTCTTGTCAATCAATCATAGTCCACTGCTTCGACTATTTTTTTTCAGTTTTTTTTTTCGACATAATACATGATACGACGTTAAAATTATTGACATGATATCAATCTGTCAACTTTAGTCCCGCGTCGAAAAATGTAATTTATCGAGCATAGGATTATAATGGACACAAAATACAGTATTTGTGGCGAGCACGTGCCTTCTTGGGCACTTTCTTACGCCGGGATGTTACTTGGAAAATACACTTTACACATGTTCATATCTCAATTCTTGCAATCGTCTACCTGTAAAACGCGTGACCCTATTCGATTTTAGGCTTAAATATAGTGTTCAATCCTTTGTTTTTTCACCCATTTTCTGATAACATGGCGGAAAAGACTGAGGAGGGCACATGGAATGCATCATTAAATTAAGGAGGTCTGAGATATGGGGTTTTTTTTAAAAATATTATAAATAAATAAACTAATTGTAAAAATATGACAAATTTTGAGAATTTGTAGATCGGCGGGGGTAATTTGTGGGGCACGGATTTAAAAAAAGAAAATGTAGATCGGCGACGGTTTTTGCAAAATCGTCGCTGTTGGCGACGGTTTAAACATACCGTTTAACTCCCCCTCAATATGAGAATTTTTCTCCCCCTGAATAAAATCAAGTTAGTACGGGTGTTGTTCGTCGTGTTGGCAACACCTGAGACAACACCTGCAAAAACCATTAACAGTTCATTAAAACAGAATCACATCAGGGAAGCAGAACTTTAACAGAGCAGAATATTAAAAATGAAATCAAGTAAAGATATCAGATAGATGGTATCATGTGATCCTTTCAATTCACAGTCCCATGATCCTTTCAATTCACAGTCCCTTGAGTTTGAGTTGCATCTTCTCCCCCTTTTTGTCCAGAATGGACATCCACCTCCATAGCCAGACAATAGTCAGAAACTAATTTCTCATAAGAGACAAAATCAGCTTTAGCGAGTAATCACTATCCAAAATTACTGAATAATTGCGTCAAGAATCATTTCAAAAAAATTCATGAATTGAAGCACACATCGAATTAACACCACTGAACCATAAAAAATCACAAATATTGGATTTCTAGCAAAATCCGGATTTTCATCAAATTTTCTCTATTGAAATACGCATACCCTCTTGACCAACAATATTCACAATGTTATGTTTATGCATGACTTATTTATGCCTAATAACAGAATGTAACAGAATAGAAACATGAAAACAAATATGAGATATGTTCAGAAAAGAAATGTTGGCACAGATGTTGGCAACATCTTCTGACAACACGCACAATTCCAGAAAAACAATTTTGATTTTTTTTTCTTCACACTTAAAGACTTATCAACTTTCTGATCATAGAAGTGGTAGCTCCCACACTAGAAGAACGGTCTTCTTTAGGTCTCCTCTAGGTAGCTTTTTCCATTTTCTTCTATTTTGCCCTTTGTATTAAATTCAGAAGAGGTAGCTCCCACACTAAAAGCACAGTCTTCATTGGACTCTTTTAGGTAGCTTTTTCCCATCTTTTCTTCTGATACAGAGCATATGCATTATTGATTTTTCTTTTTACTCAATCTTTTCAAGTCACTTTTCGTATGGGACAATGTCATGGAGTACATGATCATCCTTCAACTATTTTGTGATTTAATCAGATTGTTAAGCATCTCCAAGTGTGCTAAGTTTAGATAGAACAAGAAATTGTAAGTGCACCAGAAGATTTATGCAACATTGTGATAACACATCATATAACAGTATGAATGCAAATGCAGTATGTCTAAGTCCTAGAAATGCACATGCATGTTGGGTGTTGTCCGAGATGTTGTAACATCTGAGACAACATCTATGAATGATCAGGCAGAACACATGCTGAGAGATTTCCTAAGGTTGGAGAACCTCTCAAAGTCTAATGCTTTTGTGAATATATCGGTCAATTGGTTATTTGTATCAACAAATTCCATCCGAATCAATCCTTTCTCTACTAGATCTCGAATAAAGTGATGAAGAATGTCAATGTGTTTGGTTCGAGAGTGTTGTACTGGGTTTTTGAAATGTTTATTGCACTAGAATTATCACAGTATACAACTAAAGTTTCACTTGAAAGTCCATAGTATTCAATCATTTGATTCATCAACAAAAGATGAGTGCAACCACTTCCTGCTGCCACATATTTGGATTCAGCAGTTGAAAGTGACACAGAAAGAAACAAAATTATGAGCATGCTTTTGAGATGAGGAAACAAAGATTATATCATCAACATAGACTTGACAAATAAGAATCTCACCTTTAGATTTTTGAATAAAAAGAGTTTTGTCTACCTCACCTCGTTTGAAGCCAATTACCAGTAAATATTCACTCAATCTGTGAGTATAAGGAGCTCATGCAAATAAGTCCAGCCATCTTTCGATAATCCACTTTTTCTTTCTTTCGAGTTTGGACACCTTCATGCATACTTCCAATTATTTGAGATGATGGATGATTTTTCTGAATTTTACTTGGAATATTCTGTCCATCATCGTTATTCGTTCTGTCCTCAGCTTCAGTGACTTCAGTGTCAAGTGTTGTGTCAGATGTTGCAACATCTGGGGCAACATCTGCATTTTTCAGTATGATTGGAATTTCCAGTAGGTCTTCCACATTATCTTCAGCTGTTTTCTTTTTCAAATCTGCACAGTCATCAAAAACAACATTAATGGATTCCATAATAGTCCTAGTTCGTAAATTAAACATGCGGTAAGCTCGACTATTAGTTTCATATCCCAAAAACAAACACTTATCACTCTTTGAATCAAATTTTGCAAGTTTATTCATGTCATTCAAAACATAGCACACACAACCAAAAACATGAAAATATTTCAGGTTAGGCTTCTTTCCCATAATTATCTCATACGATGTTATAGTCGAACCACTTCTCAAATACACCCTATTTGAAATCTGGCAAGCGGTGTTAAGGGCTTCTGCCCAAAAATGCTTTGAAATACACTTTGAAGTCAACATCACCCTTGCCATTTCTTGAAGTGTTCTATTCTTACATTCGGCTATCCTATTTTGGTGTGGTTTCTTTGGAGCATAAAATTCATGTGAAATACCTTTCTTGTCACAAAACGATGAGAATTAGGAGTTTTCAAATTCCTTACCATGGTCGGTCCTTAGCCTTGTCACCTTCAAATTATGAAAGTTTGTAATCCTTGTGACCAATTTTTTAAATACATTGAAAGTGTCTGATTTCTCCCTAATGAAACTTATCCATGAAAACTGTGAGAAATCATCAACACAAACAAATGAATACTTCTTACCTCCAAAACTTTCCACTTCCACAGGACCCATAAGATTCATGTGTAGCAATTCGAGGCAACATGTTATCTCAAAGTGGGGCAACATGTGATGTGACACGCGAGTTTGCTTACCCTTTTGACAGTCTCCACAAACATATGGTGTACTAGATGATAGGTTAGGCATACCTCGTACAGCATCGTACTTACTCAAATTCTTCAGGATTTTGAAACTAGCATATCCAAGTTTTTGATGCCATAGGTCGAGTTCGGTGATTTGCACATGTTTGCATGAAAGATCTTCACCTATTTGGTAGAAATTATCCGAAGACCTTGTACCTGTCATAATGCACATATTAGTTTCATAAAAACTTCACAAGTATGTCTATCTAACTTAACAAGCAAATTATCATCACACAATTGGCTTATGCTTATCAAATTCGAATTTAGTCCTTCAACATGAAGTACATTGTGGAGCTTTGGTAGTCCTTCCACATTCAAAGTTCCCTTTCCCACAATCTTTCCTTTAGCTCCCCCTCCATAGGTCACTCTACCACATTTTTGCTCAACATAATCGGTTAGATATTCTCGTGATCCCGTCATGTGGCGTGAGCTTCCACTATCAAAGTACCAATGACCTGCAGTATTAGTTTTCAACGAAGTATAGACAACTTTACAGTGAGTTTTTACCTTTGGGACCCAAATTTGTCTTACTGTAGGTCGATGGTGGGAGGTGTTGCGGAAAGTGTTGGACAACATTCGGGGCAACATCCTGCTCGACTTTCGATTCATGCAGTCATCCCTGAGTTTAAAATAGTAGGGCCTGATATGACCAGGCTTAAAGCAGTAATGACATACGTACCTTCGTTTTCTTTTCCTAGGAATGGGTGCCGCAGTTTGTCTTTTTGGAGGAGAGCTTTTGATAGGCGACTTGGATTGTGGTTGTGTGGATGTATCGGCCTTTCCCTTCACAAAGATAGTCGACTTGGAAGATTCACCAATCTCAAACACACTATCTTTGAAGCCTAAGCCTTTCTTGTCATCTCTTCCCATCAAAAGTATGGATTCAAGCTTGGATGTGCTTGAATTGAATTTGGACAAAGTTTCTGTTGCCTTTTGAAGCTCTTCTTTGGTCTTACCAAGTTCCAAATCCTTTTTTCTCAAAAGTACTTTAAGTTTGGCAACTACGGCTTTTAGTTCAACGTTCTCCTTCATGAGACTTGAGTTCAATTTATTTCTCTTGGTCCAATCTTCAAACAGCTCTTCATAAAGCTTTTGCACACTCTCAAGAGTGAGTTCTTCATAATCAGTCTCTGATCCATCATCCCCACTTAAATTTCAGAAGTTGTGGAGTTCAAACATACTGAATTTTTGCAGATGTTGCGGCCAGGTGTGGCAACACCTAGGGCAACACCTAAAGGATTCACTTGCAACCAGCGATTTTCTTCATTCTTTGGTCGAAACTGTTGTTGGACAGGAGGTTTAGGATCTGGTGGTCGAAGTGCTCCGTTTGCAAGTGATGTGTCCATTAAATATTTCTGTCAAAACAAAATAAAAACCAGAATCAGCACTTAGTATATCAAGAGTTGTCTCTGATACCACTTGTAAGGTTTATTTTGTCCGACAGATATCAAAATTGATGAAAATATCAGAATAAGATTAAAAAAAGTAAATTTGTGTTTTGTCAGAATTAAATGTTGTGCCAGATGTTACAACATCTCGGACAACATCTACACGCAGCGGAAAATTAACTTTTATAACACAAATGGACTTGAAATAAATAGATGGACAAGATTAAATATGCACAAGTATAAATGCTTGTGCGGTGCCTTATGGCAAAAATTAATCACTAGAAAACCACAATGTTTACACAAAAACCTAACACTAGTGATTATGACAAAAATCAATTTCCTCAACAAGTTGAGAAAACAAATGCTTCCTAAAAACAAACAACCAGAATAAAACTAAAACAAGAAAGCAAAAAGTGTTGCTAAAAGGTAGATCCAAGAGAAACAATTCTTCGGCCAACTTCTTCCCAGATGTTGTCCACAGATGTTCTCAACATTCACAGCAACACCCGGTATCTGCACTCTTCAAAAAAGCACGTCCCTCGAAAGATTATTTCTCTGAATTTTTCACGGCGTGCACAAGTGCGTGTAAGTATGTATGATTGAGAGAGGAGAGCACCACGAAAATCTCCCATGAAAAACTCCCACGAAAATCACCTCACGTGAAAACTCTTCACGAAAACTCTCCACGAAAAATACTTCGTCTCCACGAAAATTCTACACACAAACTCTCTGAATTTTTCCCACGAAAATTCTTTCTTTTAAGCTCCCAAAGAAATCACCTCCACGAAAATCCTACATGTGAACTCCTCCACTAAAACTCTCTCTCTCTCTCTACAATCTTCTCTCTATTCACTCTCTATCACCTCACGTTGATACCTCTTATATATATCTTTCATCTCTCCTCAAGTTTATCTTCCATAAAGAATTCTATAAGATATGGTAAACAAGAATTCTATTAGAAACAAATCAATAATATCATATCATGTAAATCACTATCATAAATATTATATCTAGAAGATATTTATCACAAAAATAATATCTAGAAAAGTAAAACAAAATATTCCACATGATATTATATCATAATAAAATCTTAACATAATTATCTAGAAAGGCAAAACCACAATTAAATATTATACTCAATCAAATCAACAAGGAAAGATAATATTAGGGAAATTATTTAAGATAAGAAATTATATCAATTAAATAAAGAAAACATATTTCCCTTCAATCTCTCCCTTTTTGCCTTTCTGGATTCGTCGATGGAAAATCTCTCAGATGGATGTCAAGAATGCTTTCTTGAATGGTGATCTTCATGAAGAAGTTTTTATGGCTCCTCCTCCTGGTGTTGCTCACCAACCTGGCGAAGTTTGTAGACTTCGTAAGGCTCTTTATGGCCTCAAACAAGCTCCCCGTGCTTGGTTTGAGAAATTTTCTATAGTGATTACTTCTCTTGGGTTTATTCCTAGTCATCATGATTCCGCATTATTTGTCAAGTGTACTCGTGCAGGTCGTATACTTCTGTCTTTGTATGTTGATGACATGATAATCACTGGTGATGATATTGTTGGTATTGAGGCTTTGAAGTCTGAGTTAGCTCGCTGCTTTGCTATGAAGGATTTAGGTTTGCTACGTTACTTTCTAGGAATTGAGGTTGCCTATTCTCCAAAAGGTTATCTTTTATCTCCGTCAAAGTACATAGCAGATCTGTTTGAGCGTGCACGTCTAACTGATAACAGGATAGTTGATATTCCTCTTGAGACCAATGCTCGGTACTCTCTGTCAGATGGACCTCCTTTGCCGGATCCTGCCTTATACCGTACTATTGTTGGCAGCTTGGTTTATCTCACTGTGACTCGTCCAGATATTGCACATGTTGTTCATATAGTAAGTCAGTTTGTCACTGCACCAACTACAGTTCATTGGGCTGCTGTTCTTCGGATTCTCAGGTATCTTCGGGGAACTCAGTTTCAGAGTCTTTTGTTTCCTTCTACTTCCTCCTTAGAGCTGCGTGCATACTCTGATGCTGATTGGGCTGGCGATCCCACGGATCGTAAGTCAACCACTGGCTTCTGTATTTTTCTTGGAGATTCTCTTATCTCTTGGAAAAGTAAGAAACAAGTTGTTATCTCTAGATCTTCTACCGAAGCCGAGTATCGTGCTATGGCTTCAACTACTTGCGAGATTGTTTGGTTACGTTGGTTGCTTGCGGATTTTGGTATTCTTCTTCGTCATCCTACTCCGTTATATTGTGATAATCAGAGTGCAATTCAGATTGCGCGCAATTCAGTTTTTCATGAGAGGACAAAGCACATTGAAATCGATTGTCACGTCACTCGTCATCATCTCCAGCTTGGCACCATCACGTTACCTTTCGTTCCTTCTTCGCTGCAGATAGCTGATATGTTTACCAAGGCACATTCCGCTTCGCGCTTCCGTTTTTTGTCTGACAAACTCTCCATGCTTTTAGCTGTAGCATCGTGAGTTTGAGGGGGGATGTTAGAATATATTATTGTTAGCTCTCAAGGGTAGATTAGTCATTTTATTCTTTTTGTGTTTACCCTAGGTATATAAACATATTCTCTTTGTATTCTTTATTCAGTTTTGATAATACTACGACTTGAGCTTTTCGGTCACCCTCTATTTCTTCAACGCCTACTAATGGCATCGGTGTACCATCAGCAGTCACAATTTCAATGGAAGAATTGTGAGACAAAGAAGCAAAAGATGACAAATCAGGAGACATATGATGAGATGCTCCAGAATCCAAGACCCAGATGGACGAAGATATACCTGAAGTGCCAGAGGATGACAAACCTATATGTGAAGAGGCTGACATAGCATGAGGCTGTGAAGCGAGGAACTGTTGAAACTGCTCAAGCAAATACGGATCCAAAGACGGTGCAGCAACTGCATTGTTAGACTGAGGTGGTCGATATGTCCACTGGTTTGATGGATTACCTGGTTTCCATGGAGTGTTCTGAGATGGCTGCTGATGCTGCTGCTGTGGTTTCTGTTGTTGAGGTTTCCCTTTTCCTTTACTCAACAATAGTGGGCATTGAGCTTTCCAGTGCCTCTTCTCTTTACAAAAAGTACACTCATCTTGAGAAACCTTCGTATTCGACCTGTTTTGGTGATTAACTTGAGGTCGTTGAGGAGCTGCAAAGACAGATGGTGTAGTTGGGATTGTCCCTTTGTCAACGTGAGACTTAAGACGAATCTCTTCAGCTAAGAGTTCACTTACAACTGAGTCAACAGAAGGAAGAGGGTTGCGATGAAGAATCGTCCCACGCAGACCCTCAAAATCATTCCGAAGTGCCATCAAAAATTGTACCAAGCGCTGTTCTTCTCTCCGAGCAATATAAGGTGAGAATGCTCGCAATTCTGTAGATTCTGTCAATGCCAATTGATCCCAGAGTGACGACATGGCAGAATAAAAGTCTTGGATGCTCATATCTTTCTGCTGAAGGACACGAATATCTGTCTCCAATTGATATTGTTTGGCAAAATTAGACTGTGTATACAAGCGTGCCAGATGATCCCAAACCTCCTTAGCAGTCTCGTATTTTGCCAATTGAGCACCTATTGAGTGCGCAACAGAATTATTAATCCACGTGATAATCTTTGAATTATCTGCCTCCCAAACATCCAATGATACAGCATAATCAAGGTCCGTCTGGTCTGTAGGCTTGTCTCGCACACCTGTGACATAACCCCACATCGATTTCTCCCGCAAGAAATTCTTCATAACATAACCCCAATACGAATAATTTTTGCCATCCAATTGAACACTAATCGACTGAAGAGAATCGTCTTTACGAGTAGCCATGATTCCAAAACCAAACAAAACCGAACGAATAAAACAAAACACAATGCAGAGAAGAAGTTGATTACCAAAGAGAAACTAGACGAACGAAAAGTTGTACGAACACAGCAAAAGTTGTGGATGAGATTAACAGTTCTTCTCTACGATTAACAGATCCATATGATGCCGGCTCTGATACCATGAAGAAATAGAGCGTGACCGAAAAGCTCAAGTCGTAGTATTATCAAAACTGAATAAAGAATACAAAGAGAATATGTTTATATACCTAGGGTAAACACAAAAAGAATAAAATGACTAATCTACCCTTGAGAGCTAACAATAATATATTCTAACAGCGATTAGCGACGGTTTAAACACACCGTCGCTATTGTCGACAGTTTAAGCAACAATCGTCGCTAAGATAAATCCGTCAGTCTCTGTCACCGATTATAAGAAGCCGTGTCACAAATATGCGTGCATTCTTTCCATCTTCGTCGAAAATAATTGTTCCTCATATTCATTCTTACAACTTATTTCTTTCATTCGATTTATATGTGCAAAATCTATCTTTTCTACTTCGATCATATATTAAAATTATTTGTTTACTTTATCGTCCATTTAAGTGGAAGAGATACGAAAATTTAATGTTTAATTTAGTTGATAATATTATAATTATGTATTGAGAAGTAATTTTAATATAAATAATTTAATTTAATATAAGAATGAGTTAATCTTAGTGTATTTAATACTAATGAAATTATAAAGTATTTTGTTACGTTTTTAAAGTATATTGAGAATAAGTTTTAAAATTTCACGTAATTTTAACCTCCGTAATTTATAATACAATTAATATTATAATTATTTATATAGTATACATAAAATTTCACGTAAATATAAAATCCGTAATTTATAAAAATATTCTAATTCCAATAGAACAATAAATATTATAATTATTGTAATTGTTGTAGATATAATATATTTTCAGTTTGAAAGAAACTATTCCTAACAGTTTAAATGAAGAATATGATTGAAATCTCACTATTCAAGAGATGGTGGAATAACACATAATAGCATAACATGACAAAAGTGGGTGGAATATCACTGAATACTTTTTGAATTTTGTAACCATGTGCTTTTGCTTTAATATTATAAATATAATATTATATCAAGTAAATATAATTATTGTAATTAAATTAAGTATATTAATTAAATTTGGTAATTATTGTAGATATAATATTATATCAAACTATTTTTTAATATCACGATTGTTATTGAAAATATATTATTTAACTAAATTATACTTATTTATATATTGTTAGTGAACAAAATAATAATTACATTAATATAATATAAATTATACAAACAAAATATTAAAAAAATTAATTAAATTATTTTCTCAGACGTGATTAGACGGAACTTGTAATAATATAACGGACGATGCTAATATCTGAAATAAATGACAAGTATTATAAAAAAAATTACATATTAAAATTACTTCTTAATATATAATTATAATATTATCAACGAAATTAAACATTAAATTTTCGTATCTTTTCAAATTAAATGGACGATAAAATAAACAAATAATTATAATATATGATCGAAGTAGAAAATATGGATTTTGCACATATAAATCGAATGAAAGAAATAAGTTGTGAGAATGAATATGAGGAACAATTATTTTCGACGAAAATGGAAAGAATACACGCATATTTGTGACACGGCTTCTTATAATTTGTAGTGACTGACGGATTTATCTTAGCGACAGTTTTTGCTTAAACCGTCGCCAATAGCGACGGTATATATAAACCGTCGCCAATAGCGACAGGTTTGCAAAAACTGTCGCCGATCTTCATTTTCTTTTTTTAAAATCTGTGCCCCACTTTCTTTTTTTAAAAAAAAAAACTTTAAAAAGGTGAATCCGGGACAGTAAGTCTCGGATTGTTATATTTTTACAAATCCTCAAAATTTGTCATATTTTTACAATTAGTTTATTTATTTATAATATTTTTAAAAAAAAACCCTGAGATATGCAGCGATGCCAACAGATGAGAGCATTCCACCAAAGATTAGATTTTGGGCTACTCTAGAATTGATTGAATTGTACATTTATTTTGATGGGATTATTAATTCATTTATGCGTGTCTTTTTTGTGTGTGTAACAATGATACATCTTCAATCTCTGTTTACCATTAAACCATTCATAGAGCCTTCATATTTGATTTACCTTTGCGTTTAAGAACAATGGACACCAAACCACTCCACGATTAGCGAAGTTTGTTATTCTTGTAAATCCATACGAATGACATACTTGAATCAACCATCTTAATCAATATCCTGAATCAGGTCTATGATCAGATGCTTTGTTCTTCGTGTAGAATGCAAAGGAAATCCACACGAAATTTGAGTCGAGATTAGATTGCCGGAATTCCAAAATTCCGGAAAGCAGCGGAAGGGTCTGGCGGCGGCGCATGGTGGAAGAAGGTTGCCCGAATTTGGTGATGGTGAGGAGATAAGAGAAGAAGATTTTTTGTTGACAAAAACTTGTGTGTAAAAGTTATGTTTTTTCATATAACTCTTAATGATTAATAATAATTAATTGAGTAATTCAATATATATTCTAGATTCTTCTAGAATTTTCATGAGAATTTTGCAATTAGTAGTCGGTACTACTACTTTTATATTTAATTAGTATATTCAAAATTTACTAAATAAATAATTTGTGAACTCATTATAACCTCGATCGATAATCAAACACTGCTGATGTATCGAAGGTACAAATCTCGTTCACATGATGAAAAATTAAAATTTCGAATGACAAAATTTTCTACAGATCCATTTTTTACAACTTTCAGTTTTGTGAACCCCTTCATTAAAATAGACAGTTCACTCTGTTTACTTAATTTTCGGTTAAGCTAACTTCCATTGCATAGAATCAGCTTATAAACTCCTTTATAAGTAAATTATTTAATCTTCATAAAACTACATCCACCAAATTCAGTTCTTTGAATTTGATTATCTTAACAGGAACACGGAATCAATTTCTTGTGTGACCTTCAACGGTTCAGGGATACAACTAGTCGTGATTTCATAACTTCATGTGACTCATAGCAACATTTTTTCATATTCGAGCTTACCTTTTTAGCCTCATTTTTTTTTTTCATCAACCATTTGATAAAGAAAGTAGAACTGAAGTCTGATTGCACCCGTCAGATCATAGTAAGTGCGTCTAGTAGCATTGTTCCATAATCCTTTAGGTATCACTGATAGTGCTTGCAAGAACCTTAATTTATGGTTAGCGAACAGTAAAATCCCTTCAACTCATAACCCTGATCGAATCCGAAACTGTTGATATATCGAGAGTTGTAAATGAATTAGATAACAATGTGTGGGGACCCGGGCTCTAACTCTTTTCTTTGGGATTCAATGGATCATTAATATAAAAAGTGGGTCAAATTTTCGCTTTTCAACATTAATTCTAATGTATATAAACAAGCATAAATTCTTTATTTAAATTACAAACATAAGGTACAACATGTCTTGTTCCATCCATTCTCAACAACTAGTAATTAAATATAGTACATATCAAAGGTACAACTACTAGTTCTTCTGCTATGCCCAAGATCACCACGCTATGTCCATCTCTCATCCTCTGCATGACCCAGATCCTGCCCCACCTGTTGTTATGCACACATACAGACATAACAACAGCCGGAAACTCCGGTGAGAACAAATCTCAGTATAAACATGTGTACATGCATATAATCAATCTAAACATGAAACATGCTATTATGAATGACAATCATATAAACATGCAATGCGAATCAAACCATGTCTGGACTTGACTCGACTAGAACTCTAGGGATCCCGGTGTGAATAAGACGTCAATGGCTGTCACCTACCCTCCCACTCGGGGTGACTGTACGTCTTATTCCTAGACTTCGGTCTGAGCTGTATCAACGACTGCAATAGGTGTCAGGGCTGCTCCTAAGCTGAGATACACCGAACATCTAGATATTTGACAATGGCTGTCAATGACTCTCCTATCTTAAATGCAATGAATATCGATCTGTAAACAAAGCATGCTCATATTCATATCTGAATATCACAATGATCTTATATGCTTGAATACAATTCTAAAAACAATTCATAAACATGTGATCATATATACAATAATTCTAGTATGTGATTTTGGTTGGGAAACTCAAATAATATCTTATTTGAGTTGTGACTTCCCAAACAAACATGGCTTATACCTTTCTTGTCGTAGGAATCAATCGAAGTCTCGAAGTCGATATCAAGTCTGTCAATCAAATCTGAAAGAGATACATTGATACACATTCTATCAATTCCTATCCCATTCAACACATCTATGAATCAATACTCTATCTTAATACCATTCGACGGCATAACTGTAGATTCTCGATAAACCGAACAACTCACACCTCAATAATCCATCACAATATCAAGCTAGAACACAATAGTTCTGCACCATCTATTCTTAAAACATGCTGGAATTCATAGCAAACGCATACGATATCCGATAATCAAACCGTTTACGATTCTACCATGTCAATAAGCTCAAGAACGCGTATTTACAAGTATATCAGAATTTTCCCAACATGAAATCTTCCAAACATGTTGAATCTGAAAGATATTTACATCCACTTGTAGCCTTGGTTGAGAGGAGTAAGAATCTATAATCGAAAGAAAATTCGGATAGCTACATCTTGAGAAATCTTACCCCAAAGCCTTGAAGAAATTGAGGATTCTTGAGAGAAATCTCGGTTCTCAGCTTCTGAAACGATGAAAGAATGAATCAGCACTAAGTATTTATACCTCAAGCCATGTGTCAACATAAGAATAAAGGTGGACTTCTCGCATGCAGCACCGCGGGTGCGCTATGCTCTCGGCAACCCTAACATTTTCCAAAAGTAGCGACCGCGGGTGAGATCTTCTCACCACGGGTGCGGTCTTGCTGCACCGCGGGTGCGGTCTTGCTGCACCGCGGGTGCGGTGATGCTACGAATAAAATTTGCCAACTTTCTGTCCATGCACCGCGGGTGCGGTGTCTCCTAGCACCGCAGGTGCGGTGTGGCTTCGCCAGCACATTCAAAATTCCATAATTTATGACCGCGGGTGCACTCTTGTTCTAAGCGCGGGTGCGGCCTCTCACACATGAAATATTTCATACTTTCATCTTATGACATGCATTCTCATATCCTCCGAGTCGTAATTCAATAAAGACTAATAATCTCGAGCCTTACATTTCTTCCCCTCTAAGAAACGATTTCGCCCTCGAAATCGTACATCATTCTTATCCATGCAAGCATCGAAAGTAATAACATCAAAGTGAGATCAATACTTACATCATTGAAATAACTCGGGGTGTTTCTGTCGCATGTCGGCTTCTGTCTCCCATGTCGCTTCTTCAGCGCCGTGACGACTCCATTGGACTTTCACTAGAGGAATAATCTTCGTTCTAAGCTTCTTTTCCTTCCGATCAAGAATATAGCTCAATGTCTGATCAAGCTCAGCTTCATCGGGCTGAATGACATGAGAAATATCTGGCATGTATCTATGCAACATCGATACATGAAAAACGTCATGTATTCCAGATGGAGAAGGAGTAAGAGCCAGTCGATATGCTCGATCGCCAATCTTCTCTAGGATCTCATAAGGACCAACGTATCTAGGAGACAACTTCCCACGCTTGCCAAATCTGACAACGCCTCTGAATGGGGAAATCTTTAGAAACACCCTGTCTCCTTGCTCAAATACTAACGGTCGACGTCTGATGTTGGCGTATTTCGCTTGCCTATCTTGTGCCGTCTTCATCCTCTTCTGAATGACTTTCACTTTCTCTGTCATGCCACGAATCATATCTGGCCCAAGTTCTGGTACCTCTGAGATGTCATCCCAGTACAGCGGAGATCTGCACTTCTTACCATATAAAGCTTCAAATGGTGCCATCTCAATGCTCGTCTGATAGCTATTATTGTAAGAGAATTCGCAAAGAGGTAGGGAATCTTGCCAACTAGTGCCAAAATCTAGCACTACGGCTCTCAACATATTCTCTAGGGTCTGGATAGTCCGCTCTGACTGTCCGTCTGTCTGAGTATGATAAGCAGTACTCAGGTGTAATGTCGTACCCAAAGCCTGCTGTAAACTGTGCCAGAAGTGAGAAGTAAATCGTGGGTCACGATCTGATACGATAGACTTCGGCACACCATGTAATCTGACTACCTCTCGAACATATATCTCCGCCATCTGATCGTGTTTGTAAGTCATTCTGTACGGGATGAAACAAGCTGATTTTGTCAATCTGTCGATAACGACCCAGATCGCACCACAGCCTCGGGAAGATCGGGGTAACTTCGTCACGAAATCCATGGAAATGTGGTCCCATTTCCATTCAGGAATAGACAAACTCTGAAGTAACCCTCCAGGTTTCTTCCTCTCGGCCTTCACCTGTTGGCAATTTAAGCATTTAGACACATACTATGCGATGTCTGAATTCATCTGCTTCCACCAGAACTGTGTCTTCAGATCATTGTACATCTTCCTGCCACCAGGATGAATGCTGAACCGACTACAGTGCTTCGGACATAATCTGATGTCTCAAGTCTGAAACATCTGGCACTAAGAGACGGTTATTGACGTACAAAACATGCTCACGCACCTGATATTCTGACAAATGCCCTGATCTGACCATTTGAATCGATCTCTGCACATTCTGATCTGTTCTTTGTGCTTCTTTAATCCTCATAATCAAGTCTGGCTCAACTTGAATAGCAGCAAGTCGTAGTGGCCTCCTATCTGTATCAAATTCTAATCTAGAGAAACAACAATTTTCTACTAACTTCGTAACACCTATCGTCGATAAAGATAGGGAACAGACCTTTCGACTCAAAGCGTCCGCTGCTGCATTTGACTTCCCTGGATAGTATTTGATTTCGCAATCAAAATCTTTCAGCAGATCAAGCCATTTACGCTGTCGCATATTCAGTTCTGATTGAGAAAATAAGTACTTTAGGCTTTTATGGTCTGAGTAGATCTCAAATTTCTCGCCATAAAGATAATGACGCCAGATCTTCAGTGCAAATACGATAGCCGCCAATTCAAGATCATGAATGGGGAATCGAGTCTCGTGAGTCTTCAACTGTCTTGAAGCATATGCGACCACATGACCTCGCTGCATAAGAACACATCCCAAACCTCTGTGAGAGGCATCACAATATACAACGAAATCACCCGTACCTGAAGGAATCATCAAGACAGGTGCACTGGTCAGCCTCTTCTTCAATTCTAGAAAGCTAGACTCACACTCTTCAGACCATAGGAATGGCGCATTCTTCTGTGTCAATTGTGTAATTGGCTTCGCAATACGGAAGAAATCCTGGATGAATCGTCTATAGTATCCTGCTAGACCCATGAAACTGCGTATTTCTGGCACAGAAGTCGGTCTCGACCAACTGATCACAGCTTCCACTTTACTCGGATCTACAGAAATACAATCTCCATATATGATATGTCCCAAAAAGACAATTCGATTCAACCAAAATTCACACTTTGACAATTTGGCATACAATCTCTCATTTCTCAGTGTCTGCAATACAATTCTGAGATGTTCTGTATGCTCATTCCTGTTCTTAGAATACACCAGAATATCATCAATAAAGACAATCACAAAATCATCCAAGTATCTCTGAAAGATTTGATTCATCAAGCCCATAAATACCGCCGGAGCATTGGTTAAACCAAAAGGCATGACAATAATTCGTAATGCCCATACCTGGTTCGAAATGCTGTCTTCGGTATGTCTACATCTCGAACTCGGAGCTGATGATATCCGGATCGCAAATCAATCTTAGAATAAACAGAGGATCCTTGCAACTGATCAAATAAATCATCAATTCTAGGCAAAGGATACTTATTCTTTATCGTTGCCTTATTCAGTTGCCTGTAATCGATACACAACCGCATCGATCCATCTTTCTTTCGCACAAAATGTACCGGAGCGCCCCAAGGAGATACACTAGGTCTGATATATCCCTTGGCTAGCAGATCTTCCAATTGTGCTTTCAATTCTTTCAACTCTATCGGCGCCATCCTATACGGAGCTCTCGAAATAGGAGTGGTACCTGGAATCAGATCAATACTAAAATCTACCTCTCGCACTGGAGGTAACCCTGGAATTTCTTCTGGAAACACATCTGCAAATTCCCGTACTACTGGCAAATCTGCCAATGTCGGGCTAGATTTCTGTACATCTACAGCATACACAAGGAACCCATCTGCTCCTTTCTGCAACAACTTATTCATAGTCAAAGCCGAAATCAAGGGAATCCGAGATCGGGAACCCTTACCGTAGAATTTCCACTCTTCTGCCATTTCTGGTCTGAATCTGACAATCTTGTGGAAACAATCCACGGTGGCTCTGTACTTTGTTAACATATCAATACCAACAATGCAATCAAAATCATCTAACCCAAGTACTATACAATCTAGATCAATTTCATGACCCTCAAACTGTAAGATGCAATGTCTAACCGTAGTCACCGATATCAAACCACTTCCCAACGGCGAAGTAATAGACACGACATCTAACAAAGACTCAACAGGCAGAGAATGCAATAATGCAAATCGTTCTGATATGAATGTATGCGATGCACCCGTATCTATCAATATATAAGCAGGATAACCGCAAAGGAAACAGTTACCTGCAATGACATCATCTGGGGCATCTTGTGCTTGCTCCTCTGTCAACGCAAACACTTGAGCCTTTTGTCGAGTCTGCTGACTCCCGGTATGACCACCTCTGGCTCGAGGCTGGGTCTGTGCAGGTGGCGGCTGAAAGGAGTGAACAGATGAAGCTTGCCTCTCGGGCTGAGCTACGGATGCTGATGACCCTGCACCCTGAAATCTCGATGCTTCACTTCTCTGAGGACAGACCTTGGCATAATGCCCTGGTTGCTTGCATATGTTACATCTGCCCACTACACCCTAACACTGTTCTGTGGCATGCTTACCTCCACAAGTACTGCAATATCCACTTGTCACCTCTAAACTCTGGCCAGGACCTCTCTGTCTTGACCCGCTGGAGCTCGAAGAACTGCTCCCTGCCCTCTTAAACTGTTTGCCCTTAGCTTTCAGTTGATCCTTCCGTCCACTGCTACTACCACCGCTATCAAATCTAGGAGGAGGTTGTACTGGTGGTAGTGGTGGTCTTGGACTCGGGGCAACATACGGAACACTTCGTTGTCTCAACAACCTTGCTTCAGCTCCTTTGGCACGATTCAATGCATCTGCGAAGTTGTTGGGTCTCCCCGTATTCACCAACGTAAAGATATCTGGATTCAGGCCATTTATGAACTGATCTGCTACGGCCTCATCATTACCTGAAACGTGAGGTGCAAAGCGAAGCAAAGAAGAAAATTTAGCAACATACTCTTCAATGTTCAATTGCCCTTGCCTCAGGTTTGCAAATTCAGCGCCTTTATCTTTGCGGTAGGATACAGGAAAGAATCGCTGATAAAACTCTGTCTTGAATACTTTCCATGTAATCTCGGTGCCACGCTGTTCTAGTGCTCTCCTAATATTCAACCACCAATACTTAGCCACGTCTTGCAGTTGATGGTCAATGAGTTTCACTCGTTTCTCATCACTATATTCCAGAGACTCGAATAACATCTCGATATCCTCCAACCAGCTTTCACATTCAATTGCATTTTCTGTACCCTTTAAGGTCGGTGGTCGGAATGACTGGAATCGCTTTAATAGAGTCTCCATAGGCGTAGCGGTAACATCCATCGTATCACCAGATGTGCTACCCTGTTCTGGTGCTGGTGGTCGTAAAGGAACGGCTGCTCTTCTAGGAGGCATGTATCTGCTATTCAAACAGTTTAGTATATCATATATACAACTGTCTCAGCCCTCCTCTGATCATTTACCTCTGATTCAGAATCGGTTCTGATTCAGTCTTAACCCATACATGCTGCAATCAAATCAGATAACACAACACGTAATAGGGAAAGCAAAAAATCATGCTAGCATATCAAAAGCAAGAAAGAAGACTCAATCTACCCCGCTCATTCTACTCTATCTCAGTCTACAGAACCTACTGCTTTGATACCACCTGTTGTGGGGACCCGGGCTCTAACTCTTTTCTTTGGGATTCAATGGATCATTAATATAAAAAGTGGGTCAAATTTTCGCTTTTCAACATTAATTCTAATGTATATAAACAAGCATAAATTCTTTATTTAAATTACAAACATAAGGTACAACATGTCTTGTTCCATCCATTCTCAACAACTAGTAATTAAATATAGTACATATCAAAGGTACAACTACTAGTTCTTCTGCTATGCCCGAGATCACCACGCTATGTCCATCTCTCATCCTCTGCATGACCCAGATCCTGCCCCACCTGTTGTTATGCACACATACAGACATAACAACAGCCGGAAACTCCGGTGAGAACAAATCCCAGTATAAACATGTGTACATGCATATAATCAATCTAAACATGAAACATGCTATTATGAATGACAATCATATAAACATGAAATGCGAATCAAACCATGTCTGGACTTGACTCGACTAGAACTCTAGGGATCCCGGTGTGAATAAGACGTCAATGGCTGTCACCTACCCTCCCACTCGGGGTGACTGTACGTCTTATTCTTAGACTTCGGTCTGAGCTGTATCAACGACTGCAATAGGAATCAGGGCTGCTCCTAAGCTGAGATACACCGAACATCTAGATATTTGACAATGGTTGTCAATGACTCTCCTATCTTAAATGCAATGAATATCGATCTGTAAACAAAGCATGCTCATATTCATATCTGAATATCACAATGATCTTATATGCTTGAATACAATTCTATAAACAATTCATAAACATGTGATCATATATACAATAATTCTAGTATGTGATTTTGGTTGGGAAACTCAAATAATATCTTATTTGAGTTGTGGCTTCCCAAACAAACATGGCTTATACCTTTCTTGTCGTAGGAATCAATCGAAGTCTCGAAGTCGATATCAAGTCTGTCAATCAAATCTGAAAGAGATACATTGATACACATTCTATCAATTCCTATCCCATTCAACACATCTATGAATCAATAATCTATCTTAATACCATTCGACGGCATAACTGTAGATTCTCGATAAACCGAACAACTCACACCTCAATAATCCATCACAATATCAAGCTAGAACACAATAGTTCTGCACCATCTATTCTTAAAATATGCTGGAATTCATAGCAAACGCATACGATATCCGATAACCAACTTTCTGTCCATGCACCACGGGTGCGGTGTCTCCTAGCACCGCAGGTGCCACCGGCTTCGGCAGCACATTCAAAATTCCATAATTTATGACCGCGGGTGCGCTCTTGTTCTAAGCGCGGGTGCGGCCTCTCACACATGAAATATTTTGTACTTTCATCTTATGACATGCATTCTCATATCCTCCAAGTCGTACTTCAATAAAGACTAATAATCTCGAGCCTTACACAATGTAATGTATCTTTAAGTAATAATAATGATATTTGCAACTGAGGAAACGCATTTCCAAAATGCACGTCTTACTGTGGCCAGAGATTCATTCCACTATTAACTTATCATATCATATATGATATATTCACTCATGGGTGGGTGGTAAATCTCTGATTACAATGCATTGACTCCTATGTATTTCGAAACTACATCCAACCTCATCACCTAATTACTCTCAATAGAGTCGGTAAATATATCAAATTTCATGCTAATAAGTAAAGCCTTCACGTTGTTCTAGGTCAAAGGACTAATGTTATACATTCATAACCACAGACTTTTTCACTTAATAAGTGATAACCAAAGTTCGAGTGAAGACTGTTTAATGCATCATCAAATGATCATACATCTGAATGAATGGACATATATGTCCTTACCAATAAAACATGATGTTTACATCACAGATGCTAGTCTCAAGCTCAAGCAACCTTTATCTTTATTTTAGGCGGTTGAATCGACTAGGAAGTAATTTAAAATATACAGTAAATTTTCTAATGAGTTTCTTTATCTTATCCTGAGAGACAAACCCGATGCTACCTATTGTATATTCATGGACTTTATCTATGCAGTTTGTATGAGTATATCGATAAATTAAATGTCATAACTTGATAAAACCTTAAAATATTATTTTTACATAAAGAGTCAATAAAATTCAAACCATAAGTTGGCTGGTTAGGCACTTAATCTAACAATCTATCACTTGTCTTATAGCCAATTACCCATAGATCTCAAACCCATTGCTTCAAGATGATTCTCAAATAATGGTCCTAGCAGGGGCTTTGTCAGTGGATCAACAACGTTATCTGCATATATGACTCTTTCTATTGATATGTCTCATATTCCCACAATCTCCCGGATTATGTGGAAATTCCTCTGTAACGTCCGAAAACCCGATCACAGTAACCACATGCATGCATGCAAATTTATTTGAAATTATTTAAATGAGTTATCTAGAATCTTTTTTCAGTATCTGCATGATTTTATAATTATTTAACCGAATGTTATGGATGTAAACTTTACGCAGTTGAATACGCGATGCACGACAGAAAGCGAGAGAAACGGGGACGATTTTGATAAAGTTTCTATTTTTAGAAAGTTATAAATAGAAACTTGAGACTCAAATCCAAATTATGAAAGCCGCAAATCTATTTATAGTAAGGAAAAAACTTAATCGGTAGCGAACTTTTGCTAAGAAAATGAGTAGTTTCGGGTGTGCGGTACTAGAATTGAGTAGCACTACATATTTTAAAATTTCGTTGGGACTTTTTAGTGGATTAATTATGGGTTTAATTAATTCCTTATTGGGCTTAGATTAGTAAGGATTTAATTAAAATAATTCGGGCCCTTAACTAATCCAAAGCCCACTTAACAACTTACTGATTTAATTAAATACAACCTACCCACCCTACACCCCTCATTCACGTTACTTTTATCTTCAGCATGCACAACTCACACACACTAGAAATCTAGGGGGCCGAACTCTAGAGGATGGAAGGGAAGGGAGAAATATTTTCGTCTCGTTCGTCTCTCGTCGCACCAACTCTTTTATATCGTAAGAATAAAGGAACAAGGCATGTTTTCAAACCCTTTTTTCATGCACCATTTAATCAATAATACTGCATGTATGCTGATGTTGTGTGAATAATTGTAAGGATGATTGTTTTCAATTCCATATTTGTGAATCTCGTGTTTTCATAAAGGATCCTTAACGTTCTTGAATTTTTGAAGGAGGGATGCAAACCAAGATATCTAAGGGCTGGTCTATATGTTTAAGAGTAGAATTTAAGGGACAAATGCTGAACCAAGGAGCCCCATAGGGCTGTCCATCCCGTGCGGCTTGGGTGGCCTATTGGCCATGGGGGCTGCATGGGAACCTAGCCATGGTCTGGAGGGTTGGTTTAGGGTCCTAGTAAGGTCTTGGTTGGGGACGGATAGGACCTGGACGAGCTTGGGAAGCACAGTGGTTGTGACTCCATAGGGCTTACGTGTTGGATTGTTTTGAAGCATGGGGGTTCCTAGGGCTAAGGGGTCAGTTCAAGGGCTGGAACATGGGTTAGGGTTGTGCCTTAGGGTCCTGGTAAGGGTCTAGTGGGAGCCAAGAGTCGAGCCAAGGGTAGACACAGCCGCTGGAGCCTTTGTTCCTCGACTGCACGTGAAGAGCCATATGGTGCGCTGTTGATGTGAATGGATTAGAGCTTAGGGAATTGCTCTGTGTCCGAAAGGGCTTGACCATGCTCTTGTTTAGGGTCAAAGAGAGCGTTCTAGAGCCTATTTTGGGGTTGTTTCGAGCCGTGATCCGTTCGGGGCCGTAAATTTCCCAAACATGTTAAAAAGGGATGAATTGTGCCTAGGTTAAAATTTTAAATCCATGTTTCGGTTTTAACTTGGGCTTGGGGAATTCATGCAACTTAAATTGTGTCTTAAAACATTAATAAAGGTCTGGTCTCGTGTTGGTTTGAGTCGGATGTGTATTTTGGTCATTTGTTTAACCGAAAACGCAAAAACGGTGGGAAACAAATCATCCGGTAAGAAAATTGAGTCGTTTTTGAAATGTAGGTCCTAAGATTGAATTTCCAACTATTGGATATTTTTGGTGTTTTTAAAGTTTTGAAATTGAGTCGTTCTCATTGAGTCAAATTCTGGGGTCGTCCGGGTACATATAGCGTTGAAACGTGTGCGGTCGGTTCGAGAAAGGTCGAGGGCGGTTTGAAATTTCCTAAAACAATTCCACATCATGTAAAACGTTATTTTTTGAATTTTTAAAGTATATGCATGATATATGTAATTTTTAGAAGTTTTAATGTATTTGCACGTATATTCTATTTTTAGCAATTTCGACGTATACGAATGGTATGAGATATTTTCGGAAATTTTAAAGACTTCAAAAGGTTGTGAATTTTTTATGAAATGATAAAGTAAAAGAAAATATTTTTGGGAAATGTGAATTGATCGTGACGTAAAAGAAGTAAGTGATCCATTGAAAACCAGAACGGTGAACTTGCAATGACAAAGGGAGTGAACCGTCGAAAATGGAGGCGGAAATCTCAATAATAATGGATCCATTGAAAAAGTGAACGATTAGTTATTTTTATGATAAGCGGTGTAATTGTCGAAGAAGTGGACGTTGAACCCGACGACATTGTACTATGTTTATAGATTTATCAATCGAATAAATGTTGTCACTTTCGAGGATAAAAAATCACCTAAAAATGAAAATTTTAAATGAAAAATGTTCATATGTAAGCACGGTATAAAAAATTTCATATTTTTGAAGGTCTCATGTTTGCATAGAAAAGACTATTTTTATTTTTTATACATGTGATTGTTACTTGCTATATGAGGTTTGAGCATTCTGAGTCATTATACTCACTAGCTTTGAATGGTTGCAGGTGATGACGATGTTGATTCGTGAGGTGCGGACTATCGAGTAATCCGAGAGGCGCAGTGCATACCCTAGGACCTAGAAATTCCGCATATGTTAAAAACTTTTGATGATTTTATGGATTATGGCTTTTATTTATAGAGTGTTGAGATGTTATAATTTATTGATTTTGAATTTTAGACTTTTATTGTTTTATTTACTCATTCTGGTTTTGGATATTATGTAATTCATTTATTGATTATTTATGTAATGCCACATATTCGACGACTGTCTTCACTGTACCAAGATGGGTCTTTTCCAACGTGCTTATGTCCTCACTCACATGAACCCTAGGAAATTTCCCAGGGCACCCATCCCAGAATTTCCCCAAGTCAAGCACGCTTAACTTTGGAGTTCTTATATGATGAGCTACAGGAAAGAAGATGCACCTTCGAAAACTCTTTGATGAGATAAATCAGTTTAGTGATAAATTGAATCTTGATGTCAATGTCAATCAGTTAACTTAAAGGACGGAAATAAACATAAAGACAGATTGAATACTTGATAAATAAAGAACATGAAGATTTATGGATGTAAGGAGACTTCAAAAGTTTCTACGCCACCCCTTCTATCTCAATTATATGATATTTATTAAAAGACTTTGATCAATACAGAAGCTATAATAACCCACTTCAGTTTGGACTGAAGACTGCCAAACTGAAACTCTTAGTATCAATACAATATTATCAATATGCGACTGATGAATGGTTGCTCAAAATTTTTATCCCAGCTGAACTCCTCGGCTATTGATAAGCTTTTCTCTCTAACGATAACATCGAATGTATTTGAATAGTTATATCCATTGATTTTTCCTGTCTAGACACGTCATTAATCTTCTTACAATAGTACACTGTGGCTTTTCTGAAATGTGGCGCTCCCATCACAATTTAAAGTCTGCTTTGTACAAATTGTCGGTTGTTGGATAAAATTTTTAACTGATGACGTGTCAAGCTGATTTATCAGCTGAATGTAACATCATATATTAAATAGTTACAAATAATTATTTAATAAAAAAAATTTTCCTTAATTATCCCCGGTCTCCGTTCCTCGTTCCAGCGCGAAAACTATTAAAAGCCCTTATACATGAAACTTAAATAAACCATGAAATAAAACACATATACATGCAATAATCATGCAATTAATACATTAAAATAATTTAATAAAATAAATTTGATAACTTGTATGCATGAAGTTCACGTGGACCTTCAAATTTTTGAGACGTTATAATGCATATAAAGTAAATGTCATAACTAGATACAACCGTAAAATAGTATTAAAATAAAATAGCTTTCACATAAGAGTCAATAAAACTCAAACCACAAGTTGACTCGCTGAACACTTACTCTAACAAAATCAACACATATTGATATAAAATGATATTTATTCCATTTTGAAGTTATCTACACAATCAATGATGACAAGTGACACCGTCCTTAATATATTTTATGGCTGTAGCAGGTATATTTTTTTAATGGAATTGAATTTGATTTATGGCATGTTATTCACTTTTCTTTGTGTTTTGACAAATATAAACTATATTATCATTGACGTGTTGTTTTCTAACTCCTAGCTAAATGCTGGTGTGTAGTGGATGATATATATTGTTAAGTAATATCAAGGAATATGGCCATGTGTTTATTGGGATCTTGTAACACCGTTGAGTGATTTGATATCACCAACTCTTTACATAATTCATAAATTGTTTAGTTCTTTAATCATATGTTTGGACAAATGTTTGACATCTCTTGATAAAGAATTTTCTTTGGAATGCTCTGGAAAACCTGTCTGTTGTGGGGAACCTCCGCAGTGTATTTATTCTTTGACAGCAAAAAGAAATATGACGAAGGTTGATCTCTATACCACGAAATCTACGGAGGGGTGATTTCTTGTATTGGGGATGGATGAAACATACGATTTCAAACATATCATAAATAGAATCCGACTTTGATTTAACACTTATGGCACAGTTTCTTGTCTTAAAGAAACTATTATTTGATATGTTCACTTTATTTCTTTGAATAATGCTTAAAGTGACGATTGTCTTCCTCATTTAGTAGTCAAGTAATTGGATATGAACTCTTTATGCCCGGATATTCACCGCCTAGTAAGTCAAAGTTCCATATCTATGGGGAAAAACGTACATTATTTTCAACCAAAATATTCTACCCCTTGTGAGCTTAGCTAGCTAGCTTTGAAAATGTGTCATTATCATTGAATGCACCTGTTCCTTTATACATCTTAATTCTTTGGCCACTGCGTACTGCTTCCAGGAAACTTGCATGATGAATGATTTTATATATATGTTGCTTACCCTTGTCAGCAAGAATTGTGTAGCGAACAGGTTTCTCCAAAAATTCGAATTCTGATCTGGGATTCCATTTTCTTTTTATTTGAGAAATCTTGGATATTTTTCTCCCAATTATTACCTCTTTTCTAGACCTGTTTTTGCACCAAAGCTCTTGGTTGCTTCCTGCAAGTAGATAGATTAGCTAACAAGTGCGAGATTTGAGGTAAGTTTCCTGATTTTGTACTGATGCGCAATTCAGAAATTCTATATTTTTCTGACATAAAAAAATGACAGGACATGGTGAAATAACTATATGGATTTCATAAGACTGCAAAATTTTCTTCCTCCCCTTATCCCGCATTATCCAATCTATCGAATTCGTGAATACCACCTATGAGTCGAAACTAGTCTTGGGAGAGGGTATCTCACATTAATTTGCTTTTTTTTCATTTTTTTTTCAGCGTCTAGATAATTTCTAATCACACGTGATAATATATTGGTTTTAAGAGTAGATAATTTAATATGAACACATGTATGTGCCAGACTTGTAATGGAGAGCTGTAAACGAAATAATTCAGCAAATGAAGATTGCCATGAAGAACTCCCGTCATTGATTCGACCTATATCTGCTAACGGGGTGACTGACTATGATAGCGTGACCGAGCCTTGTTGTGAAAATGACCAGCTCAAATCTACTTGTTTTCGACCTCTAAGGACATCGAATTTTGTAAGTTTGCAGCTAATTTTTCTTGTTGAGCATGACCGGGTTAAAATAAATTGATTTGTTACATCAAAATGAACATTTTTCATGAATTTTCTTGGCTTGCAGTTTCGTTATGTATGACCTATTAGCTAAGATATGTTTTGTGTTGATTCAATGTGACAGGGAATTGAAGCAGCTGCTATGGAAGGACAAAACAATGTCTCTAAGACAGAAAAAATGCATTCTGTTTCCATTAGCATGCCGCCTTCTCCCATTGGAGATCACATACATAAAACAAAGAGAGTTCTTTTTAGAGATGACGACATGATTCTGGGACACGAAATTCCCAGTTCCAGTGATGTTGATAAAGATGTTAGTTCTCGAACAAGGCAGACCAAGTTTTATTCTCAACCACTGCCTAAAGGCTCTGCGCTTAATGAGGCCATTACTGCTGGAAAATCTTCAAACCTTCCGGCAAGGAATCCCAGGACTGAGAAACTAAAAGATAAACGATTCGATTCTTTCAAGACGTGGTCTGGAAAACTTGAGAGACAGTTATCTAACTTGCGTGGTAAACATCACGAAAACGAGCAAGAACCTCAGACCGAGCTGCAGCGTGTAGAGATGGAAACTATACCCGTGGATCGATACTTCGATGCATTGGAGGGACCAGAGTTGGATACGCTAAGGGTATTTTCTTTTTGTTTTTTTGGTCAAATTAAGTTTTGCTGATATTCTGATCACAAAATAGCTTTTTCTTGACAGGCTTCTGAAGAAGAAATACTTCTTCCTGATGACAAAGCATGGCCTTTTCTTCTACGATTTCCGATTTCCTCTTTCGGTATCTGTCTTGGTGTCAGCAGCCAGGCTATCATGTGGAAAGCACTGGCTTCATCCGAATCAACAAAGTTCCTTCATGTCAACCCGAATATTAATCTTGTTCTCTGGTTCATATCGATTGCTCTAATGGCAATTGTCGCCATAGTTTATGCCCTGAAAATTATCTTCTATTTCGAAGCAGTTCGCCGTGAGTATTACCACCCAATTCGTGTCAACTTCTTCTTTGCTCCCTGGATCGCCCTTCTTTTCTTGTTTCTTGGGATTCCGCCTTCGGTAACTCAAACCCTTCATTCTTTTGTGTGGTACATTTTGATGACGCCGATTTTTTGCCTCGAGCTTAAGATATATGGACAGTGGATGTCTGGAGGACAAAGGAGGCTGTCTAAAGTGGCAAATCCCTCGAATCATCTGTCGATTGTCGGGAACTTTGTCGGGGCGTTGCTTGGTGCATCGATGGGGCTAAAAGAGGGGCCAATTTTCTTTTTTGCGGTTGGATTGGCACATTACATTGTGTTATTTGTGACTCTTTACCAGAGACTTCCGACAAATGAGACGCTCCCAAAGGAGTTGCACCCAGTTTTCTTTCTGTTTGTAGCTGCTCCAAGTGTTGCGTCCATGGCATGGGCTAGGATTCAGGGGTCGTTTGATCATGGATCGAGGATTGCTTACTTCATTGCCTTGTTTCTCTATTTCTCACTGGTTTGTTCTCAAAGACTTTTAACTTGGCATATATATTATTCATCTCCCGTCAGTGTTTGATCTTTTATTTTCATTTCCTGCCTTGTTTTCAGGCTATTCGAGTTAATTTCTTTAGAGGCTTCAGGTACATTTCTTTTACCATAGTTGGATGATGGGAACATTTGAGAAAACTAATAGTTTAGACCAAAAAACACAAGTGAACAATTGGATATTCAATTTATTAGTAGTTGAAATAACTAAATTTTAAAACTGCGCTCGGAAACTTTCTGACAACACCCTTGAAATAGTCCCCGAAAGGACAACGTGAATGTGAGTCCGTAGTATCGACAACGTAAAACTTCTGGTTGAACTTTTTCATTCACGTTTAGTGTGAGATGGGTGTCACAATTATCCTCTTTCAGAAAACAAAATCTTCATCTCAATATATTTTCATGCTGCATTTGATTGGTTTAGAGGCATCTTCGCGTCCGACGGGTACTCCTTCCAAGAGGCATGACACTTGTTCACCCCATTTTAGTTCAAATTTTTCTGAGTTCTTCCTCACTATCATCCTCAGGTTTTCACTGGCATGGTGGGCTTACACTTTCCCAATGACCGGTGCAGCAGTTGCCACCATCAGGTACTCAACCGCGGTCACAAGCACCGTGACCAAAACTTTAACCGTCAGCCTATGCATTTTAGCCACACTCACAGTGGCAGCATTACTCGTGACGACGATCATCCACGCTTTTGTACTCCGCGACTTGTTCCCAAATGACATTGCCATTGCAATTAGTGAAAGAAGGCCGAAAACCTCACTAAGATGGTATCATAGGAAATCCGGCAGTGCAGACACAAATATCAAACAGTTCCTTAAATATTCGAACACAGATGACAAGGATATTGAGGCTTCTGCTAATCCTCCAAGCGGAGGAGCCATACATGCTATATAGGTGGCTGAATCACTTTTTTATCACTCGGAGAATGTATAAAATACTCATGTATATAGGGAGGTGTAAAGGGTAGGGAAAATCGTCTCTTCTGGCCACTCCGTCCCTTTACCACCCCTGCAAAGTTCGGTAACGACGAACCCTGGCCAAGTTCAAGAATCATCGAAGTTTTTTTTTTCTTTTCAGGGGAGGAATTTTCTTTAATTTGGAGAGTCCCTGTGAACTTGATGAGCAAAGAAGAAATGAGGTTTCATAGTGAGCCAATCATATCTCAAATTATAGATCTTTGTACGTTATATTTTCTTAGAATGTCTACTTATATTCCAGAATCCAATAAATAATCAAGATTCTGATTTGTCCATGATATAATTCATACTAAAATTGATATCTCAACGTAATATCCAAATATACTTTATAAAAGACATAAAAGTATTTAAAAAAAACATAACAGAGGATGAACTTTTAGCAATAAAATAAAATAATTAGATGTCCTGTAAAATGAAAAAAAATTGTTATACTTCATTAAAGGCTATTTTATACATTTTGTCATTCACGTAGAATGGCTTTTAAAGGACATCCGGGGAAAATATAAGCCTGGAAACTATGCCTATATCAAAATAATCAGTCAGTCAAATCTTTGAATACGGAGAACAAGAAATGCATTTGTTCAATTTTCACAATTCTGAAACCACACAGATAGAGGCCAGGTTAGACGACCAGGGCTACTACATTACATAGCACTACATTTGCATATCCTTAATTATAACAAAACTCAGCCAAACTTATGCCCTTCGATATTCGTTTTTCCCCATGAATCTCGTCTCAAACCTCGTATCAATACAAGTTAAATACAAATGTTATAGTAGATATCATGTAAGTTAACGGTTGGCCGATTAATTTATCGACTCAATTGTAATAAACAGTCTTTATTTTAATATAATTAACATTGCATGGTTTCGTTTTACTTTACTTGTATGCTCATGCAGTCGACATAGATAAAGACCTTGATCATACTTTAATATAAATAAATCGTACTTCGATCTTGAAACTCATTTGTAAATACTTTATATTCTAAATTAGTTCCTAGTCAATTCAACCGCCTAAAAACAAGAATAAAAGCCGCTTGAGCTTGATACTAGTATTTATGATGTTGTGTACCGTGTTTTATGGTAAGGGAATAAAGATGTTCAATCATACAGATAAGTAATCATATGATGATTGTGTCGAATAACTCTCTCTCGGACTTTCCAAATATTTGTCATTCAATAAGAGAACAACTTGAAAAATCTGTAGTTGTTATTGTATATCATTAGCCCTTACGAGCTAGGACAACAATGAGACTCTACATACTAAGATTGTACTTTGACTTGTTTACCGACTCCGCTAGGGTCACAAGGTGGCGAGGTTGGGTGCAATTGCGATATGTATAAGAGCCAGTTCATTGTAGTCGGGAATTCACCGCTTACCTACGGGTGTGGATATCCTATGTGGTCTGACGAAATAATAGTGAATGAAATCTCTGGCCAGAGTGTAAAATACATATTAGGGACAAGGGTTCTCTAGTTGCGTATACGATGACAATGTGAATATTTCATTATTGTATTACATATCTATCGAATCTAACATGTATCCCTCGATGAATCAATGATTGCAGATTCGATCGATATATATGAGATGAAGTGACCGTACTGTACGTTAATCATAACTAATTGGTTCTTGCAGACATTATCAGTGATACCTAGAGAATAATTGGACGATGTTATTAAACGCTCTTACCATGATTCGATTGTTATAATCAGAAAATGATTTCTGATATATTCATGATCAAATGTTGGTACATAGAATGTGGAAAATAAGAATTTGAATTCAACGGAAAAAATGCGTGGAAATTCCAAATGTCTTTGAAGCCGAATAAACGATCCACCCTAGTCACTATGATCGTATTCTCCCTCCAATCGCCTGGAAGGGACAAAAGAAGGCCACACATTTTTTCCATTGAATTCAAATTCGAATCTAATTTATTCGGCCTTTTCATTGGGATTGGCCTCTGCTATTTTATGAGTCTCTTCCTTTTTGTGTATGGAAGCCCGAATAAAGGAAAATGTCCTGAATGACAAAGAGTTGTGAACTTACGGCTAGCTGTATCTCTGAACCATTGATGATCACACAAGCACTAGATCATTTGTTCCCGTTGAGACAATAAATTCAAGGAGTTAAATTTATTTAAAATTATGAGATAATAAATTCAAGGAGTTGGATTTATGATAATTAAAATTTGGAGAGAATAAATTCAAGGAGTTGTATTTATGAAAATGAGAGTTTAAATTATCAAACTCAAAATTTGAGTTTATAAAAGATTAATTAAATATAAGGGGATATGTATTGAAATGTCCACTATTTTTTTTAAATCATAAACTCGAAAATCACTAATAAAAATAACTTAAAATTTGTATATATCATAATAAATTAATAATTAAATTCTCAAGTGCCCAAAAACATCTAAATTGTCAACTAACCAAAAATCATATTTCGACCTTTTAAAAAGATTGACTAAAAATAAAATAAAGCATAAAATCCCTAATAAACTCATTAACCATGATCCTTTAAATCTTTTGTCTAAAATCTAGTGCGGAAAATAAATGTCCCTCGGGAGTATACTGTCACACTCGATGTACTCAAGCGTCAGCGCCTCCTCATATTATCAAATCCTACAACATTCAAACCTAGTAAGTCTAATGACTCAGCATGTTCTAAACATAATTAGCAAATAATACATATACAATCACATGCAATAAAATTATACTTTTAATAAAAATAGCTTTTAAGCATAAATAAATCATAAACCGTAAAATCATTTAATCGTAAAACTTTCAATCCTTTATCATTTTTGGTTAAGTTTGATCCTTGAAAATGATTAGCTTTTATCCTTTAGTCGACTAATAAATCTTCAACTCCACATGGCCCATGGGAACGGGCACTAGGCTCCGCCGTGAAAATACGATCGTCGGGCTCCTTCTGGGACCTTTTCCCTCACGACATCCCCACAAATAAAATTGTAAATTCATCGTTTTTTCTTAAGACGGATCCCCCACAACATAGTAAATTCACGGTTCCTTCTTAAAACAGATCCCCCACATATCTTCTTTATCACAATCAATTCACATCCCTAAATATATTTTTCATTTTTCTTTTTAAAACATAAAATATCATTTCCTTTTCACCTTTTGCAAAATAACATTTTTCATAGTAAAAAAAATCGTAAAATATCATGACTTTTCAAAAATAGCATATTAACAATAAAAAATTGCACAGTTTTACCATAAATCATAAAATCTCATATTTTCATTTTAAACCCCATAAAATATCAATTAACACGCATTATGATCCTTTGGGACGTTGCCAAACTTTTATGTATTACCCAAGTGTAAAATAACTGTTTTGCCCCTAGACGTAAAAATTTCGATTTTGACTTTTTTTTATTTTTAATGACATGAGCTTATCCTAAATAATTATTTAAGCTTAACTCTAATTTTTTCATAATTTTATTTAAATTAAATTCGATGCTTTCTATTAAATTCTTAATTAATTATTCGTGAGGCGTTTAATTCCCGAATAAATTCAAACTTGAATATTTTCTTCCCAAACTTTAAACATAGACTTTTTATTACCTAATCTATCCCTTGTGATCCATGAACCACCCTCGTGGACCCATGGTTTGAATTTTCTTGTTAATTTTCGCAATAATGACCCTAAATTGAACCCACCGAGCCATCCCCCAATTTTTTCGAGCCACCTCGAGCCATACCCTATCCAACCCACCTAGGTACCCTACTGACCAGCCCTGACCCATACAACCCGCCCCTAACTCGCACAAATCATCTTGGACTTAGACCAAAGCTGCGCACGATTCTCTCCTTCATGCCTAGGACTCCTACCCAACTAGGACTCCTCTACTCGAGCCACCACCGAGCCCACCTAACCCTCACCGACCTTGGACTAAGCCAAGACCCAACCGAGCCCAACTCAGGCCTTTGAACCCATGCTGCAAGCCACCTGCTTCGGAAACAAGTTGTGCACACGAACTCCCTAGCTGTGGTCGAGCCATCAGCAAACCACTCTGCACCACCCCTTGACCTGACCCCTGACCACCTCCCTTGGCCCCTGATGGACCAGCTTGGCTCACACCTAGGCTAGCCATAAGCTTCCTCTCTCCCGAACCAAACCCATGCGTGCGTGGGGGAGAGTCCTAGTTCACTAGGACTCTTCCCTAGCCACTCCCTCGAACTCTAGCTACCCCAGGACCCAAACTAGCCCTAGACCGAGACCAACCCTGACCCTGGACCAGCCCTGGCTGCTCCCCTCGTGACCATGCAAGCTAGCCGAGCCACCTTCCCAATTATGATGCTAGGAAACCCTATGTGTCGTCCTTGCTTTCCCTTCGATAACATGCACAATTTTGAATGATGCGTCAAAGGGTTTAGAAAACGTGCCTTTGCATTTATAACGCTCGAATACGTGATCATCGGCGAGGAAGGACGAACGGACGACGAAGACTCCTAGCTTTTCTTCTCTCTCATTTTTTGAAAATATTAGAGTGAATTGTGTGTGATTTTCAACTGTAATATGGTGTTTGGGAAGCCTAGGTTTCTCATTTATAGATTTAATTTTTGCATGATAACGGGATTTGGTTTTGGACCTCCAAGTATAGGAGCAATTTGACCTACTCGATTTACTTAAATTAGGCCCAATAACTCATATTTAATAAAAATATAAAAGTTTATCAAATTTAGTTTCCAAAAATAATATTTTTGATCTTTTAAAAATTCATCGTTTGCCCAAAACCGGCTTCCCGGGAAAAATCGTGCTCGACTCGTAAAATAATTCGAACTCCACTATTTTAAGAAAAAAAATTAAATCATTTTTAATCATATTAGAAAGCCTTGAATATATTGAATGGAAACTAAATATTCTTGTATTGGTCGTCTCCGGTCTCTTTTCCCCATCCTATTATCGAATATTCGGGTAAAATCCTTCAATTTCATGAAATCATGTCATATAATCATTTAATCATACAATCGTACTTTTAATCATATAATATGCATCAAGTAAGCATTTAAAATCAATTAAATAAAACAATTCAAATAATTTGCATGCATGTGGTTTACGTAGGTTTGTTTTTCAGGCGTTACATGTATAATGGATTATAGGGTTATAAGTCCAACATGTTAAATATTTAAAGTTTTTAATGGAATTTGATAAATAAATTAATTAAACTAGTTGGACTAGTCAAATTAATTATGTAACGTCCCGAGAATTCAAAGGTCCACGTGAACCATATGTATGCAATATTATCAATTCCTTGTGTTTCAATTAATTGTATTTTAATTGCTAAATTGTGATATGTTTATATGATGTTTTAGTAGTTTTTGTACTTAAATGCATTACAATGTATTTTTAAGGGTTAATCGAGTTGCGATCGAGGAACGGAGACCGATGACTAAAAAATAGAAAAAAAATTATTATATATTTATTTTAATTATTTAAAATATAGTTGATACTTTTTCTTGTTTTTGAAAATAAGGAGTTTTTGAGGTGATTTTATATGCCGGGAAGTAATTTTTATCGGTGTTGGATTTTCATCAAAAATACGAACGTTTTGACAACCCGGCTAGTAATTTCACAAACTTTACGGAACAAAATAATTTGATTTAGCACTAATGGACTTATTGGGCCTAATTAACTTTTCTAATGGGCCTAAGCTAGTGTTAGTGTCCTAAATTAATTATTTCAAGCCTTAAACCTACCCCGTACCTTATTATCACAGGCCTCCACCCTAGAACACAAACACAAAGACTCCTTTTCACCAAACCACACGGCACACACAAGTTTGAAGAGGAAAGCATCGAATTTCTTCAAGGTTTTCAAGTCAACGTCTCCTCGTCGTCGTTCTTCGATTCGTCAACGTTAATTCGTGTGTTAATTACACAAAGGCACACCATATTCTTTGCTTTACTCATCATCACATCATATTATGTATTTGAATATGTTTTGCATGAAAAAACAAGTGATGTTTTTAATTATTTTCGTTTATGCATCTTCATGAAATATTAAGGCTTGGGTTTTTATCCAAAAATCACGATTTACATGTACCTAAGGGGCTGCCATGATTAGGAAGTGTTAATGGATGTTTTACACGATTTTAAAGAGTCCTATGATGCACCAAATTGCTGCACACGAGATATGAATAAGCTTGAACCATCTCTCGGCTTTTATGAACTAGTGCTCGGTTGAAGGGTGTTTACATGCAAAGTTCAATGAGTGCGAGTTTTGGCTAGAGAGGGTGGTATTCTTAGGCCACATAGTGTCAAAAGAGGGAGTAGAGGTCGACCCTTCTAAGGTCGAGTCGGTTAAGCAGTGGACAGTGCCTAAAAGTGTGACGGAAATCCGCAGTTTCTTGGGTTTGACTGGCTACGATCATAAGTTCATCGAGGGTTTTTCATCCATTGCAGTAGCCTTGACGTCATTGACGATTTGTAGAGGGACCGAAGTGTCAAAATATCTTTAATCAGTTGAAGCAAGAACTCACTAAAGCGCGAGTTTTAGCTTTGCCGACATAGCAAGGGGAATATGTGGTATTTACTGATGCTTCAAAACTTGGATTGGGTGCCGTTCTCATGCAAAATGACCAAGTCATAGTGTATGCATCTAGGCTGTAACGTCTACAGTTTTTTTTATACATTTTAAAAATAAGCATTTAAATAATTTACATGCATGCAGTCCTACTCAAAAATATCATTAAAAAAATAACTGTAAGTGTTGCGTGTTTTCTTGATTGCTCGCAAGCGCACGACGTCAAGTTATAGTAAAATGTATTTTTGAGTGCAAGTGTCGATCCCACGAGGAGTGTAAATAAAATATATATCAATGCTTGTAATTATAATAGTCTCGACTTTATCTAGAAAATTCAAAAAAAAATGTTTGGTTTATGTAAATGACTTGATTGCAAGAAAGTAATTAAACTAATCACCGAATGGAGAAATATCAATGAGAGAAAATATCTAGAGGAATGATTTCACTAAGTTACTACAATAATTCTTCCTGGTTGTATTTAAATTTCTGAATTCCTATTATTTAATGGCCCAGAACACTTATGTATTTTATTCCCCCTTTCCCAAGTGACGAATAAATTGTACCAATCAAACTTTGATTCAATTATTCCTAATAAAATCTAAGTTTAATTGATAAATACAAACGATGTTCTTACCTGAGCCTCGCTAAAGTTATACGCCTTCCGAATGCTATAAACATTCAACGATGCGTCTCTAATGATCTATAATCCTAGTCCCTCTCCCGAGTTATAGAATTAATCAAACAACAAACAATTTATGGCTAGTAAATTGCAGTGAAATGAATACAGAGAACACAAGTAAACAAAATCGGAATTCAATTAAATAAACAACTACGTCAGATCATCGTATCCACAAAGTTACGTCATTCTCTAGACTAGAAAATTAGTTCATGACGAATTCTAAATAAAATCAAAACATGTTTGAATATTTAGACATCGACAAAATAGAAAATAAAGATAAAAAGAATCAGATAACAAATCGGAAGTGTCGTCTCTGTCCCCAGATCCGTCGTTCTTCGTCTTTGATCTTGTTCCCTCGCGTTTTTCCTCTCGAGAACGGCTGTGTTGTATGTTTCTTCGCCTAGCACGGATGAATTTCTCGTATATCTCTTTCCCAAGGCGGCGGCTCCCGTTTCTGACCTAATTCGCGGATTTTATAAATTTCTGGAACACGGTGCATGCGGTTGCGCGTGGTTGTGCGTGCGTTGCTGCTCATCTGCTTGTGTGTGTGCGCGCATGGTCGCGCGTGTTGTGGTGCTGCTGTGCGCACATCTCGGGACTTCATGTTTGTCTGTGCGCCCGCGGTCGTGCATAATGTTGCGCGGTGGAGCGCAAGCAGCTGGTCCTCGCCTATGCTCCTGCGCGTGCGGTCGCGCAAGAAGTGGCGCTGCCGCGCGCGCCTCTCGGGTTGATAATTTGCGTGTATGTACGCGTGGTTGCGCGTGAAGTGGCACGACTGCCCGCGCACCTCTGTCCGTGGGTGTGCTCTCGGCTACGCACTACTCTGTTTTCCTAGTCCGCTTGGTTTCATTTCCACTATTTTCCACTCCTGGAATGACAACAAAAACAAAAAAAAACGCATAATTCTATTCGAAAACAAGCATAATGCAAAATGGATTTTAATGTAAATTAAGTGCAAATCTTGCACTTATCAGTAAGTAACTACCAACAGAAAATATAACGTAGCAAAAACAAGTAAAAATCCCAACGTCAACAGTAAAATAAAACAGCGTATAAAATGCTCATATCCTCTCAAAACATAAAATCATAAATGTGCGGAACATCATGCGGTCCTCGGGTCGTGCCACCGCACCAGGTCTGTCTACTCAGAGTTCGGCACCTCCAGTCTCCTCATCCTCAGGCTCACCTGCATCACACACACCTAGTGAATCAAAAGACTCAACACACCTGTTCCATAAATAACAAATACCTATACATAATACACAACATTGAAAAGTATCATATTCAACATATCTTTCATGAACTTTAAACGCGTAACATAAACGTGACGTATAAAATCATGACGTGTCAAAACAGCTCATCGTTAATCATCATTTATCATTTCCATTGGTGAATTCATTTCATTAGAGGTGACTATAGTACATCATCATTTACAATGGATCCATAATACATAGAACCGTTGTACGGCGGCTGTCGGACATCAGTGACAGGATCACCCATCCACTGTGCCTAGGCCATATCATCATCATTTACATATACATCTTTTGCATTTACATATGTTTTGATAGCCACAACTAATCTTCATCATTCAAAACATCGTCATTTACATTACTTATGAGAATCATGCACAAATGCAATTTTCTTTAAATTCAAGCATGCAACGTATATTTTCATAAAATCTTAAAAATCGTGATCATGATACATAAACATATAAAATATAGTAAATTTGTGCTCAGGGTGCTGCCAGGACGAAAATCTCACCCCGGGTGCAAAATGACCATTTTGCCCCTCGAAACCCAATTACTGTTTTACCCCTAGACCTCTAAAATTGACCCGAAGCTTACTAAACTCCTTAAAATGTCCCAAAACATATTTAAAAGCATTCTTAGACGTAACTAGAGCCCATTTTTCAACTTAACCGATTCGTTTTAAAACTTGAATCGGGGTCCCGGTTTTAACCCCAATCGACTCGAAACTTAACCGATTATTCCCAACTTTTTATCACACCTTAAAAACACTATAATGGTCCTAAAACTTTAATATCAAGCCCATAAGCTCTCGGCTGATGTCCCAGCAAGGTGCCAAAATCTCGGCCCTTCCTATTTCGCACCCTAATGCACTCACCTTCCCAAGAGTCACGATGTTAGTCTAACCCCGACGGTACCAGCCATGAACCATCCTACCGTAGAACTATACCAGCCCTTATTGGACCCACCTGAGCCACAGTCAATGCCCCATGCAGCCTCCACAAGCCACGAACTCTAAAACCTCAAAACCACTTCACCCCAACCCCTCTCCTCAAGGTGTGCAGCCGGCCATTCAGTGGTTCCAGAGGTGGTTGGCCTTCACAAGGCCGTCACTCAGACCCACCATGGTCTGGTCCATGCTCTGGTTCAACCATCACACCGCCCGTTCCGCCCCCTACCCGAACCACAGCCCCAACCGCGTACCACCATAAAACAGCCCTTCGATCTCTCACCCTACAGCTTTAGCGACTGGTTTCAATCCTCAAACCACATCTTGACACTGATATCAGTCTCTTACCAACCCTAAAACCGCAGCCCCTTGCACGTGAAATCATAGAAACATTAGTTAGCATTAAAAGAATGCATGACATGTACAAGAACCGAAAGTTCTTCATGTTCTAGGTTGGATCGAGAATTCTTCACACAAAATTCACACATATCAGTAATATATGACATGAGTAATGCAAAAATAATGGTGTAGGGTGTGCCTTGATGATTTCCACGCAAGAACGTCGAAGAAATGAGCAACGGAGAAGCGCCGAAGAATTTTCTTTTACAAGGAGTGAAGAGGTCGAAGCTTTCAGCTGGGATTTTTGAGAATGTGGCTGGTGGGAGTGAAGGTGTCGGCTGAAACAATTATTAGGTTTAGGTTAAAGAGTAGTTTAGGTGATATTAAATAGTCAGATTATGGGCCCTAATTTAATAATTAAAGTAAATAATTAAGCCCAACAAGATTTAAAGTAGGCCAATAAATCCCAACACGCTCCCGAAAAATATTTCGTGTTGGTAAGTTCTTGAAAATATTAGCTGAACCCTCAAAAAGTCCCCCGATTCGATAAAAATTTGCGTATCAGACAAAAATAAAATCATGGGGGTAAAATAATTATCCGACTCCTGATCCTGAGCTTGCAGCAGTCCTATTTACGTTGAAAATTTGGAGGCACTACTTATATAGCGAGAAATACAAGATCTTTACGGACCACAAAAGCCTCAAGTATTTCTTCACCCAAAAGGAGCTGAACATGAGACAAAGAAGATGGCTAGAAATTGTGAAGGACTACGACTGCGACATTAGCTATCATCCCAGAAAAACTAATGTAGTGGCCGACGATTTGAGTAGGAAATGTACAGTCTTGACCCACTTATCAGTACAGAGACCTCTACAAGTGGAAATTCAGCGCTTTTATCTCGAAGTTTATGCTAGGGGAGAGGCCCATAATCTTGCTACATTGACAGTGTATTCCACTTTGCGAGATAGAATTCAAGCCGGACAGTCTAATGATGAGCAATTGCAAAAATGGAGATAGCGAGATAAATCGAAGTACAACATGTTATATTCAATCGAGGATGACATTGTTAAGTACCTAGGTCGACTATGGGTTCCTAGTGACCATTCACTTGTAGTTAACATTACGACTGAAGCTCACAGTATCCCTTATTCTGTTCATCCCGGGAGTACAAAGATGTACAAGAACTTACAAATTTTATATTGGTGGCCGAGAATGAAACGAGATATTATGCGCTTTGTATCCTAATGCTTGACATGTCAATAAGTGAAGGCAGAGCATCAAAGACCAACAGAAATGCATTGACCACCATTCCTGAGTAGAAGTGGGAAAACATTACTATGGAATTCGTTGTATGATTGCCAAAGACGGTGAAAGGACTCAATGTCATTTGGTTAGTAGTGGACCGTTTTAATGAGACAACACATTTCCTACCAGTGAATACGATTTTTCCACAACTCAGTATACCGAGCTATATATTTGAGAGATATTTAGACTGCATGGAATTCCAGTGTCTATAGTGTCGGACAGAGACACATGTTTCACTTCATCGTTTTGGAAGATTCTATATGGAACATTGGGGAGTAAGCTACTATTCAGTACCGCATTTTATCATCAGACAGACAGTCAGTCTGAGAGAGTCGTACAAAATTTAGAGGATCTACTCCGAGCCTACGTGGTTGATTTCCAAGAGAGTTGGGAACCAAAGTTAACTCTAGTGGAGTTCACCTACAATAATAGTTATCATCCATCCACAGGAATGGCTCCATATGATGCACTCTACGGAAGGAAATATAGATCGCCTATCTATTGGGACGAGGTAGGAGAAAGGGCTACGATGGGACCCGAGATAGTTCAACACACCGCAGAAATGGTCACCAAGATCCGAGACAGAATGAAAACTTCTTAGAGTTGATAGAAGAGCTACGAAGAAAAAAGGAGACGAGATCTCGAGTTTGCAGTAGATGATCACGTGCTTTTAAAGATATCACATATGAAGGGTGTTATGAGATTTGGCAAGAAAGACAAACTTAGTCCAAGATTCAATGGACTATTTGAGATACTCGAAAGAGTGGGAGTATTATCATACCGAGTGGCATTGCCACCTTATCTCGCAGGAGTCCACAATGTCTTCCACATATCGATTCTCCGAAAGTACATGTCAAACCCTTCATATGTACTGAACTTTCAGTCACTGTAACTTACACCAAACATGTCATATGAGGAGAGGCCTACTCAAATCTTTGGTAGACAAGAGAGAAAATTGCAGAACAAAGTGATAAAAATGGTCAAAGTCAAGTGGTTGAATGAATCGGAAGAAGAAGCCACTTGGGAGATTGAGTCAGAGATGAGGATTCCATATCTCGAATTATTCGGTGTTGCGTGTTTTCTTAATTGCTTGCAAGTGCACAACGTCAAGTTATAGTAAAATGTAATTTTTAGTACAAGTGTCGATCCCACGAGGAGTATGTATTTAAATGTATATTAATGCTTGCAATTAAAATAGTCTCAATTTTATTTAGAAAAATCAATTACCAGATTTGTTTGCACCAATAACTAAATTGAAAATAAATTTAATAATATTATAACAACAAACTTTTTATAACAAATAACTATGGAATAAAATATCTAGAGGTCCGATTTCACGCAAATATCCACCATGTGTTATTTTGTGTAGCTATATTATAAATGTCCTTATTATGCATTAACCAAGAATTCTAAATTATCTACTCCCTCTCCCGAGTGCTAAGTAGATACTAATTATCTAACAAAAGATTGTAACGTCCCCATCAACAATCTATAATTAAATAACACAATAGGCAATGAATTCTTTTAAATGGCTTCAATAGCAATATATGTCCTCCCGAACTATATAAATATCATCGATGTATTTTTCTCTTTCGTGTTTATAAATTTCTTTTTCCAAGTGATAAATTATAAACATAAGAATCATTCAAGATATGGTCAATAAAATGAAAGCATTAAGATTGGCAAAATACAAATGAACAATAAGGAAACTTATATAGCATAAATCATAAATCCCAACACATGATGTCTAGTTTTGTTCCATCATTTCTCTAGAAATAAGAATTAGTTCATAATAAAAATAACACAACACACAAATCTTAAACAAGACATATCAAATAAACATGAAAATAAAGAAAGTAGAACTTAGAACAAGAGCTTGGAGTGCAATGAAATTCCTTTCCAAAAGTGTGCAAGAGAATTCTCAAGAACTTGATGAACTTGATCTTCAATCTTTCTTCAGCAGCCTCCAATCCTTCCCTTGGCTCCCCAATGACCTAGATGATTAATAATAGAGGCTTTTTATAGCCCTAGACAAGTCTTATACGCAAAACACCAAAGTCATCAAGTCCCATGCGCAGCACACCAAAGTTTCATAATTTCCGGACTCTGTCTGTGCACGACCGCGGGTGCGCTCACTATAGGACCGCGGGTGCGGTCATGTATCGATTAAAAAATCATGTTCGCTCAACAAAGACCGCGGGTGCGGTGCTGACAAGACCGCGGGTGCGGTCTTGCTTCGGAAAAAATTGTCCTTTGCACTTTCTAATTAATCACTTTACTACTCCAAATTCTCATTCTAAACTTCCAAACTACAATAACAAAAACAACAACAAATCATATCAAACCTGCTCAAGAATCACAAAATTCCAAGTTAAAAACAAGTAATAAAAGTACAATAAATTCACTTATCAAACTCCCCCAAACTTAAGATTTTGCTAGTCCCGAACAAAACAAAACAACACAAACAAACAAACAAGTCATGAAATACTTTAAAGAACTTGGCCTCAAGATAAATTTACAACCCTTCATGCATTCACAATTCAAATCAATCCAACCACTTGTTCATCCGGATAAAATCATGCGATCGGTTAATTCTCTTAACTTCTAATCTCTTCAACTCATGTTTCAAATCATTCTCAATTGATTTCAAATTTTTTCAAACACACATCAAGAGATCTTTTCCGGTAAAGATTGGGTTCAAAGCAATATTCATTCAAGAAAAGGATACCCAATAAATATTAGATGCAATGAGGTGTGTGTAAAATTGATCAAAATTCATACTCAATGAAAGTGTTTATCGATTGTCCATAAGCTAGATCCTCCCAATTACTCTCCACTAGTATATTGGACAACTATGACTAGGTTAATAGGATTTTCAATGGTTGTAATGTTAGGCCTCGGTTCATGGCTACAAATAAAGATTAGGAGTTCAAATAAGGGATTAAGTTGAATTTTTATCTCTTTTGCAAACTCCACTTTTTCTTTTATCTCCATTTTTTTTTCTTTATTCATTTCATCTCTTTTTCCCCCCTTTTTCTCCAACTTCATTAATGTAACATCATTCATTTTTTTCTTTTCTTTTGTAGGAGAATTTTCATTTCTTTGATCCTTTGAATTCTTACTCCATTGGGAAGGTAGGAAATAATTGTATAAGATATTCAAAGGGTTGGTAATGTGGGATACTTGAAAGAATATTCGAATGGGGGTCTTTTACACATATTAACGTGTACCATTCGAATTCATATAAGCTCAAAGAGGTGACAAATGATAGATTATTTTTATTTTGGTAGTTTGAAAGGCTCAATCGATCCAAAAATCACCTAAATCATTCCTAAATCATAAGTTGTCCGTATTTCGCCTCGAGTGTTGTTTGGATAGTTCTAGACAAAATCTCAATTCACCAACACAGAGTAGAATCTAATCATCGTGAAAATGGTGTCTCAATGCATCAACCAAATACATATATATTCAAAAAGAAAAGTGCTTGGTTTCCAAGAAATTTCAAGAACACAATTCTTTTTTTCATATAGGCTCAAGAGGGCTTCAAATGAATGTTTATGAACAATATAAATGGCCCAAATAAAATCAAAGATTTCCTCAATCATCTATGTGTTTGAAAAAAATTATTTCAATGTCAAATGAAAATCACAAAGTTTTATAGAATTATAAGTCTCAAACTTACCACATCTCATGATTATTCTCTAAATTTTTCAAATTGATCGATTAACATGAATGTAATACATGAACTTTCTTTTCAATACAAAAATTTTTCATCATTGGCCAATTCACAATAAAAAAATTTCATGACTAAAACACTACAAACACACAAGCAAATAACTAAAAAAATAATAAACACAAAAAATAAATTAAATAAACAAACACACAAAAGAAAATAAACACACCAAATAAAATATAATAAAACAACAAAAATAAAATAAAATAAATCAAATCTCCCCCAAACTAAAACATGTGCATCGTCCTCGATGTAAATAAGCATGAAAATTAGGAGAATACACATACCCTGGGCAACGACCGTCAGTGGTCATCGCCACCATCATCATCTTCGTCATCTTGGGGTGGTTGGAACTCCGGCGGGTGGTATACGGGTGGCCACTGTGGAGGAGGTGGAAATGGATGTCCAGAAGTTGAAGCAGATGGAAATTGCTGAGCCAAGACCGATGTGAAATCCATCATGTATCCCATAAATGTGTCGGTCCTAAACCGAAACGCATCCATTTCTTGGCGTTGAATTCTCATATCTTCTTCCAACTGGGTCAACCTATCTCTCCTATGCCTTTGCTGCGGTTGTGGTTCTTGAGCTTGAGCCTGGGCACGTCTCTCTGCAGCTCTCCTATTGAAATCCCTTTCAGCTCTGCGTGCTGTAGCTTGGTCATTTCTGACTGCCCCATATGGTTGGATTACCAAAATTTCATTTTTTGGCTTCAACAATTCTTCATTCGTTGCCCAAGTTACTCCCGCATTTTGGCATAATGCAATGATGAGAGATGGGTGGAGAAGTCCACTCGGAGAGTTACCTCTTGCATAGTCAAGTATCGAATTCTGAAGCAATTGACCTAAATCAATTGTCTTCCCTGTCATAATGCAAAAAATGAGGATAGCCCTCTCCTTGATGACGGTAGTGGTGTGTTCGGTAGGCTTAATCCTAGCAGATATAAATGAATACCAATGTTTTGCAACAGTCTTCAAATCAGACTTTGCTAGGCTGACATGCACATCATCCCTCATTCTCCACTCGGCTCCCTGTATGCAAATTGTTTGAAGAATACTATTATAATCAACATGCTCGTTCCAGTATTCTTCATATTCATCGTGCATGATTGCAGGGATACCATAAACGTGTTAATCGTATGTGCATCAAAGGCTACCCATTTTCCTCGCACAAACACCGTCAATTGATCAAACCTAACCTTGAGGTTAGCATAGAATTCTCTCACCAATGAAATGACAGCATCTTGTGGCTGCCTTCCAAACTCTTCCCAATGTCGAGCCGTAAGCATTATACCAATTTCGGATCGAGAAAAACTCATATCAAATCTCTTTTCTTTTACAATGCTTTTATTCAAAAAATTTCCTTATTGCTCCTCCGCCTTTTCATCCCAAAACCTGCTCGCATCGTAATTTACAGATGATGAAGATGCACCCTTTGACTGTTTTTTTCTTGGAGGCATTGTATCGAACACCTTTCAATCAACAACTTCTCCTCAATTAAATTCACAAACTTCAATGATCCTAGCACTCCCCCAAACTCAATACAAACAATATCCACACCTCAACAATTTACCCAACAATCAATCAACAATATCCACAATATCAAGAATGTACTTGACTAAATGAAATTTCCTTCCATAGCCACTAACACCAATATTTTCGAATTTTCAACAATATGCAATGGATTTGCTCACCTTGAGTATGTTGAAATGTTTCTTGAAGAATAAAATCAAAGCTCCATCAAACTCTTGAAGAAATTTTCGAGCCCCCTTTCAAACCCTAGGTTTGGTGTTGATTTTTGTGGAAAGAAAGTGATATTAGATGGAATGGGTGAAGCTATTTAGGTTGGAGTGGTAAATTTGTTGAAGGAATAACAGAAATTTGGTGTGAAAAGTGTGTTCTTGAGGAAGGATTTCGAAATGGAGGAGGAGGTTTTTGAGGGTTGTTCTTCGATTGTGTCAAATTCTGCCCGAATCTGTGTTAAAAATCGTCGACCGCGGGTGCGGTGTAAGAGAAACCGCGGGTGCGGTGTTGTTTCGAATAATTTTTTTATCATCACTGCGCGACCGCGGGTGCGGTATGCTTTCGGAAATTGTATCGCGGGTGCGGTAGAGATGTACCGCGGGTGCGGTGTTGTCTCGGCATTTTCATCAAAAAAAAATTTTCTCATGACCGCGGGTGCGGTGCCACATGTACCGCGGGTGCGCTCCTGCTTCGAATTTTCTTGTATTTTGAATGCACCGCAAGCGCGGGTGCGGTGCACTTGAGACCGCGGGTGCACTCCTGTTTCGTCAAAATTATTTTCTTCTCAAATTTTCAGTCCTGAAAAGAAAACAATTGGGATTCATAAAATTTGGAAGATATAAGCACACACTATATTAAAAATACACAACCAAAAATAATCATGATACAAAAATAAAATCAAAACCGAAATCAAAATGCAAAAGAGAAACAAAAATTTGGGTTGCCTCCCAATAAGCGCTTGGTTTAACGTCTTCAGCCCGACTACCATCATTCTATATCAAGTTGATCCGCCCAAAGGAATGTTGTCAAGGTGCCTTACTTCATTTTCATAGTATGGCTTAACTCGCTGCCCGTTCACCTTGAAAGTCCTCCCATCACTGCATTTTAGCTCAATCGCCCCATGAGGTTACACTGTCTCCACCAAAAATAGACCTGACCAACGCGATTTCAACTTACCAGGAAACAACTTCAGACGGGAGTTGAACAATAATACTTGTTGTCCTTGTTTGAGCTCCTTTCGTACAATGAGTTTATCGTGCCACTTCTTGGTCTGTTCTTTGTAAATCTTGGCATTTTCATATGCATCATTGCGGAACTCCTCCATTTCATTTAACTGTAGTTTTCTGCCATTGCCAGATTCTTTCAAATCAAAGTTTAACTTCTTAACTGCCCAAAATGCTCGATGCTCCAATTCTAGCGGCAAGTGACAGGCTTTACCAAAAACCAACCTATAGGGAGACATCCCAATAGGCGTCTTGAATGCGGTCCTTAAAGCCCACAGTGCATCATCCAACTTTATAGCCCAATCCTTCCGGTTTGTATTGACAGTCTTTTCTAATATTTGTTTGATTTCCCGATTGGATATTTCAGCTTGTCCGTTCGACTGAGGATGATATGCTAATGCCACTCTGTGCTTCACATTGTATTTAGCCATCAGTGAGTTGAAAATTTTATTGCAAAAGTTCGTACCTTCGTCACTTATGATGGCTCTCGGTGTTCCAAATCTGGTGAAGATGTTCTTGTGCACAAACTTAACTACAACACGAGCATCATTAGTACTGGTGGCGATTGCTTCCACCCATTTCGAAACATAATCTACAGCTAATAATATATAAGATTGACCAAAAGAAAGGGGAAAAGGTCCCATGAAATCTATGCCCCAGACATCAAAAAGTTCCACTTCCAAAATATTTGTCAGTGGCAATTTGTGACGCCTAGAAATGTTTCCTAACCTTTGGCACCTATCACATGATTTCACTAAGGTATAGCTATCCTTAAACAAAGTAGGCCAGAAAAAACCTGATTGCAATACCTTAGCTGTTGTTCGTGTTGCTCCAAAATGTCCACCATAAGGTGATGAATGACATTGTTCCAGATTTTTGTTTGCATCTTCGCCATCAACACATCTCCTAATCACTTGGTCAGCACATCTTTTATATACACAAGGATCATCCCATAATCTGACATCATGGAAGAACTTCTTTTTCTGATGGTGATTTAGATCTGGAGGAAGAGTACCACAAGACAAGAAGTTAGCAATATCAGCAAACCAAGGGAGTTTAGAACTTACCTCAAACAGTTGTTCGTCTGGGAACGACTCATTGATAACTCCACCGTCAGTTCTTTCTTCCAGCTCTAGTCGTGACAAGTGATCTGCCACCTGGTTTTCACAACCTTTCTTATCTTTTACTTCAAAGTCAAATTCTTGAAGTAGAAGTATCCATCGTATCAACCTGGGCTTGGCATCCTTTTTGGCAAACAAGTAACGAAGAGCTGCATGGTCAGTGAAAACAGTTACCTTGGTGCCAATAAGATAGGTTCTGAACTTGTCAAATGCAAACACCACTGCTAGCATCTCTTTCTCAGTAGTTGTATAGTTCTGTTGGGCTGCATTAAGTGTACGACTTGCATAGTAGATAGCCTTGAACATCTTGTCTCGCCTCTGTCCCAATGCTGCTCCCACAGCATAGTCGCTAGCATCGCACATGAGCTCAAATGGCTCCTTCCAATCAGAAACTATCATAATGGGAGCAGAAATCAGTGCTTTCTTGATCCTGTTAAACGCCTGCAAACAATCATCGTCAAAAATAAATGTCGAATCTTTCTCTAACAAATTACATAAAGGTCTAGTAATTTTAGAGAAATCTTTGATATAAGGACGATAGAACTCGGCATGTCCCAAGAAACTTCTGATCCCTTTCACATTCTTCGGTGGTGGGAGATTTTCAATTGCCACAACTTTAGCTCTGTCAACTTCTATTCCTTTAGCCGAAATTTTATGCCCAAGCACAATACCTTCTGGAACCATGAAGTGACATTTTTCCCAATTTAAAACTAAATTCTTCGCCTGACATCTCTGCAAAACAAGCATTAAATTTTGCAAACAGTGATCAAAAGATGAACCAAATACAGAGATATCATCCATAAAAACCTCCATTATTTCCTCGAACATGTCAGAAAATATGGTCATCATACACCTCTGAAAAGTAGCAGGTGCATTGCACAGACCAAATGGCATTCTCCTGAAAGCAAATGTACCGTAGGGGCAAGTGAAGTTAGTCTTCTCCTGATCCTCCGGTGCTATGACAATCTGATTGTAACCTGAATAACCATCTAGAAAGCAATAATAATGATAACCGCCCACTCTATCAAGCATCTGGTCAATAAAGGGAAGAGGGAAGTGATCTTTCCTAGTAGCATCATTCAATTTCCTGTAGTATATGCATACTCGCCAACCAGTCACTGGACGAGTTGAAATCAATTCATTATTCTCATTTCTCACTACAGTTATTCCCCCTTTCTTAGGCACTACTTGTATTGGTGAAACCCACGAACTATCAGATATAGCATAAATAACACCAGCATTTAACAATTTTAATACCTCAGCCCTCAAAACTTCTTTCATTGCTGGATTAAGTCTTCTCTGATGATCAACATAAGGTGAATATGACTCCTGCATCAAGATTTTATGCATACAAACAGTAGGGCTAATCCCCTTTATATCAGCAATTGTCCATCCCAAAGCAGATTTAAATTCCCTCAACACTCTCAACAATTTCTCTTTTTCAACACAAGTAAGAAAGGAAGAGATAATTACCGGATATGTCGAATTTTCACCTAAAAATGCATAACAAAGGTGACTTGGCAATTCCTTCAATTCAGGAGATGCTTTTGGTACCTCTTTACTTGCATCTTCAAGTAGCTCTACATGATGCACATCACTCTTTTCTTTAGGCAGTGTATTGAGAGCTAGCATCTCATCTTGCACATCCCAACCACTTTCATCCGGTGCAGACGCCGATTCCAACAAACATCTTTCTAAGGAATCTTTCGTCATCCTACCTGCACCAACATGAGATACACATGAATCAATTACATCAATACTATTACAAGTACTTACCTCATTTGGTTATTTGATTGTGTTGTAGATGTTGAACATGACTTCTTCTCCACCTACTCTCAATGTAAGCTCTCCTTTGTGCACATCAATCAAAGCTTTTCCAGTGGCCAAGAATGGCCTTCCAAAGATAAGCGGAGTCTCCTGATCTTCTTCCATATCTAGAATAACAAAATCAGCAGGAAATATAAATTTGTCTACCTTTACCAGAACATCCTCCACTATCCCCCGTGGATATGTAAGTGATCTATCCGCCAGCTGCAGGGTAATAGTGCTAGGCTTCACCTCGCCAAGCTCCAAAATCCTGTAAATAGAAAAAGGCATTAAATTAATAATGGCACCTAAATCACATAAAGCTTTATTGATTCTAGAACCACCAATAACACAAAGAATAGTAAAACTCCCTGGATCTTTGAGTTTCTGTGGTAGTTTCCTTTGGAGTATGGCACTACACTCTTCGGTCAACTTTACTGTCTCGAACTCATGCAACTTCCTTTTATTTGACATCACATCTTTGATGAACTTTGCATAGTTTGGCATTTGCTCTAAAGCATCAGCAAATGGAATGTTGATGTGAATCTTCTTGAAAATCTCCAAAAATTTTGCAAATTGATCATCCAATTTCTTCTTTTTGAACCTCTGCGGATATGGAAGAACTGGCTTAAATACCGGAGGTTGTTCAACTTCAACTTCAGCTTTGGATCTCTCAGTTTCAACTTCTTCAACTGTTATCTCATTTTCATCCTTCTCTTTGAAATTTTAAACCTCAAGTTCTCTTCCATTTCTCAAAGTTACAGCTTTGCATTGCTCCTTTGGATTCACTTCAGTATTACTTGGGAATTGACCTTTATTTTGATCTCTCAATGCATTAGCCAATTGACCAATCTGTGTCTCCAATGATTTCATTGTGGCACCCATATTTCCCATGTGAGTTTCCATGCCATCAAGACGAGATTCAGTCCTAGCCATCCTTTTACTAGATTCAACAACAAATGTCCCAACTAAATCCTCAAGTGAAGGTTTTCCTTCCCCCTTTGATGTATTGAACCCCGGTGGAGAATTCAACACATTCTTATTATTGGCATATGAAAAATTTTCATGATTTCTCAAACCAGGATGATAAGTGTTAGGGGGAGGATTACCTCGATATCCTCCGTAGCCACCAAAATTCCTATTGTTGATATAATGAGCCTCATCAGGAATATGTGGTTCTTCAGTAACAACCGATGCATTTTCAACCTCTGATGTACTAGCCTTATTCATTGCTGCAATTTGAGTTGTTAAAGCTGAAACTTGAGCGGTGAGTGATGTAATAGGATCTATGGCATAAATTCCAGCTTGCTTCTTTACTCCTGACCTCTCAGACAGCCATTGATAGATGTTAATGGTCATCTGTTCAAGCAAATCATATGCTTGATCAGGTGATTTTGCAAATATCGTGCCACCAGCTACTGCATCCACAGTGCCTCTTGTTTGTCCATTCAAACCATTATAAAACAATTCAATCTGTACCCAATCTTCAAAACCATGGTTTGGACACCTCCTCAACAACTCCTTATAACGTTCCCATGCCTCATATAATTGCTCAAAATCAGTCTACCTAAAAGTACTTATCTCTATATTCAACTGTGCAGACTTCGCAGGTGGAAAATATTTAGCAAGGAACTTGATTGCTAACTCCTGCCATGTAGTGATACTCCCCAAAGGAAGCGATTGGAGCCATCCTCTTGCTTGGTCCCTAAGAGAAAAAGGAAACAAACGCAATCGAATTATATCATCAGAAACACCATTGATTTTTACCGTGTCAGTAATTTCAAGGAATGTTCTGAGATGTAAATGAGGATCTGCAGTAGCGGCTCCTCCAAACTGATTCTGTTGAACCATGTTTATCAATGCAGGCTTAAGCTCAAAGTTGTTTGCATTAATAGTCCCTCGTGCTATGCCCGAGTAATGAGCATTCAGTACCGGCCTAAAATGATCTCTGATGGGTATTGCAGGGGGTGGATTTTCATTATCTCTGTTTTCAGCCATTGCTCGAATCTCTTCTCTTCTTGTCTTTCTTAATATTCTTGCGGTTCTTTCGATTTCAGGATCAAAGATAAGCAAGTCAAGATTTTGCGATCTTCGCATGCACTGTCAAACAAAGATAAGACACAAATCAATGTTTAATGTATTACAATAAAAACAGCTCTAAATTAAAATAAAGACTAATTGGTAACAATACTAATATAAATTTAAAATATACACTCCCCGGCAACGGCGCCAAAAACTTGTTGTGTGTTTTCTTAATTGCTTGCAAGTGCACAACGTCAAGTTATAGTAAAATGTAATTTTGAGTACAAGTGTCGATCCCACGAGGAGTATGTATTTAAATGTATATTAATGCTTGCAATTAAAATAGTCTCAATTTTATTTAGAAAAATCAATTAACAGATTTGTTTGCACCAATAACTAAATTGAAAATAAATTTAATAATATTATAACACCAAACTTTTTATAACAAATAACTATGGAATAAAAGATCTAGAGGTCCGATTTCATGCAACTATCCACCATGTGTTATTTTGTGTAGCTATATTATAAATGTCCTTATTATGCATTAACCAAGAATTCTAAATTATCTACTCCCTCTCCCGAGTGCTAAGTAGATACTAATTATCTAACAAAAGATTGTAACGTCCCCATCAACAATCTATAATTAAATAACACAATAGGCAATGAATTCTTTTAAATGGCTTCAATAGCAATATATGTCCTCCCGAACTATATAAATATCATCGATGTATTTTTCCCTTTCGTGTTTATAAATTTCCTTTTCCAAGTGATAAATTATAAACATAAGAATCATTCAAGATATGGCCAATAAAATGAAAGCATTAAGATTGAAAAAATACAAATGAACAATAATGAAACTTATATAGCTTAAATCATAAATTCCCAACACATGATGTCTAGTTTTGTTCCATCATTCCTCTAGAAATAAGAATTAGTTCATAATAAAAATAACACAACACACAAATCTTAAACAAGACATATCAAATAAACATGAAAATAAAGAAAGAAGAACTTAGAACAAGAGCTTGGAGTGCAATGAAATTCCTTTCCAAAAGTGTGCAAGAGAATTCTCAAGAACTTGATGAACTTGATCTTCAATCTTTCTTCAGCAGCCTCCAATCCTTCCCTTGGCTCCCCAATGAACTAGATGATTAATAATAGAGGCTTTTTATAGTCCTAGACAAGTCTTATACGCAAAACACCAAAGTCATCAAGTCCCATGCGCAGCACACCAAAGTTTCATAATTTCCGGACTCTGTCTGTGCACGACCGCGGGTGCGCTCACTATAGGCCCGCGGGTGCGGTCATGTATCGATTAAAAAATCATGTTCGCTCAACAAAGACCGCGGGTGCGGTCTTGCTTCGGCAAAAATTGTCCTTTGCACTTTCTAATTAATCACTTTACTACTCCAAATTCTCATTCTAAACTTCCAAACTACAATAACAAAAATAACAACAAATCATATCAAACCTGCTCAAGAATCACAAAATTCCAAGTTAAAAATAAGTAATAAAACAATAAATTGCACTTATCATTCGGTAAGTCTTAATTTCGAGAAATAAATTTTATTTAGGGGGGGAGGATTTGTAATGTCCAAAATTCAACCCACGTAAACTTCATGCATGCAAATGATCCAAATTTAGAGGCCCAAAACCTAAGTCCATTAACATGCAAATTAAAATCTTTAAAAAAGAAATCCTAGGTCTTTTGAGAGGCCATTCAGCCGGAATCACACACACAACACACAATTTTCTAAAATTTGGAGAGGGAGAAAACAAGGAGTTTCCGTCGCTCGTTTGTTCTTCTTCGCGCACAATGCAAACGATCGTATGTTTTGAAGGATGTAAATTGACTGTGACAAAAAGGATATGATATATGATTATTGGGAATATTGTGAGGGTGAAGGCTCCAGAGGGAGCCTGTTTATGAGAAAAGGCCTAGAGGGAGCCCGATGATCGTATTTCCATTTTACGTCGGTGCCTAGTAACCGTCCACATGCGCAATCGTGAGCTAAGATTGATCAGTCGACCAGATGATAAGAGCTAATCACTTTCAAAGATCAAACTTCACCCAAAATGATAGATGATTAAAAGCTTTACGATTTGGCGATTTAAGATTTATTTATGCTTACAAATTTATTTTAAATAAAAGTATGATTTTAATGCATGTGCTTGTATATGTATTATTTGTTACTCCTGTTTAGAACGTGTCGAGTCATTAGACTCACTAGGTTTGAATGCTGCAAGTGATGATGATATTGAAAAGGAGCTAATGCTTGAGTGGATCGAGTCTGACAGTACACTTTTGAGGGACTTTATTTTCCGCATTAGCTTGATAGTCAAAAGTTTTAAAGGATTGTGTTAATGATTTATTAGAGATTTTTATGCTTCATTTCGAAGTTATTTTTTATCATGTTAAAAGATGGAAGTTGGATTCTTGTTAATTGACGATTTAGGGATTTTATGCACTTGAGATTTTAAAAGTTAAATTATTTTGATTTATGGAAATGTTAAGTTATTTGAAATGGTTAATTTGGAAAGTATGTAAAAAAAAGTAGGATTTTAATGTTAAAAAGTAAGAGATGTTTCACAATGACACTATGAATATTTCGTGATTGTATCACATAGCTATCGAATCTAACATGCAACCCTTGATGAATCAATGGTTGCAGATTCGATCGGGATTTATGAGATGAAGAGACCGTACTGTTAATCATAACCGATTGGTTCTTGTAGGCACTATCAGTGATACCTATGGAATCATGAGGCGATGTTACTAGCGCTTATCATGATTCAATGGGTTTAATCAGAAAATGATATCTGACATTCTCGTGATCAAATATTGGTACATTGAATGAGGCAAATAAGGGTAAACTCGAACAAAGGAAAATTTCATGAATCACAAAGAGTTGTGAACTCTCTGCTAGCTGAATCCCTTAACCGTTGAGGGTCACACAAACACTGAATCATTTGTTCTCGTTGAGACACTTAATTCAAGAAGTTGAATTTATGATAATTAAAATTTGGAGAGAATGAATTCAAGGAGTTGAATTTATGAAAATTGAAAGTTTAAATTATTAAACTCAAAGATTGAGCTTAATAAAAAGATTTAATTAAATGTAGGGATATGCATCTCCTACAAGTCTAACACGTTAAATAATTAAAATTGTTAATGGACTTTGATATATTAATAAATTAAACTAGTTGAACTAGTCAAATTAATTAATTAAGTCCATTAATGTTAATTAAGGTATCTAAACCTATAATTAAATAAATTTAGTTAAGTGGTCATAATTTAGTAAACTGGCCACCAACCCTAGCATCCATTACATGATTTTTGAAATCACCCTCATAAGCTTTCTAATAATTTTTGGCCACTTTCAGTTTTTTAAGGTTTGAGCCATCAAATAATTTTTTGATCTCAAACGATAAAAATCTATTCTAAATTTTCTAGTGCCATCTAAAAAGGAACAACTATTCCAGTCATAGACTGGATGGAGAGAGAAAGAAGACTTCAAGAGATTGCTCGTACGGAATATTATAAGAGTTATTTCTGTCAATCCCAGATAATTTGTGCCAAGTTATTAATTCACTAAAGGCATGTTAAAAAACACTCTATGAATCATTAAATTTTGTTTAAACCATACTAGTGTCCAAAGACATTATTTGAATGTGAAATAAAATTTTGTAAAACATCCACTGTATTTTGGACACAAGAAAATCGATTTCCCAACAAATAATTTCGGCAGAAAAGAGTCAAGTATCATACGATACAAGAATTTATTTGAGTCGATTGGCGAGGTCGTGACTATCCTGGTTGCAGAACTTCAACTAAAACGTGGGAAGATAAAATTTTACACTCTTTACTCTCATTCTACAGGGTCATGGCGAGCCCAATATTCCTTGACCAGCTGCCCGAACAACGAATCTTCGCTTTTCATTAGCGTCATAGGTTCATCAAATTCCACAACTTCACCTGTTTAGCATAACAAACTTACATCAAATCTCCAAAATTTCTTGATAGAACGTGTCACATCGTAAGTAGATTCAACTGGAAGAGACAAAAACATGAAGTAACTGAAGCTCACCATCACGAATGGCCAGAACCATTGTGCAGTCCATCACAGTTGGTATTCTATGAGCAACCGTAATCACAGTGCAATCTGCAAATTCTGTTCGTATAATTTTTTGCAATATCATGTCCGTAGCATTGTCAATTGATGCAGTTGCTTCATCGAGTACCAGAATCTTGCTCCTCCTCAGTAAAGCACGGCCTAAACAAAACAGTTGTCGCTGCCCCATGCTCCAGTTTAATCCATCTTCCACTACTGCAGTCACAAATATTTTTTGTTGGTGTCATTCCATTATTTGGACAAAATCGCCGGTTTCGTTCGACCATTTGGACTAAACACACTATCTATAATCGATATCACTGATTTATGATCTGAATTCTAGACACTTTATGTGTGTACGTGTTAAATTCAAGTCACTTTATGTGTTTTCAAGTCTAAACTGAATAACCAGTTTTCCAAAAGCTTACCCGGAGAGTCTAATCCCTCTACTTTCTCCTGAACAGCTTCTTTGAGCTGACATTTTCCAAGGATCTTTATGTTTGACAAAAAAACAAGAAAGCCGTTATCATCTACTTGTAGTAAAAAACCATATTGAACAAAATAGAATCACAAATCTTTACGGAAATAATTTCAGGAGAAAAAGAAAAAGAACTGAAGGCAATAAAAGGTTACCTCCCACAGTTCCTGCTCGGTATGTTGTCCTAACGGATCCAAATTGTACCTCACAGTTCCAGTGAAAAGGGTGGGATCTTGAGGTATAATCCCAATCCGAGACCTCAGATCATGAATCCCAATTGTTGATATGTTAATTCCATCCACAATAATCTTTCCTTCCACAGGCTCCACCAGACGGAACAAGGCAGCAGTAAGAGTAGTCTTCCCGCTGCCAGTTCGTCCAACTATGCCAATCTTGTGTCCTCCTTCAAACGTGCAGCTAATCCCCCGTAAAACAAGAGGTGCATCTGATCTGTACTTGATCTGTTTCTCAATGTAACTAATTAGTATTTGATACTATACTTTCATTATGATGTAAACTAAATCCAAGAATCTTTACCTGTAAATTTTGAATCTCTACTTTACCCTCAGTTGGCCAGTCAACTGGAGGACGATTCTGTTCTATCACTTCAGGGGCCTCACTTGGTATATGCATATACTGATCAAGCCTTTCAACAGAAACAATATAGTTTGCTAACATGCACTGGTTGTTAATGGAAAACACCAGGGACATGTTTAACGAGAGACCATAGGACAAAGCCATTCCAATAAATCCTGCAATAATGAATGAAGGAAGAAAATGTAAGGAAACATGGCATTCTTCAAGTTCGAATATGAACTTGTATAACTTAGCAATATCACACCAGAGGTAAATGTTCCAGTAGGAAGTAAAACCATGCAGAGGCCTGCAAAGGAAAGAACAGTTGCACTGAGGACTTCTAGCCTTTGGATCAACCACTCATTCGCCGAGAAATAGTGGAAAAAGGGGCTCCCATTTATGTCGATTAATTCAAGATTCTTGGCAAAAAACCGATCTTCCTGTTTGAAAGCTCTAATTGTAATGACTCCAGCAACAGATTCAGCAAGATGGTTTGCAATAAAAGATTTTGTAGTTCCATTTATCCTCATGAACTCTTTAGCAGAGGAAAAGTAGTATCTCTGCAGATTGGGAAGTCATGTCACAAACAAAACCAGACAAAGAAAAGAAACATAAAAAATATGACTATCCTTTTGTGCAATCAAGAAGTCAAGTAAAGAGAATTTTGGTCTGAAATATCCAACCCCAGAGGTTTACTGCACGTTTTTCTTGTTTATAAATTTGATGACAATTACCTGTAAGCGAATAGCCAGAAAGATCATTGGTATGGAGACGAACAATACTTGCCATGTGATAACACCTAGAACTATCAGGTTAGAATAACAATTTGAGGTTGCTCCAAATGTGAATATGAAGTTGAAGGGAACATCTAGATCAACTATACTCAAATCAGAAGAGACCTGTGCAAGTGGGCAAATAGAAAATTAGTTTCATTGGTAATTTCACATAGAAAAGAAACATGGGGATCAAGATTTCAAAAACTTACCCGGCTTATGATCCTTCCCAAGGGCGTAGAATCATAAAACGACATTGGTGCACGAAATAAAGAGATCAATAGCTGTGAAAACAAAGCTCTCGATGACTCCATGTTCAAAACAACTGTGGATATGCTTCGAATGAGCAAAAAAACTGATGCCACAACTCCAATAACCAAATATACGACAATCAATCTCAAAGAGGAGACGTTTGGATCATCCACATTTGCAGCCATCCAAGAATTCTGCAATATCTGCCCAATAATAAAGGTAAGGTGGCAGAGAGCAGCTACCGAGAAGAAAAGAAACCCTTTGTTCTGCTTTAAATACAGAATATAGGGCTTAAATCCAGTGTCCCCAACTTCCCTTTCTTCTTTCTTAATCAACTGATCACTTCCCAAATTTTGATCTTTCTTCTCTGCAGACGCCTTGTAAATCTCTTTAGAAGAAGCTTCACGATTTTTTGAAGCTGCTACCTGTGAAAGTCTCTCAGAACCTGCAGTTTCTTTATGTGCATTGACAAGTTCTTGGAATTCTTGACTCGAAGCCAGCAACTGTGAGTAAGGAGCAGCCTGCAAAATTTCTCCATCGGACATCAGCTGTACAATGAGGTATACCGACTGTTAGCGTTTTCTCATTAATAAGTGGATGTAAAATCAATAGAGATGCTCGTTATTTTGGGATAAGAGACCAATTTCTCATATCCCTGCATTAAAAGAACAAACAAAAAATGAAAAGCCTAAAAAGACAACCTTACCAAAACAGAATCGAATGTCGGAAGAAAATCAACTTGATGTGTCACGAGTAAGACCATCTTTGATGAGAGGGCTCCCATTACGTATTCCTGCGGAGCCTCGTATCAGCTTGTAATACATGATTAGTAAAAGTAAAGCTTGTAGAGGAGGATATGTTCTTACATTAAACAGGCTCGAGGCCGTGTGTGCATCAACAGCACTAAAAGGATCATCCAAGAGATATATATCAGAATCCTGATACAAAGCACGAGCGAGTTGAATCCGTTGCTTCTGACCACCACTGAGATTAACTCCTCTCTCTCCTATCTCGGTCAAATCACCATATGGTAACAACTCAAGATCCTTTATGAGTGAGCACCTTTGTAGTGCAGCTTGATATCTTTCATCGTCCAGGGATGATCCAAAGAGAATATTTTCCCGAATACTTCCTGTTTGAATCCATGCTGTTTGAGAGACATAGGCAATAGTCCCATGCACTTGAACCTGAAAAAAACATAGCAGTGAATGACAATTTATTTTCAAATACATACTGAAGAATAGATAGAAGAGCATAAACTCACAGTTCCCTCGGTTATTGGAACCTCTCCGAGAACAGATGCGAGAAGAGTCGATTTTCCAGAGCCTACCTCTCCACAAATTGCAATCTTGTCGCCAGCTTTAACACTCAAATTAATGTTTCGAAGAGTTGGTTTCGATGGATTCCCATCCCACGACAGATTTACTGACTTAAAAGAAATTTCACTAGTCGTATGAGTGTTCAGCAACTTAACTCTGACATTTTCGGTTTCAAGCTCAGGCGCCTCAAGAAACCTCACTATCCTGGAAAATGCAACTTTAGCTTGAATAAACACTCCAATAACATCAGGAAGACTTCTAACAGGGTCCTGAACCAGACGTAACGTAGCTACAAAAGTAAAAACGTTGCTAGAAGATAATGGGACACCAAGGATATAGCAAGCACCAAAGGTAGCTGCAGACACTAGTAAAGGAGAACCCCAGAAAAGGAAGGTATTGTACGCTTTTCTTAGCTGAACAGCCGACAACCATTTCTCTTCAGCCAACCTAAGATTCTCTATTACATGGCGGAAATGGGTTTCCCATGCATATAGCTTCAACACCTTCATGTTCACTAGAGCCTCAGACATAGCCTTCAACCTTCCGTCCTGTGCCACCATAAGCTTCGTCTGGAACTTATGCTGTAACTTTGCAAGGGGAGTGTTGGCAAGAACAGTTAGAATTATAACCGTCATGGATGCAACTGTTGCGAGTCCTACAGCTTGGAAGAGAATGATGATTGCTAGACAGAGTTGAAGGCTTGTTGTCCATATTTGATGGAACCAAAAGGGAAACTCTCCAATTCTGTAGGCATCCACGGTAACAAAGTTCATTATCTCGCCACTTGAATAAATTGTTTTAGCAGAATTCGATAATCTCAGTTGCTTCTGGTAAACAGCTGCTGTGAGCACAGACCTCACCTTTAAACCAACTAGTCTGCTCCTGAAATACCATTGTCTTTGAGATACTGACTCAAGAATCTTCGTGAGAAAAAGTGTCACAACTAGTATATATCTCTCATATTCGAAACTTTCCTTTCCTTCAGCAACTTTAATGAAGGCTTTGAGTAACAAAGGACCAGCAGAGATCGTAAGCACTTTCAGAAGTGCATAGAATCCTGAAACGAGGATCTCTTTCCAATGGCATAATAGGATGGTCTTTAGTCTTGACTGCCCTTTTTCGTTCAAAATCTCGGTATATAACAAGTAGCACGACTCCGCACGATCATCCTCACGTAACTTCGGTATATCTTCGTCCTCGAGAGTTTTTTCCCTCCCCCTTTTCATCAGTGGATTCAACCACCAAAACGTGTACTTGCTCAAAAAGCTAGCTTTTGCAAATCCGGTCACATTGGAACCAGAACAAGTTTTACTTCCGCCATCGGCAGAGTCGAGTAATGGATCATAAACACCATTTTTGTCACCATCTTCATATCTGAAACCTTTATACGTACATAATAGCAAGAAAATAGATCCTATGAAGTACAAAACATCCAAAACCATCTTAATTGACACCTTCTTTTCCAGAATGGCGGTAAATAGAGATAACCCACAAGTGATTCCAGCAACAAGGAACCCAAGAATCGATATAAGCCTCACAGGAGATCTTGAAAAACGCTGCCCCCAAAGACTCAAGGTTAACCCCAGAAACAACCAACTCAATCCATGGAAAACGAACAGCACCCACCAATGCACAGATACAAAAGATCGGTTTTTCCTCAAATTCTCTTCCAAAATCCAGACACCAAATGACAAAGAAACCAATCCCAGAAGACCATTTATGATAGCTGACACTATCTGCAACGTTGAAATGTTCCGAAAAGATGCAGAAATCTGTGAGGATTTGGACGATTTCTTGGACATTATAGTGAACAAGAGCATGACCAGGAGCACTAAATCAAAACACACAATTAACGCGTGGTTGATGCACGAAGAAGGGTCTGTTACAGAGATCAAATCCGCACAAGAACTCTCATGGCTCCTTGAACAATTGGAGACACCGCAAAACACAGTCCAAAGATGACCCATCTCTATTCTTCACACTTGGTGTAACTTCTTTGATCCGAACTTTATATGAGAGAAATCAATCCACAGTAGCCAGAATCAACATGTAAATGAAGTCCAACCATTTTTTAGCCACTTCTCAAATGGCTCTAGATTGAAAATTTTACCTGTTTCAAGTATATAAATTCTAGGAAGTCGGAAATAAAAAAAAAAAATACCAAAAACGTGGAAAAACCAACAACGCCAAGATAAAAACCAGTCACAAAGCAAGGCCAATAAAGGAAACGAAGTGAAAACGAAACTGCATGCGTGTAGAATTTCGTTTGTAAAAAGTATTTCAAGATGAACAACCCTTTAGCAAATAGACACTGAAACTATTAATACAAGATTGATTTTTTGAAGCAAAATGCGTACCGAAATCTTAACAGGACGATCACGAATAAAATACACAATGGAATTGGATAATACAGACAAACAAATGAAGAGTTCAAATGGGATTCAAAGACTGGGTAGATGCCCGAAATCGCTCGATGAACGAAGCATTTGATTCTTCCAAAAGAGCAAAGGTGGGATTCGACATAAATATAGAAATCAGATATATGAAGGGCTTTCTCTCTCTCTTTTCAGTAAGTATTATTCATTGTGTTCAACGGTGAACGGATGGCATACAATGCTACATCGCAGTTGAAATTAAATGCCGACGCCTAAGTATGTGTGTAAGGGTCGCGTTTTACCGTATGATATTAACTAAAATGGACAGCATTATGATTTCAATCGTTGTTCGAGTTGATTGAACGTTTGATTAATTATCAGAAATTTGATTTTTCGACGAATCGAATCTATAGCAAAAAAATTTCCCAAGTGTTGAGTTTTATTGGTATCACGGCTTTTTTAAACATATTGAATCAGAAAAATAATTATAATTTGATACACGTGTCAATTAACAATTAATGTAACATTAAATATAGAAGGAAAAAAAATCCAATTAGAAAATGGAGTCATGAGTTGTATGGACAACAAGTTTTTTCTTGTTGATCAATTAATTTTAACCTTAAAATTATACTAGCTCTCCTAACACACAGATGTTGTTTACTGTATGATTCATATTTTTTTACCAAAGTTATCTTTGGATTAGTTCCATTTTATATAAATTATAGAATAAAGGTAATATGATAAATCATAGAATTGCCAAATGGGTATTTGTTAAAACTGAGAAGGGATCAATGGTAATTAATGAAACTGCCAAAAGTGTAAGTGTGAAAAGTAAACTTAAATATTTTTTTGTTTAAATAAATAAATTTTAAAAGATATTATTGTAATATTAACAATAATTTTAAACTCAATTTTTCCAACAAAACTCACTTTATTTTCCACACTATCTCCATATCTTCTATGAAAATTTTCTTTTTTGTAAATTAATTAATTTTGTTTTCAAAATTTCATGTAAATAAAAATATGAACTTGGATATTAAATTTTACGTATGAATATATTTTTAAGATTTCTAATTATATTTAACTAATTCTGCACAAAATACATATGTAAATGACGACTAGTATAGGAATTACATATTACTAAGAAGTATAAATACAAGTATACTGGACTTACCTACACAAAAATACAATAATCAAATGTTGATCTAATTACAATTTCTCACAGTCTTATACAGACAGCTATTTACTATACCCATTATATAAAAGTAACATAAAGATACTAATTTCACAACTCTCTCCTCAGCAAAAGCTCATGTGAAAGAAAGGGACCAAGCAGCCGAAATCTATGGATATCAATCGAGCTCAGGTAAATAGGGCGGTGAATAAAGTTCTGCCCATATAAAACTCTTGAAAAGAATTAATCATCTGTGATAAAAAAAGAATCCCAAGAAAATCAGGATAAACCATTCAATTTATAAATTACTAAAGATAATATCATATCAGCACAAAAATGGTATTTTAGAGAACCTTACAGTGCCAGAGTCATTTCCTTGTGGAAGATTTACCTTGCTAGAGTTCTTGTCATACATGGTACCTAGTCTCAGTTAGAGTACATGTCCTGCAAGCCAACAATTGGCTAGAGAATTTAATGACTCAAGCGTAATAAACAATCTTTATTTTAATATAATTTAAATTTCCATGGCTTCATTTTACTTTATCTGTATACTCATGCAATCAACATAAATAAAGTCTTTGATTATATTTTAATACAAATGAATCCTAATTCGATCTTGAAACTCATTTGTAAATACTGTATATTCTAAATTCGTTCTTAGTCGATTCAGCCGCCTAAAATAAGGATAAAGGCCGCTTGAGCTTGAAACTAGCATCTGTGATGTTGTGTACTATGTTTCATGGTAAGGGCATTGAGATGTCCAATCGTGCAGATGGGTAATGATACGATGATTTTACCGAACAACCTTACATCGGACTTTCCAAGTGGTTATCATTTATCGAGAAGATAAGTCCATGGTTGTAATTGTTCATCATTAGTCCTAAGACCCGGGACAACACTGAGGCTCTATGCTAGGGCTGTACTTTGACTCATTTACCGACTCCTGGAAGTTATCTACAGGTATAGATATCATGTGTGATCTGATGAAATAATAGTGCATAAAATCTCTAGCCAGAGTATGAGATGTACATTAGGCAGTTCTCCAATTGTACGTGCGATGCCACTATTTATTCTCAAAGACGTGTCACATAGCTATCGAATTAATATGCAACCCTCGATTAACCAATAGTTGCAGATTCCATTGAGATATATGAGATGAAAGGATCGTACTGTACGTTAATCATAACCGATTGGTTCTTGCAGGCACTATCAATGATACCTAGGGAATTATGGGGCGATGCTACTAGACGATCTTACTATGATTCGATGGGTTTAATCGAAAAATGGTTTCTGACATTCTCATGATCAAATGTTGGAGCATGGAATGTGGGAAAATCAGGGTAAGCCCGAATAAAGGAAAAATATCCCGAATCACAAAGAGTTGTGAACCCACGGCTAGCTGTATCCCTGAACTATTGAGGGTCACACAAGCACTGGTTTACTTGTTTCCGTTGAGATAATGAATTCAATTAGTTAAATTTATAAGAAATAAGTTTGATCTGATCAATCGATAAGCTTATAAATAAAGTTTATAAAAGCTTATATAAATTTTGAGAGCTTGACTGCTAAGAAGATTCTAAGGGAATGCACATGTCTTATTTAGACATTAGTAATCTCGAAACTAAAGTGTGTATCATAATAACGAACAAGTTGAAATTGTCACATCGATGATATTTGATCACCGATCAGGATTATGATGAGATTAATGTAATGAGAGCATAGATCATGGACTTGTAAGAGTATAAGCCCATCATACAAATTTATTAAAGTTCCAATGAACTTTAATAATCAAATTATATTTTAATTGAGTCAAAATAGCCAATTAAGTTTTTATAAAATATGATATTGATTTATGTAATATGAAAATATTCATGATACCATAATTTTATAAAACTTGCTTACAAAGCTAAATAATATTAAGGAATGATATTCTCATAAATATATGTATTAAAAGAGAAAATCGAGATTGGCAAAAGTTGGCATGCATTTTAGAATCTTTAATCAACCTAATTAATTAGATTAATTAATTAAATTAAGGAGTAGAAATAATAATAAGAATTTTTTTTTATTCTTATGGACAATAGTGCATCCAAAAGCTTTTGCAAGGAAAAAGGATTTTCGGCTCTTCCCAATTTCTAGTGCTGCTCTCAAAATCTTTTTCTTTTGCAAGAAAAATTTGGCTTATAGTATTGAATCGATTTTGTAATGCCCGGAAATTCAATCCTAGTAATCTGTAATTATTGATTTATAATTTGATATGATTATGAAAGGATTGATCGGGACACGAAATAAGACTACACATGACTTGTGTAAGTGTCGGACCGAAGTAGTGGCGCCCGAGCGGTAGATTACCACCGCTCGAGCGCCAATGTTCAAGAAGGTAATGTTCGGGCAGAGAAGGTGGCGCCCGGGCGGTAGTTTTTGACCGCCCGAGCGCCAAGCATGCTGAATCGAGGGCAGAACCTTCTGCGCCCGGGCGGTAAGGTTTAACCGCCCGAGCGCCGAGCTCGCGCCCGAGCGGTAGATTTCCACCGCTCGAGCGCGAGACGTGTTGGGCCGAGAGTTAGCCATTTGGCCTTATGCATGCGAGGTTTATATATATATATATATATATAAGCATGCAATTCAGATTTCTCAGAAAGAAATCGAGAGTTTCGGGGAAGAATTGATTTTGAGTTCCAGAATTCAACCGTGCGATCAATCCGTCCGTCCGAATTATAATCCGACTTCGGTACGGTAATCCTATCGACGTAGACTACAACTTGACATAAGTTTTGCTACGTTTTGACATGTTTTGAAATTATGCTATTGTCAGAATTGAATAGGATTCGGATATGATGTTCTTGATATGTTAGACATCGTAGAATCGAAGTCAGATTAAGAAATAGACTGATTATGGAATTGTTATGAATTTCTGATTATAATCAGTTAATACCGGACAGACTTGGATTATGGATTGATTATAGATTGAATTGGATATAGGTTATGGATTGTAACTGTTATCGGGTGATGTTGTATTGACGGGAATATTGAGATTGTACAGTTATGCCGTCAATTGTGAATTAAATCCAGATTGATCAGATTGTTTTGGAATTGACTAGTATATTGATATGAGATTATTGATATTGTCAGTACCAGACAGGCTTTGAGTTCAGGACTTTGACTGAGCGGTAAACCGAGACTACAACGAAAGGTATAAGTCAATGTGGTATTGGGAGATGGACTTGAGTCGGTTTAGACTTGGGTTTCCCTAAATCACATACTTTACTTTATTGCATTGATATTTGCATTGATTGATTTATATACTTGTTCTCTGGATTTTAGACAGCAGGTATTAGAGGAGTCATCTTATGACAGAAGTGTCGTTAGTGGTGGATCACCACGGGCACATTGCACGAGGTCATAAGATGGTGTATTGGCGGATGTGCCAAAGTTTGTCACTGGATGTTTGGCTATCGATGTGGATAGGATGGTGGCTTTTTCTATTACTGTTAATCAGTATTGTATCGATGTGGATAGATTAGTAGCTCTTCTATTACTGTTAATCGATGGCATATCGATGTGGATAGAATTAGAGTTGCTTCTATTACTGTTGATCGGTACTATATTGATGTGGATAGAATCATAGCTTCCTCTATTACTGGTAATCGATACCGTATCGATGTGAATAGAACTGGAGTCTTTTCTATTACTGTTGATCGATACCATATCGGCGTGGGTAGAACTGGAGTCTTTTCTATCACTGTTAGTCGATATACACATGCCAACATCTGGAAACCGGGATCCCTAGACTAGGATGGAGTCTAGTCTGAATTAGGATTGATGTCGACAGTTTGATTTGATATTGTTTATGTTTCAGACTTTGTTACATATATCTGTTACCTGATTACATGCTTTATATTGTTTATATGATTGCATGTTTCGTTGATTTATACTGGGAGTATATTCTCACCGGTTTATCCGGCTGTTGTCTTGTCTGTATGTGTACTTGACAACAGGTGGGACAGGATCAAGGTCCAGGAGATGAAGAGAGAGATCGTGATTAGCGTGGTGGCACCGGACTTGGATTAGAGATAGGGTTGAACACTTGATAGTAGTTGTCAAACCCTAGTTTGAATAAATGTGTTGTAATACAGGACTTGTATTTTATATACTGATATGTATATATAGTTTGATTTCACTACGTTCCGCATTTAAAAAAAAATTTTAGACCCTGTTTTAATTGATTAATTAGTCCCAATTATGATTAAGAACTTGATTAGCGTCCGGGTCCCCACAATAGGTGGTATCAGAGCCATAGATCCCTTAGACGGAGATAGGAGCTAGTGAGCGGGGTAGATTGGTTTTCTTTCCTGCTTTTAATTGCTAGCATGATTCCTGTTTTAATATATGCTACCTGAATTATCTGATATTGATATGGTATTGTATATTATCGGAATGGATCAGCTGTAAGATGATCCGAGGAGGATTGAAACTGGTAAATGGTATTTGGAATTACTAACCTCTTCGATTATTAGATATGCCTCCGAGAAGGATACCAGAACAGGGAAGTACATCGAATCCTCCTATGGATGTGACCCCTACTCCAATGGAGCAATTGTTGAAAAGATTTCAGTCATTCCATCCACCGACTTTGAAAGGAACGAAGAATTCCGTGGAATGTGAAAGTTGGTTGGACGACATTGAATCACTGTTTAACTCCTTGGAGTATACTGAGGAAAAGAGGGTGAAACTGATCGGACACCAGATGCATGACGTTGCTAAACACTGGTGGAATACAACAAAACTGGCTTTGGAATTACGAGGTACGGCCATTACCTGGAATGTGTTTAAGACTGAATTTTATCTACGGTTCTTTCCAGTTTCATATAGGAAGGACAAGGGAGCCGAGTTTGCAAATTTGAAACAAGGCCAGTTGAACATTGAGGATTATGTGGCTAAGTTTTCTACTCTGCTTCGATTTGCCCCTCATGTGGCTGGGAGTGATGAGGCCGTTGCAGACCAGTTCATAAATGGTCTAAATCCTGAAATCTTTACCCTGGTGAATACCGGAAGGCCAAACAATTTCACTGATGCACTGAATCGAGCTAAGGGAGCTGAAGCCGGATTGATAAGACAGAAAGAGGCTTCGTTTGTGCCTTCAGCACCGAGTTCACAGATGCCTCCACCATTTCCTCGATTTGAGAGCGGCGGTGGAAGTGGGAAGAAAGACTTCCTGAAGGCTAAGGGGAAGAAATTCAAGAAAGCTGGGAGTAGCTCCTCTAGTTCGAGTGGCTCTAGACAGACTAGTCAGGGCCAGAATTATACAGGACCATACTGTAGCACCTGTGGAGGGAAGCATTCCACAGAGCAGTGCAGAGGAGTGTTCGGCAACTGCCGCATCTGTAAACAGCATGGACACTTTGCTCGAGTGTGTCCACAGCGAGGTGCACAAGGATCACAGGCAGCTGAGTCACCGGGATCAGTGGCTCAGGCAGGTAGACGACCATCTGCCGTTCATACTTTTCAGCCAGTACCGTCTACTCTGTCACAGCAGAGGCCAGGAGGGGGCCAGACCGCGAGCCAGCCTCCTAGACAGCAGGCCCGATTGTTTGCTTTGACTGAGGAGCAAGCTCAGGATGCACCTGATGATGTAGTTGCAGGTAACTGTTTTATTTCTGGCTATCCTGCATATGTATTGATTGATACTGGTGCATCATATACTTTTATGTCTGAGCGATTTGCTTTAATGCATTCATTGCCTGTTGAGTCCTTAGCTACTGTAGTATCTGTCACGTCTCCGTTAGGAACAGGTTTGATATCGGTGAAATCTGTGAAATCGTGTATACTGCAGTACGACGGGCATATGATTGAGCATGCAAATCATCTGAGGACTGTGTTGAGAATTCTGAGAGCTGAGAAGTTGTATGCGAAACTGTCAAAATGCGAATTGTGGTTGAAACAGGTTGTGTTTTTGGGTCACATTATATCGGGAGACGGTATATCAGTTGATCCCAGTAAGGTTGAAGCCGTGATTAGTTGGCCGAGACCTACATCTGTGCCAGAAATTCGTAGTTTTATGGGTTTGGCGGGGTATTACCGACGTTTTATCCAAGATTTTTCGAGTATTGCCAAGCCTATTACACAGTTAACTCAGAAGAATGCTCCGTTTAACTGGTCAGAAGACTGTGAGACTAGTTTTCTAGAACTGAAGAAGAGACTGACCAGTGCGCCTGTGTTAACGATTCCTTCAAGTACTGGTGGATTTGTTGTTTACTGCGATGCATCTCACCGAGGATTGGGTTGTGTATTGATGCAACGGGGGCATGTGATTGCTTATGCCTCGAGACAGCTGAAACCCCATGAAACTCGATATCCAATTCATGATCTTGAATTGGCAGCTATAGTCTTTGCATTAAAGATATGGCGATATTATCTGTACGGTGAGAAATTCGAAATTTATTCTGATCATAAAAGCTTGAAATAGCTGTTTTCCCAATCAGAGTTGAATATGAGACAGCGAAGATGGCTGGATTTATTGAAAGACTTTGATTGTGAGATTAAATACGATCCAGGGAAATCTAACGCAGCAGCAGATGCGCTGAGTCGAAAGGTATGTGCACTATCCTTATCGACGATTGGGGTATCAAATTTGATTGAAGATTGTTGCTTGTCTGGATTAATATTTGAAACAAATCGTCAGCCTCTGAGATTGTGCGCTGTTCTAGCTGAACCAGAGCTACTTTTGAAAATTAAAGAAGCTCAGAAAGTTGATCCGAATGTACAGAATTCGATTGCTATGGTTAGAGCTGGACATCGATCGGAATATCGGGTGAGAAATGGCATTTTGTATGTGAATAATCGTCTTGTTGTGCCGAATGTTTCGGATTTGAGACAGCGAATACTGACAGAAGCGCACAACAGTCGTTTTAGCATTCATCCTGGTGGCAGAAAAATGTACAATGATTTAAAGGCACAGTATTGGTGGAAACAAATGAAATCTGATGTGACTGAATTCGTAGCCAAGTGTCTGAATTGTCAACAGGTGAAAGCTGAAAGAAAGAAACCAGGAGGATTGTTACAGAGTTTGTCCATTCCTGAATGGAAATGGGATCACATTTCCATGGATTTTGTGACACAGTTGCCGAGATCCTCCCGAGGTTGTGATGCGATTTGGGTCGTGATTGATCGATTGACCAAATCTGCATGTTTTATTCCATACAAGATGACGTACCGATACGATCAGATGGCCGATATTTATGTCCGGGAAGTGATAAGATTGCACGGAGTGCCGAAGTCGATTGTTTCAGACCGTGACCCTCGGTTTACTTCGCACTTCTGGCAGAGTCTACAGCAAGCTCTCGGTACGAAATTGCATTTGAGTACCGCATATCATCCCCAGACTGACGGACAGTCAGAGCGTACGGTACAGACATTGGAAGATATGCTGCGAGCAGTAATACTTGATTTTGGCACTGGATGGCAAGATGCATTGCCTCTTTGCGAGTTTTCGTACAACAATAGTTATCAAACGAGTATTGAGATGGCTCCTTTCGAAGCATTGTACGGAAAGAAATGCAGATCCCCTCTGTATTGGGATGATATCTCTGAAGTTCCTGATACTAGACCTGATATGATCAGAGATATGACTGAAAAAGTAAAATTGATTCAGAAGAAAATGAAGGCAGCCCAGGACCGACAAGCCAAATATGCCAACCTTCGACGTAGACCGTTGGTATTTGAGGCAGGAGACCGAGTGTTCCTGAAGATTTCTCCTTTCAGAGGTGTTGTCAGATTTGGCAAGAAAGGAAAATTGTCTCCACGATACGTTGGTCCGTATGAAATTATCGAAAAGATAGGAGATCGTGCCTATCGACTTACTTTGCCTCCTTCATTGTCAGGAAATACATGATGTCTTTCATGTATTGATGCTGTGGAAATATCTCCCTGATGATTCTCACGTGATTCAACCAGACGAGGCTGAGCTGGACGAGACATTGAGTTATGTCGAGAAACCGATTCGGATTATCGATCGTAAAGAAAAACAGCTCAGAACGAAAATGATTCCTTTGTTGAAAGTTCAATGGACTCGTCATGGTGTTGAAGAAGCTACGTGGAAGACTGAATCTGATATGAGACAAGAATTCCCAGCATTATTTTACTGATGTAAATACGTACTCGCCTGTAATTACAGTCCTTCTTAATGATATGATTTTATTATCGATGATTTCGAGGACGAAATCGTATCTTAGGGGGGGAGAAATGTAATGCCCGGAAATTCAATCCTAGTAATCTGTAATTATTGATTTATAATTTGATATGATTATGAAAGGATTGATCGGGACACGAAATAAGACTACACATGACTTGTGTAAGTGTCGGACCGAAGTAGTGGCGCCCGAGCGGTAGATTACCACCGCTCGAGCGCCAATGTTCAAGAAGGTAATGTTCGGGCAGAGAAGGTGGCGCCCGGGCGGTAGTTTTTGACCGCCCGAGCGCCAAGCATGCTGAATCGAGGGCAGAACCTTCTGCGCCCGGGCGGTAAGGTTTAACCGCCCGAGCGCCGAGCTCGCGCCCGAGCGGTAGATTTCCACCGCTCGAGCGCGAGACGTGTTGGGCCGAGAGTTAGCCATTTGGCCTTATGCATGCGAGGTTTATATATATATATATATATATAAGCATGCAATTCAGATTTCTCAGAAAGAAATCGAGAGTTTCGGGGAAGAATTGATTTTGAGTTCCAGAATTCAACCGTGCGATCAATCCGTCCGTCCGAATTATAATCCGACTTCGGTACGGTAATCCTATCGACGTAGACTACAACTTGACATAAGTTTTGCTACGTTTTGACATGTTTTGAAATTATGCTATTGTCAGAATTGAATAGGATTCGGATATGATGTTCTTGATATGTTAGACATCGTAGAATCGAAGTCAGATTAAGAAATAGACTGATTATGGAATTGTTATGAATTTCTGATTATAATCAGTTAATACCGGACAGATTTGGATTATGGATTGATTATAGATTGAATTGGATATAGGTTATGGATTGTAACTGTTATCGGGTGATGTTGTATTGACGGGAATATTGAGATTGTACAGTTATGCCGTCAATTGTGAATTAAATCCAGATTGATCAGATTGTTTTGGAATTGACTAGTATATTGATATGAGATTATTGATATTGTCAGTACCAGACAGGCTTTGAGTTCAGGACTTTGACTGAGCGGTAAACCGAGACTACAACGAAAGGTATAAGTCAATGTGGTATTGGGAGATGGACTTGAGTCGGTTTAGACTTGGGTTTCCCTAAATCACATACTTTACTTTATTGCATTGATATTTGCATTGATTGATTTATATACTTGTTCTCTGGATTTTAGACAGCAGGTATTAGAGGAGTCATCTTATGACAGAAGTGCCGTTAGTGGTGGATCACCACGGGCACATTGCACGAGGTCATAAGATGGTGTATTGGCGGATGTGCCAAAGTTTGTCACTGGATGTTTGGCTATCGATGTGGATAGGATGGTGGCTTTTTCTATTACTGTTAATCAGTATTGTATCGATGTGGATAGATTAGTAGCTCTTCTATTACTGTTAATCGATGGCATATCGATGTGGATAGAATTAGAGTTGCTTCTATTACTGTTGATCGGTACTATATTGATGTGGATAGAATCATAGCTTCCTCTATTACTGGTAATCGATACCGTATCGATGTGAATAGAACTGGAGTCTTTTCTATTACTGTTGATCGATACCATATCGGCGTGGGTAGAACTGGAGTCTTTTCTATCACTGTTAGTCGATATACACATGCCAACATCTGGAAACCGGGATCCCTAGACTAGGATGGAGTCTAGTCTGAATTAGGATTGATGTCGACAGTTTGATTTGATATTGTTTATGTTTCAGACTTTGTTACATATATCTGTTACCTGATTACATGCTTTATATTGTTTATATGATTGCATGTTTCGTTGATTTATACTGGGAGTATATTCTCACCGGTTTATCCGGCTGTTGTCTTGTCTGTATGTGTACTTGACAACAGGTGGGACAGGATCAGGGTCCAGGAGATGAAGAGAGAGATCGTGATTAGCGTGGTGGCACCGGACTTGGATTAGAGATAGGGTTGAACACTTGATAGTAGTTGTCAAACCCTAGTTTGAATAAATGTGTTGTAATACAGGACTTGTATTTTATATACTGATATGTATATATAGTTTGATTTCACTACGTTCCGCATTTTAAAAAAAAATTTTAGACCCTGTTTTAATTGATTAATTAGTCCCAATTATGATTAAGAACTTGATTAGCGTCCGGGTCCCCACAGATTTCTTTTTGTGTTCTATATCTACGCACAAATATCTTCTAATTTTGTAATGCAAGTTAGAGGAATAACAAGTAATTTAGTCGTGGACCTGATTCAAAGATTAAAGAATGAGATATGAAGAAAGTTCGTAGGGATTTTCAACAAGAGTTATATCCGCTAATATCGGAATAGTTGGAGCCGATTGAATCAATTCACTAAAGGTATCTTACTAAACACCCTATGAATGATTATATCACTTAAACCATACGAGTGTCCACAAATTAGTTTGAATGTCAAATAAAAAATTTTAAACTTCCGAGGTGTTTTGGACACGAGAAAACCGATGTACCAACAGTGGTATCAGAGCCAGGTTCTCTATATTGTATGGTTTATTTCATGTAGAATATTATATTTCTAACCATACAAGAAAATTTTTCAGAAAATTGATGCACCAGAAAAACATGATTTTTATTATAAAAAAAATTCCGGGCAGTGCAATGGGCACGCAACAGGCGCGTAGTGGTCGCGCGCTGTGCGGAGCGTCCGCATAGCTTGCAGCGGCTGCGCGCGCTCAGCGTGCGAAGCGTCCGCACACTGCACACCCCTGTGCGCCTAGGGCACACACAAGTTTCCCGCCACTGCCCAATACGATCGGGTAGTGGGTGGGCAGTGCGGGTGGCTGCCTGGGAATGTCTCGGGCATCTTGCTGGGTCGTAGGCATGAATTATTCGGTCTTAGGGTGCGATTTTCTGATTTTACTAAATTTTGGATAAAATTGATATTTTGTGAAAATTGTTCAAATTTTCCTTCAAATCAATTTTTTCTAAATTTATAATTTTCTTGCAATGTAAATAATTAAAATATGATTTTAATTATTCAAGGTAAAAATATGTTTTACAAGAAATCAATTATTATTGAATTAATTAGAAATTAAAGAAAAGTGTTTATTTAATTTATTAACTTCTTTAATAATTCTGGTGGTTAGTAATAAAATTATTATATGCATGATTTATTCAGTTAATTAAATTTTTTTAATTAATTGATGTTAATATGTGATATTAAATGCATGAAAAATGATCGATAGTCTTGACCAATGTGTTAGGTGTATGTTAGGATATTTTAATGTTTTATTCATTTTGTTAATATTTGATATTATTAAAGTGTGCCTGGTTTATGGCTTGTTCTCACCCCATGAGATGTATCTCTTATGTGCCATGACTATATATATATATATATATATATATATATATATATATATATATATGAGACAATTTTAAAATTAAAATCCTTGGTTTTGAATAAAATTCAAAATTTATATTAAACCAAAAAAGTAAAAATTAAAGGAGTTTAATTTATTCTTGTCTTCCATCAACCGTGGTTTCATGTTGAACGCTAACTGCGGCCAGTGTCTGGCTCATATTATTGGGGAGGCCAGGACACCGGAAAGCTGTGACTTTCACCGGACATATGATGTGAATTGAGTGGAACTCCCATGACTTTGGATCATATTATTAGGGAACTCATGGCAACCGTCTACTACAATTCAATATTGATGGGTCGGTTTGACACGTGAAAATAAACGGCGTCATATTATTTGGTCCTTATTAAACGTGAGGCAAAACACGGAGAGGTTGCATAGGAATGCAATTGGATTCTAACTTTTCAAAATTATAATTGTCTGATATTATTCGGGATCATAATTGTCTAATTGGACTTTGCGCCTACTAAGGAAAATATGATTTCTCATTTTCATCATAGGCTGGTAAAATGTCAAAATAGTGGGAGAAAAATTTATAAAATAAAAATCCATATTTTATATCTTAAAATTAATTTAGAATAATCAGCAACCATTATTACGTTTTCATATCAGTATTGTAACGTACCGTACTTTTTACTACTTGAAATTTGCGGAAAAATTAAAAATTTTCTTAAATAATTCGTGAACCTTCAAAATTCGATAAAATAAACTGTACGTCTCAAAAGTGGTTGCAACAAAAGATCTGAAAATAAAGTTTGACAAAAGTATTTGAACATTTTTCATAAAAGCTTAAAACTTGGGCGGTCCTCGGGTTTAGCCTCTTGCTCAGTCCAAGCCTGCTCCTTGGTCCCCACCCCTTGTCTCCTCGAAAACATCCTCATCTGCATCGATCAAGTTTAGTGAGTCTAAAGACTCAACACGTATAAACTAGAAGTAGCGAATAATACGTAATAAAACCACATGCAACTTTAAAATAAAGCATACATACTTGAAACTTGAACTAAACTTGAACATACATACATAACATAGACGTGCCATAACGTGAAAAATTTTCTTAATAAGCTTGCAACTTGTACATACTTGAGCATACATAAACTTCGTAATTTTGCGTACAGGAATGTTTCAAAGCAAGTGACACATAACATAAATCACCTGATCAGACTAAACCACAGTATTGGGTTGACATGGAAGAATCCACTGCCACATACATGAGATCTTCGTTCATGCTTTAACGGGTGGATTGGTCCCCGTTTATGCTTTAACGCTTTTCAATCCTGATCTAAACTCGTTCTTGATTTAACGGGGTGGATTGGTCCCTGGTAATGCTTTACCGTTTTCCAATCTCATACATAAATTTGGTCACAAGACATTTAGCATACCTCAAAAACTCAAAAGTATTTTCTTTTACACGTCAACATACTTACTTGGCCTTGAGGGATTCGTTGGATCTCACTTGGGGCTGCTGCTGCACATACTAACATGAATTCAGATACTTAACTGGTGTAACTTAGACATAATAATCGTGCTTACACAAAAGCTCATTCATTTCCTTAGGACGTTCTAAAGTTCTCGTGACTCGACCTTGTTAACCATTACATTGAACTAAGGTATCGACCTCAAAACATTTAACATAATTTTTCCCAAAAATAAAGTACACAGACCCTGTGGCCAGGTGCGGCTTCGGGTCCGTGTAGGTACTGTAAAAGATATGTGCAGAAAAGGGAAGGCACAGACCCCGTGCTTAGGTCCGTGTAGGGGTCCGTGTAGATACTGTAAAAACACATCAAAAAAAAGAAGGGCACGGACCCCGTGCAAGGGTCCGTGTAAGGGTTCGTGTGGGCTCACAAGATTGAAACAAGGAATAAAACAAAGGCATGGACCCCTTGCCCTGGTCCGTGTGGGGGTCCGTGTACCTGCGAGAAGTGTAAACTCACGAAATTTCAATACGTGCGATGCTTATCATTCTAGACTTGATTGTACGGACCATGAACCGACACCCCGAGACCCATCCTAGCATGCCCCAACATTGAACCAAACTCGTACAACACCCCAAAGCAACGACGTCCACCCTACGACACATACAATTAAAAAACACGGCAATTGACACCAAATCGTTTCCTATGACTTCTCATGGATTTAAGTGACTATCGACACTAACCGGCAATCTAAATACCAACCCAACATCAAACTAAGCATACATAGACGCAACAACGATCACCCGTCGATCTCCAACAAAGCCTGCAACAACAAAATTTCAAAAACACATTAATAACCATATTTTTCAGAAAACGTAGTTTGAGCAGTCCCACAAAAAACACCATAACTAACTCAATTTTTATCCAAATAATTTAAATTTAGTGTCAAATCTAAGGTATCGAAAAGTTCTACAATTTTCATGTTGAAAATTGTCTCAAAATCACGACCAAAAAATCGCAGTTTTTGAAAAGACAGTAAAAACGTGATTTGCGATCCAAAAACTGTTTCGAAATTGATCCAAACATCATTGTTCAAACTTCTACACATCACTTATGTATTTTTACCCATAAATAACAACACAACACATAATATAACGAGATCGATGTAGAAATAACAGAATATACGCGTCTTTTGATGATTTGAAATACCGTAACGACGATACCGAAGCGGAAACGAAGCGAGGCTTGATCCGGGACTATTGTGGCACTAAAATCTTGCAACGAAATTAAAGAAAAGTTGCTGGAAAGTTCGAAGGAGAGGGGCGGCTGATACAAACTTGAGGAACCCTAGGTTTTGCTCTCAAATTTCTGAAAATAAAATGTGTAGGTGTGTGTTGTGTGTTTTGGTGTGTGTAAAAACACGTCTGTGTGAGTGTGTGTAACGTGTGTGAGTGAGTAATTAGGGGAAAATTGCTTAATTAAATAATTAATCAAGCTATTTAAAATGTTAAACCAAGTAGCAAGCTAATACAAACGGTAAACTAAATACCAATTTACTAAAATCCTCTATTTTAAAATAAAACACACTATTGCTAACTTCTAAAAATCTTAAAATCACCTAATAATTAAATTAGGTTTTAAAATGCTAAAACTTTATAAATTATTTAAAATTCCCTAACCTCAACTTAAAACAAAATACCGCATTTACAAATTGCCAAACTCGTCACCGGTCTCTATTCCTCGGCCCGCCTCGAATAATCGCCTGAAGCATGAAACTCGAAACACATTTTAACGTGCATCACATAAACTTAAATAATTTAAAATAATGTATTTAAATAAATCATGCACCACTAAGACTCATTTTAAAATTAAATAAATGCTTTAATGATTAAATAAATGCATGAGTTATACGTGTATTTATTTCGTCACTACAAGTATATTTTCGATTTCTTCACGTAATCCATTTCTGTTATTAACCAGCTAACTGAATCTAATTTTCAAGACTGGTTGGAAAAATTATTCTAAATTCGTAGAAAATAACATGCACACTAATTTCAGTCTTGATGAACTGACAATGCATCCAAGATGGTGGGAGCATAGTGTGCAAGCTAAAGTGTAATATGCTCGCTTATATGCCATGTGAACTGTAGGGACAATTTGAGAAAATGTTGGATGCTTCTGACATTCAAATACATATGAAATAGTTGCATGGTGCATGAAACTCGTACAGTAATACACACCACTTTTAAAAGCTCATGACTACATGCATGCAAGATGGGGCTCTGGCCCATGAGTGTGGTGTACATATGATTGGGCTTATTGAGAAAGTAGTGAGCCTGAAATAGGTGATTCCTAACGAGTTACTTCATGACATCAATTTGTTGTCATTCTGTTCCTCATTTGACGGGTTTATGGTGAATTTCAATTTGAATAAGATTGATGATAGCCTTGAAGAGCTAGTCAATATGCTTATGACTTATGAAGCCACCATAAAATAGGAAAATGTTGTTTCCTAGTTGGGCTTCTTGTCAGGAACGAAACATGGCCCACGAGATAAGGGAAAGAAATGTTCTGCCTCTCACAAGGTAAAACAAACCCATTAAGAGGCAAACTCCAAAGGACACTTATAGGGCACACAAAGCCCGATAATTCAGAATATATTTGCTTCACTGGAAGGAAAATGGAAATAATATATTATCTGGGACAGAAATGTTCTGGAAATGATAAGTGAATGTCCAAAGTAAATAGAATTTCAACAACAAACAAATGAAAATTAGATGATCCAAATCTCGCACAAATCTGGCACACTAGAATAGGTCACATTTTCAAAAGAATGATGCACAAACTAGTGAGAGAAGGCATGTTTGACTTGTCAGACGTAAATTCTCTACCTACTTGTGAGTCATGTCTAAAATGAAAAATGACCAAAGCTCCCTTTTAAGGGAAACATGGAACGTGCACATAACCTATTTGATTTGATTCACACAGACATTTTTGGCCCACTAAGCGTTAGAACAAAATATAGGCAATCCTACTTCATTATTTTTACTGATGACTATTCGAGGTATGTGTATGTCTATTTGATGAGACACAAATCTGAAGCATTTGAAAAATTCAAAGAATTCAGATATCAAGTAGAAAAACAACTAGAAAAAGATATTAAGACACTTCGATGTGATGGAAGTGGAGAATACTTGAGTGCTGAATTTTTGGGTTATCTAATAAAGAATGAGATTATCACACAGTGGACTCCACCAGCAACACCTCAATTGAATGATGTTTTTGAGCGTGGTAATCGAACCTTGATGGACATGGTACGATCCATGATGGGATCAACTGAATTGCCTACATCATTTTAGGGCTTTGCGCTTGAAACTGTGGCAATATATTGAATAATATCCATACAAAGGCAGTGGATAAAACATCATATGAGATACGATGGGAAAAACTCTAAAATATTCTTGCTTGAGAATAAGGGGATGTCTTTCTTACGTGAATCAGACCGTGGGAGACAAATTGGATAGTAGATCCATTTTGTGCTACTTTGTAAGATATCCAAAGAATTCTGTTGGATATTATTTCTTTCACCCCATGAAGCAAAAAAGTTTGTCTCAAGAAATGCCACCTTTCTGGAAAGGGAATTTCTATTAGATAGAAGGCAAGACGATAGAACTTGAAGAAATTCAAGACACTCCTTCAACTGTAGAAGTTGAAACTAATCCCTAACAACAAGTAGTTGAAGTACACGCTCCCAAAAGGTTTGATAGGGTTATCAGACCACCTGCAAGATATACGCTTCTTCATGAAAAACGCCATGATGAGCCTTGTGTTGGATGTGATCTAATGAACTTGAAAGAAGCAATATTTAATACTGATTCATCCAAATGGCTTGAAGTCATGCAGTCGAAAATGGACTCTATGTATTCAAACCAAGTTTGGACATTGATGGATCCACCTGAGGAAATCGTTCCCATAGGATGCAAATGGATCTAAAAAATAAAGGTTGGGGCGGATGGGAAGGTATTGACCTTCAAGACAAGACTGATTGAAAAAGGTTATACTCAAAGGCAAGGAATTGACTATGAGGAAACGTTTTTATCAGTTGCTATGTTAAGTCCAATAGAATACTACTAGCCATAGCAGCATGGTATGATTATCAGATATGGCAAATAGATGTAAAGACGGCATTCCTCAATAGTGACATTGAAAAAGATATTTATATGTCTCAACCTGAGGTGTACACATCAGTAGGAAGTGAGCACAAGGTATGCAAACTTCAGATATCAATATATAGTCTCAAGCATGCGTCAAGAAGTTGGAACCTCATATTCGACTACACTACCAAGGAATTTTGTTTTTTCTAAGAATCCTGAGGAACTATGTGTGTACTAGAAAGTTAGTGAGAGAGCAGTGATATTCCTAGTACTTTAAGTTGATGATAACCTGTTCATTGGGAATGATGTAGGATTACTACAATCAACTAAAGTATGGTTAACAAGTAAATTATCCATGAAAGACATGGGTGAAGCATCCTACGTATTGAGAATAAAAATCTATAGAGATAGATCAAAGAGGATGTTGGAGCACACCCAAGCGATTTATATCGTTATCATTCTAAAGAGATTATCTATGGAAGAGTCCAAGAGAGGATACTTACCAATGTGTCATGGTATTAGTCAATCTAAAGCAATGTGCCCCAAGACTGATGAATAGATAGAGATGATGAAACGTATTCCATGTGCGTGAGCCATAGTATCATGTATGGTATGATATCAACACTCCATGATATTGCTTACGTTCTCAGTGTTACAATCAGATATCAGGCGAACCCTGGTCCAATGCATTGGAAGCCTGTGAAAGATATTCTTAAGTACCTAAGGAGGACTAAAAACTTGTTCATGGTCTATGGGGGTGGAGAATTAAAATTGGAAGCCTACAGTGATTCTAGCTTCCAAAGTGACCTAGATGATTTGAAATCAACTTCTGGTTTTGTATTGATGCTCAATGGTGCGGCTGTCTCTTGGAAGGGTTCCAAGCAAGACATCGTTGCGGATTCCACAACTAAAGCCAAATAGATGCAGCAGCAAAAGAGGTAGTTTGAATGAGAAATTTCGTCCAAGAGTTGGACGTTATTCCTAATGTATTTGATCCAGGCCCGGTGTACTGCGACAACACTGGTACCGTTGCACAGGAAAATGAACCAAGGTCTCATCGGTGATCCAAATATATACTGAGGAAATTCCACATCATCTGGGAGATTGTGGGAAGAGGAGATATATCATTCGAAAGAGTCGCCTCTGCAAATAACGTTGCTGATCCACTTACAAAGCCCATGCCAGGACCATTGTTTGAAAAATATCCCGAAGCAATGTGATTAAAGTTTATGGATAGTTGGCTCTAGGTCAAGTGGGAGATTGTTAGAGTAGATGCCCTGCAAGCCAAAGATTGGCTAGGGAATTTATTGATTCAAGTGTAACAAACAATCTTTATTTTAATATAATTTAACTTTTCATGGTTTCCTTTTAATTTATTTTTATACCCATGCAATCATCATAAATAAAATCCTTGATTATACTTTAATACAAATGAATCGTAATTCGATATTGAAACTTATTTGTAAACACTGAATATTCTAAATTCGTCCTTAGTCTATTCAGCCGCCTAAAAGAAGGATAAAGGTCGCTTGAGCTTGAGACTATCATCTGTGATGTTGTGTACCGTGTTTCATGATAAGGGCATAGAGATGTCCAATCATGCAGATGGGTAATAATATGTTGATTTCACCGAACAACCCTCCCTCGAACTTTCCAAGTGGTTATCATCATCGAGAGGATAAGTCCATGGTTTTGATTGTACTCCATTAATCCTTACGACCCAGGACAACACTGAGGCTCTATATGCTAGGGCTGTACTTTTACTCGTTTACTGACTCAAGGAGGGTCATTTGGTGGCGAGATTGGGTACAATTGCGACACATGTAGGAGCCAGTGCATTGTAATCGAGAATTCATCGCTCACCTATGGTGTTGATATCCTATGTGATCTGATGAAATAATAGTGCATGGAATCTCTGGCCAGAGTATGAGATGTACATCAGGGAAGGATTTCTCCAATTGTACATGCGATGCCACTATTTATTCTCAAAGACGTGTCACATAGCTATCAAATTAATATGCAACAATCGATGAACCAATGGTTGCAGATTCGATCGGGATATATGAGATGAAAGGACCATAATGTACGTTAATCATAACCGAAGTGTTCTTGTAGGAACTATCAGTGATACCTAGGGAATTATTGGGCGATGCTACTAAACGATCTTACCATGATTCAATGGGTTTAATCGTAAAATGGTTTATGACATTCTCATGATCAAATGTTGGTGCATGACATGTGGGCATATTAGGGTAAGCCCGAAAAAAGGAAAAATATCCCGAATCACAAAGAGTTGTGAACCTACGGCTAGTTATATACATTAACCATTTAGGGTCACAGAAGCACTAGTTACTTGTTCCCATTGAGATAATGAATTCAATGAATTGAATTTATAATAAATAAATTTGATATGATCAAAAATAAGCTTATAGAAATTTTGAGAGCTTAACAGTCAAAGGGAATGCACGTGCCTTATTTAGACATTGGTAATCTCAAAACTAAAGTGTGCATCATAATAACGAATAAGTTGAAATTTTCACATCGATGATATTTGATCACCGATCGGGATTATGATGAGATTAATGTAATGGGAGCATGGATCATGGGCTTGTAAGAGTATAAGCCTATCAAGCAAATTTATTAAAGTTCAAATGAGCTTTAATAATCAAATTATATTTTAATTGAGTTAAAATATAGCCCATTAAGTTTTTATAAAATATGGTATTGATTTATGTAATATGGAAATATTCATGATACCATAATTTTATAAAACTTGCACACAAAGCAAAATAATATTAATGCATGATATTCTAATAAATATATGTATTAAAAGAGAAACTCGAAATTGGAAAAAGTTGGCATGCATTTTAGAGTCTTTAATTAACTTAATTAATTAGATTAATTAAGTAAAGTAAGGAATTGCAAGGAAAAAAGATTTTCGGCTCTTCTCAATTTCTAGTGCTGTTCTCAAAATCTTTTCTTTTGCAAGAAAAATTCGGCTTATAGTATTGAGTCGATTTCTTCTTCGTGTTCCATATCTATGCAAAAATATCTTCTAATTTTCTAGTAGAAGTTAGAAGAGGAACAAGTAATCTAATAGTGGACCTGATTCGAAAATTAAAGAAGGAGATTTGAAGAAAGTTCGTTGAAATTTTCAACAAAAGCTATATCCGCTAATACTGGAATAGTTGGAGCCGAGTGAGTCAATTCACTAAAGGTATCTTATTAAACACCTTATGAATGATTATATCATTTAAACCATACCAATGTCCAAAAATTATTTGGAATGTCAAATAAATTTTTTTAAACTTTCGTTGTGTTTTGGACACGAGAAAACCGATGTACCAACAGTCTCAACTCTATAATTATCAGGTAGTCTCTGTAATTTAATATTATACTCTATTTATAAAGTAGTAGAAATCCCTCTGTTAGACCAGATTTATTGATCAGTATATTCATCCAGGACATGAGGCTAGGAGATCTCTTTAACTTTCTGGTGAAAAACCACTTATAGGTTTTGAACAAATACTTGCAAAGTCAGAAAAATATATTAATATGAAGGAGGAACAAATGGCTAGGGTCGAATAGCCCAAGAATGCACCCAGACCACAAAAAGAGGCTCGACCTATAGTTTCACAGATTTGCCTACTCTAGACAACTCGACTACTCTGCTTGGGCTGTTTTCCACATAAACTTCGTTGAAAATGAACACATATCGGGCTTTGGAAATCTGTGAACAAAGAAATCTCATTCAGAGACCGCGATGTAGTGATAAGGGCCTCCTACGACCTCCCTCGGACATGTATTGTCATTTCCGTAATAACTATGTTCATACCATCAATGAATGCAGGAACCTGGCTGAGAAAAATGAACAAATAATCCAACGAGAATTGGAAATGAAGGATATCCTTGCCCGGTCCGCAGATGATTATAGGCATCCTAAACGAATTAAGGAAGAAATAAATATACATGATTGGAGAAGGGGAACAACCAAATTCCCCCGAGCAGGGACCACTGTGCCCCGCCCAAAAAATTACTAGTGCACGACCTCATGCTCAACCTCCTCCTCGAGGAGTTATAAATATGATCTCTAGAGGTCCTACGGATTAGAGCTCCAATAGAGCAAGGAAGTCCAGCATGAGAAAATGGATAACATGGAAATAAATCACAAAAGTATAAATCCGAATCAATAATATTCTTCGGGCCGAAAAACATGCGAAAATTGTCTGGTCCGCATAATGACGCTCTGCTTATTTGAGCAGTGATAGCCAATTATGACGTATCACGGATATTATTAAAATCTGACAGTTCATGAACATATTATTAAAGGAGGCCATCAATCAAATAGATCTGGGTGAATATAAGTTAGAGCTGGTAGTGACAGTCCTATTCATGTTCATGGGACATGCCATTAACCCCGTCAGAATGATAAACCTCTCCCTCTCTATGGGTGAAAGAAGTACAAGAAAGACCCGAATAGTCAAACAATGTCATATTGGTCCGACCCGCCATGGCCACTTTCATGGCAGTGTCTTCATCACTTCATTAAAAATTAAGTTTATGGTCAGAAGCATAGTTCGAAAAGTTAAAGGTGATTAGAAAATATATCGGAAATGCTAAGTTGAAGAAGTCCAAGTATAACAAAAGATGACAAAGACCAAGCCGCCAAGCCAAAAGAAATTGCAGGGCATAATAATCTAAATCTGAACGAGGAGGTTTCCCAAGTAACTACTGAAGAAGAATGCGAGAAGATGATTATATCCTCTTCATCTGGAGAAGTCAGGATTTCCAAAACCTTGGTTGAACCATTAAAAAGTTGATTACTCAAGTGATTATGAAGGAACAAAGATGTCTTTGCATGGTCATCTTCCGATTTCACTAGTTTCTGACTAGAAGCTATGGAGCACTACATGAATGTCATATCCGATTGCCAACCTGTGATACAAATTAAGAGACACTTCGGGCCAAAAACATGCATTTATTTGAGAGAAAATAAAAGAATAATTGAAGGCTGACCACATTAAGGATGTTCAATTTCGATCCAGTTATCTAATGTTGTTCTTGTGCCTAAATCTTTAGCAAAGTAGAGAATGTGTGTGGACTTTTGAGATCATAACCTAGTTTGTCCAAAAAGATTGCTATCCTCAGCCCCAAATCAATTATTTAGTCTATTCTATTGTCGGGCACGTGCTTTTGTGCTTTTTGGACGTTTATCAAGGGTATCACCAGATCCCTTTGGCCGAGAAAGATATGGATAACGTTAGTTTTATTTCTTCATACGGATTTTTTTTATGTCGTTATTACTTTCGGGCTAAATAATTGCTGACCCATTTATCAAATTCTCATGAATATAGTTTTTAAAGACCAGATTGGCCCTAATGTAGATGTTTATGTGGATGATATTATGATCAAGGCTAAAGCAGCGGAAGAACTCATTAATGATTTTGAAAAGATATTCTATACTCTTATAAAATACCAACTATAATTGAACCCGAGCAAGAATTGTTTTGGCATACAAATATACAATTTCTTGGATTATATGATTACTCAAAGGGGTATCAAGGCCAATCTTGAGAAAATTGGTGCCCTTGCCTATATGATATTATTCCGAAATGTTCATGAGGTGCAAAAACTTAACAGATCGGATTGTATCATTGCCCAGATTCAATGCTCGATCAGCTGACCGGGCCCTTACTTTCATCAAAATTCTTCACAAAGCCTCTAAATTTGAATGAATTGCAGAAAGTGAACAAGCTGTCCTAGTGCTGAAGTCCTACTTAGGCGAGCTACATGTTCTTAGCAAACTTACTCGGGGTGATGTGTTATTTGTTTATTTGACAGCTACAAGCCGCTAGATCAGTGTTGGTGTAAATAAAAGGCTCCTATCCTCAACCCATCTACTTTGTCAGTCATGCTTTGAATGGAGCCGAGATCAATTACACCACGAAAGAGAATTTGGATGTAGCTCTATTCATTATGACTCAGAAATTGAGGTTTTATTTCTTATCACATCCCATTATCGTACTCACTAACAACACTATAGAGAAAATTGTCCCTCATCTAGATACTTCAAGGAGACTTGTCAAGTGATTTACTGAACTCAGTGAATATGACATAAAGTTAGAGCCAAGAACTGCTATTAAGGCCCAAGCATTGGAAGATTTTATAGCCGAAACTATTCAGGCGGATGATAAGAAGCAATGAAATATTTATGTGGATGGATCTTCCTGTCAGACTCGCAGTGAGGACAGTATTCACATCATTTTACCTTGGAGTGAGGAAACAAATCTAGCTATTAAGTTGGACTTTTGGGCATCAAATAATGAAGCAGAATAAGAAACATTCCTCATTGGATAAAAGGCCGCCTAGAGCATGAGAATTTCCATAGCCATTCTCTCCTCGTACTCTCAGCTTGTGATTCAACAAAGTAATGGAAAATTTGAAGTGAAGAATGAAAAAAATGATCAAATATGCCCAAGCCTTCAATCGAGCTTGGGAAGAGTTCGTAAAGCTCATTGTCCAGTACATCCCTCGGACTTAAATGGTAAAGCTGATCAGCTGGAAAAAATTTCTAGCTCCTTAGTCTGACTCCCTAGCTCAGAAATTACGGAACAAGAGCTGGTCTGTCAAACAGAGCATGGAAAAAACATGGTGATTGAAGTAAATTAAGGTGGGTTGATGAGCTCCTGAGCATCCTATGCAGACATGGAAAGTCACGCGAGAAATATGCTCAAGTTGCTCGACTGGAAATAATCAGGATATTCCTAGCCTACGCATCCTTCAAGAACTTAAAAGTATATCAAATGGATGTGAAAAGTGCATTTCTGAACGTCAATTACAAGAAGAGGTCAACGTAGACCAACCCCCATGATATAAATCCTCTTACGCAAGAAAAGAAAACATGATTCATTGGAAACGCGCCCTCAATTCGATAACGTTTAAGGATCCGTTTTGTTTTACCGATCTTTTGAATCCAGTATGGTTTTTGTGATATTCACCTCTAAGCTATGAAACTTAGCAACAAATTTTCACGAGTGAAACAATGAGAAATAGACGAACCTTCAAATAACTGTTCCTCGACTATCCGTATAAAATCAATCGACAAACGCCACAAGAATAAATCCTTGATAAGTTTGATTTGAAGAACAAAGCAAGGTTTTGAATATTTGAGAGAAAAACTCTAAAAATTTTGGATAAACTCAAGATAATATTAAAAAAAAGAATGCCTTCGTGTATATTCCTACAAAATAAATAAGATATGAAAAATCTAGTTACCAAAACAATGGGGTATTTTGGAATTATATCGTGTATAGTAAGTAAGGCGCTGGGACGTAAAGAATTGGCCGCCCAGGCGCGGAAGGTTTTAGTCTCAAGTGTGTGTTGTTTTTTGGCTTTATCCTTGAGTTTCTTCATTCTCCTTCGGTTGCTTGGCACTCCTTCCTCATATTCCTTTCGAACTCTGTGAATGACTTGAATATGCTTGATTCTCCATCAATAATCATTATCAAGCTTGAAAGTCAAAGACAACGACGGTTCTTAAACCTTCTTCCAATTATCAGCATGCCACACATGATCAGATTCATATCAGACTCCCCTTCTTCAAAAAGAATTGTCCTCAAATCTTGTCTACCTACACAAAAACGCAGCAAGTTAGAAATAAAAATGATTAAATTATCAACATGCTTACCTTTCAACACTAGATTGTAGGTGCTACCGCCCACGTGCTCCATCAACACTTTGAACCCTAACTCTATGGTTATCTTTACTATCAACTCATCAATCTAAACATACACCAAATAACAAGTGAAACCAAATGATAAAATATAATTAATTATCACAAATATTATATTACTCCCCTTCTTAGACCTGGTTAACACAAAAATAAAATCCACACACATGTACGACCATAGTTCACTAGGAATAAGAATTATCTCATGCAATGAATATAGAATGAAAAGCTTGTTCTTTTTAAACATATATTCATCATGAATGAAGAAACTATCATATTCTATTATGCACCTTTCAAAAACATCACCAATCAAGTATAAGTCATGAAAATAGGACATACTAAATGTATTATCCGTGCTATCATTTATCACTTCACACGAGTTTACTCATCAATTTGAAAATTTTTGAAAACTCAAAATCGATAACATTTGAACTTGATTGATGCAATATATTACCATCCTCAATTCTATGATACTTAGGCAAAAAGGATAAATCAAAGTCATGCCTCCTAAATATAACATGTTCAACATTTTCTCCAAACCCTCGTAAATGACAACACAAGGAACTAAGGTAACGAAGAAGGTCATACCTCATAGTCGTTGCGGTGTCAACTACTCTTACCCCACGATGATTGTTCTCAACTTCATATGGATCACCCCATGGCATTTTTATACCGTTAATATTTGTTGCGACTTTGATTGTTGCACTCCCAAGAGCAGGTTGTCCACAAGTAGTATCCACAGGGAAGCTAAGGTAATTACAAGTTCACTATAATGTCTTTTTGTTTTGTTTTTGTTTTTGTTTTTGTTTCTTTTTAATTTTAATTGTTTGAATCTTTAATGGGTAAATTTTAATTGTTCAAATTTTAATTTAAGTAGTTGAGATTAAAGGATTCACTTTTGGTATTTTAATAAAGTTAACATTAACGAACAATATTGAAATCCACTTAATAAAATGGTTCCAATATATTAAATAAACATATTTATATTATGTTATATATTATTATCTTATAAGTATATAATATATACCAAAACTTATAAATGTTGTCAATTATTTATTGTGCTATATATATATTTGTAAACACTAAATCAAGGTTCCCACTTTAAATGGTTGGTAAAACCAAAAAAACATTTAAATGGTACCAATAAATTAATACTATGATATATTCATATATAATAAATCAAGGAATCCAATTTAAATGGTTGGTAAAACCAAACTAACATTTAAATGGTTCCAAGAATTTAATATTATATTATATTTATATATAATAAATCAAGGCATCCACTTTAAATGGTTGGTAATATTAAACTAACATTTAAATGGTTCCAATAATTTAGTGTAACATATAGAAACAATAAATCAAAACTCCCAATTTATAATAATAAATCAAGACAGCCATGTTTTTACTTTCTTTTTTTTTGTCTGCGAAAATAGAGAGAAAGACGAGAGATTTTATAGAGGTAATATGTTATCATGACAAAATTATGGATCACAGCTGTAAACAGAATAAATAGTGAAAACAATAATGACACACATGCATATAAACAGTAGTGTGATTGTGGCTCACAATTTTCCTCTGGTTTTACGTCCAGAAACGGCTTCAATGCCTTCTATGAGTCGAGGATATGCTTCCCATCCAATTTTCTTATAAATTGGCAAACATGGTCTTTTTTAGTCGGATTCCCAAGACTATGACGCTCATCTTGGAATTGTTTCCATAAACGGAGAAGTTCAATATGCACATGTCCACTAGAATGCGTTTCAAGAGTCAATAAGATGTTATCTAAAGACTCCTTACTCAGCCCATTCTTAATGAAACCAATTTTATCTTCTATGTTATTGGAAACACATCCCAAATATTTGCATCGTTTGTCACGAGTCCATCTTGCACACTTATGACAAACCCCTAAACTTTTAGCCCTTCGTTTTTTCGCATAAGTGCTTTTTCCTAATCCAGGAAAATACCGAATGAGCAATGATTGTGGAACTTCTCCTCCTAATCGGACCTTAGCTTCTATTACAAGACGAATATCTTCTGGAATTCCTTTTTGCATTAGTAATCTCAATCTTTCATACCTTCCTGCATAAATTTTTTTTAGAACATTTTCAGAAACAGAGGGAAAATATTTACAAATTTTTGAGAGAATTTCATCCATTTTGAAAAGAAAAGAAATGATTTTTTTTATTTTTGTATCAGCAATTGTGGGAAACTGATTTAACCGACTATGAGAGTCACGGAGTACCGTTATCCGATATTTAACCGGGAAAATAAAAAGATTAAGAAAACTTGAAATAAAAACAAACAAACTTAAATGCAACACAAAATAAAAAAAAATCAAGGATCAGAAAGGGAAATAAACTCTTCTTGAAAGATTTCATTTTCTAAAAATAGTTTAAGCTTTTATCCATTTACTTTAAAAATATCACCATTTTTAGGATTTTCAATATCCACAGCTCCATAATTATACACATGCTTTACAACATATAGGCATGTCCATCTTGATCGTAATTTTCCTAGGAATATGTGAAGTCTAGAATTATAAAGCCAAACTTTTTTACCAATTTCAAAAGATTTTCTAAGAATTGTTTTATCATGAAATGATTTGATTTTTGCTTTATAAATCCTTGAATTCTCATACGCGTCATTTCTGAGTTCATCAAGTTCATTAAGTTGCAATTTACGCAATTTTTTCGCATCATCCATGCTTGAATTTAAAGTTTTGATCGCCCAATAAGCTTTATGTTCCAATTCCACAGGCAAATGACAATGTTTCCATAAACTAACCTATAGGGAGACATATTCAATGATGTTTTAAAAGCTGTTCGATATGCCCAAAGTGCATTATTAAGTCGCAAAGACCAATCTTTTCTATTTGAGTTAACAGTTTTTTCCAAAATTTGCTTTATCTCCCTATTAGCTAATTCAACTTGTCCATTTGTTTGAGTATGATAAGGGGTAGTTACTTTATGAGTAATACCATATTTTTTCATTAATGAAGCAAATGATTTATTAACAAAGTGAGTTCCCCCATCACTTATCATGGCTCGAGGAATTCCAAATCTACTAAAAATATTTTCTTTAAAAAATTTGATGACGATTTTATGATCATTTGTTCGACATGGAATTGCCTCTATCCATTTGGAAACATAATCTACTGTAACTAAAATATACAAGTATCCAAACGAAGGTGGAAAAGGTCCCATAAAATCTATTCCCCAACAATCAAAGATTTCAATTTCAATAATAGGATTCAAAGGCATCATGTTTCTTTTTGAAATCGCACCCAATTTTTGACAATTTTCACAGATCTTGCAGATTTCGTGGGTGTCTTTAAACAAAGGGGGCCAATAAAATCCACACTGCAAGATTTTTGCAGCTGTTTTCTTTGAAGAAAAATGTCCTCCGCATGCTTCTGAATGACAAAATTTAATGACACTACTTACCTCATTGTCGAGTATGCAATGTCGAAAAATTTGATCCGGAAAATACTTGAACAGATACGGATCATCCCAATAAAAGTTTTTTACCTCATTCAAAAATTTTCTTTATCTTGAGAACTCCATTGTGGTGGCATTTTTCCTGTCAAAAGAAAATTTACTATGTTAGCAAATCAAGATGTAGTAGTAACTGAAAATAGATGTTCATCAGGAAAATTATCGTTAATTGGTGTCATTTCACAAGATGATCCTGTTACTAGTCTCGATAAATGATCGGCTATGACATTCTCGGTTCCTTTTTTATCTTTGATCACAATGTCAAATTCTTGGAGCAACAAAATCCATCGTATCATTCGTGGCTTTGCATCCTGTTTGGTCAACAAATATCAAATAGCAGAATGATCAGTAAACACAATAGTCGTTGATCCAATCAAATAAGAACGAAATTTATCTAATGCAAATATTACAGCAAGTAGTTCTTTTTCAGTTGTGGAGTAATTCATTTGAGCATTGTTTAAAGTTCTACTTGCATAATATATCACATAAGGCTTACCGTTTCTTCTTTGACCCAATACTGCACCGACTGCATAATCACTCGCATCGCACATGATTTCTAATGGTAAAGACCAATCAGGAGGTTGCATGATAGGAGCTGATGTTAAGTGTCGAATGATTTTATCAAAAGCATTTTGACATTCTTGAGTCCACTCAAATGCAGTGTCTTTTTGTTAAGATGTTACAAATGGGTTTAGAGATTAAACAAAAGTCCTTTATAAACCTTCTATAAAATCCAGCATGTCCCAAAAATGAGCGAATTTCTTTAATGGTTTTTGGAGGGGGTTAAATTGGCAATAACATCAACTTTTGCTTTATCAACTTCAATTCCATGAGATGACACGACATGTCCCAAAATAATTCCAGAAGTAATAATGTAATTACATTTTTCTCAATTTAAAATAAGACATTTTTCCTCACATCTTTTTAAAACCTTTTCCAAATTTTCAAGACAATTACCAAATGTACTCCCAAAAACAGTTATATCATCCATGAAAATCTCCAAAAAGTTTTCAACCATGTCGCAAAAAATTCTTAGTATACATTTTGAAATGTTGCTGGAGCATTGCATAATCCAAATGACATCCTTCTAAATACAAATGTTCCAAAAGGACATGTGAATATAGTTTTATCTTGATCTTCGAGTGCAATGGGAATTTGATAATAAACTGAATATCCATCAAGAAAACAGTAGTATGGATGACCTGCTACTCTTTCTAAAATTTGATCCAAAAATGGTAATGGAAAATGATCTTTTCTAGTGGCGTAATTTAATATTTTATAATCAATACACATCCGCCAACTAGATGGGACTCGACTTGTTAACAATTCATCTTTTTCATTTTTTATCACTGTGATGCCAGACTTTTTTGGAACTACTTGTGTTGGGCTTACCCACTTACTATCAGAAATAGGGTAGATAATCCCAACATCAAGTAGTTTGAGAACTTCATTTTTCACAACATCTTTCATGTGCGGATTTAATCTCTTTTGTAGTTGTTGAGATGTTTTTTCATTTTATTCTAATTGAATTTTGTGAGTGCAAATTAGTGGATTAATGCCCTTGAGATCTTTTAGTGTCCAACCAATTGCATTTTTATGCCTTTTAAGCATATCAACTAATTTACCTTCTTGATCACTTTCTAGTTTGGAATAAATTACCACCGGATATGTTTCATCTTCTCCAAGAAATGCATACTTCAATTCTTCTGGAAAGGGTTTTAACTCCAATATGGGTGGTTCGTCTTTGTTATCATATTTTGCATCAAATTTCTTTGAACAAATATCTAATTGATCACGAGTACTCCCTTCTTGAATGTTTTCTTCCACAAGAGTTTCAATAAGATTTTCATCTTCACTTTCACCTCCTTTGTCATGTGGTTGCTTACAAAGATTAAAAAGATTGAGCTCCAAGGTCATGTTACCAAATGACAACTTCATTATTCCATTCCTGCAATTTATTAGAGCATTAGAAGTTGCTAAAAATGGACGACCCAAAATTACAGGAATTGCATTACAAGTTTTGATAGGTTGTGTATCTAAAACTATGAAATCGACAGGATATACAAAGTTATCAACTTGGACCAATACGTCTTCTACCATACCTCTTGGAACTTTAACAGATCTATCGGCAAGTAAAAGTGTTACTGAAGAGATTTTAACTCACCTAGATTGAGTTCTTGAGAAACTGAATATGGAAGTAAATTCACACTAGCTCCAAGATCAAGCAAGGCTTTTTTAATCTTTCGTTCTCCAATAATACATGAAATAGTAGGACAACCAGGGTCTTTGTATTTCAAAGTATTATTATTTTGAATGATTGCACTTACTTGTTCGGCTAAAAATGCTTTCTTTTTCACATTCAATTTTCTTTTCACAATGCACAAGTCTTTCAAAAATTTGGCATATGATGGTACCTGTTTTATTGCATCTAATAAAGGAATATTAACTTTTACTTGTTTAAAAATATCATATATATCAAAATACAAATTTGATTTTTTTTGTATTTTTCAATGCATGAGGGAATGGTGGTGACACTGTCTGTTGATCCTCCTCTTCGCAAGTTATGGGTTCCACTTCCTTACCCTTTGGAGTTGATTGATCATCATCTTTACAAGGTTCAAGAATGGATTTTTCCACAACCTTACCACTGCGAAGGGTAATAACAGATTTTACCTGATCTATCGGTTGAGTTCCAGAAGTTCCAGTTTGTGAATGATGATCCTTGGGATTAGGCTGTGGTTGTAAAGAAAATTTACCTTTTTCGTGAACATTAAGTGCAGATGCAAATTTAGCAAGAGTATCTTTCAAATCTATCATGGTTTGAGCAGTTTGAGTATTGATAGATTCTTGCTTTGCAATGAAAGAATTCAATGTATCTTCCAAATTTCTTTTAGGTGGAGGAACATAATGTGCATAATTTTGAAGATTTTGTTGATTTTGGAAATGTGGTTGTGAAAATTGTGCAGCATTATCATTCCTCCAACTAAACTTTGGATGATTTCGCCAACCTGGATTGTAATTTTGAGAAAATGGTTCAAAATTTGGCCTTTTGAAATTGTTCAAAACATTGGCTTGTTCATGGAGACATTCTTTAAAAGATGGCAAAGTGGGACAATCTTTTGTAGAATGATCACTTGTATCAGAGATGTAACATGCAATTTCTTGAACATATTTTAATTGACCATTCTTTTTCAATTCAAGTGCCTCAACTTTTCTTGCCAAAGAGCTAAATCTAGCTTGAAGATCATGTTCATCTTTGAGAGTGTACATACCTCCACCAGATGTAGGAGATTGAATCTTGTTTGATGGTTCGATTGTACCTATAGTGTCCCAATTTTGAGCATTTTCAGCTAATGGATCGAGATACTCAATTGCCTCGTTTGGATCTTTATCTTCAAATGTTCCATTACACATAAATTCAACCATTTGCATATCTTTAGGTGTTAAGCCTTCATAAAATTGAGAAACAACTCTCCAAATTTCAAAACCATAATGTGGACAAAGATTAAACAATTCTTTGTATCTATCCCAACACTGATAAAAAGTTTCTCCATGTTTTTGAGTGAAAGTGATGATTTACCTTTTGAAAGAATTTGTTCTATGAGATGGAAAAAACTTTTCAAAAATTGTTGTTGCAATTCATCCCAAGTTCGAATGGATCCCGATCTAAGATTTTATAGCCAAGTTTTAGCTTTATCTTTTAAAGAAAAAGAAAAAGCTTAAGTCGAATGGTGTTCATGCTACAATTTAGATCATTATATGTTTTGCACACTTCTTCAAACTCTCGTAAATGCATGTATGGATTTTCAGAATCTAAGCCATGAAAGTTGGGTAAAATTTGGATAATACCAGGCTTAAAATTGAAATGAGATGCATCAGGGGAAAAAACTAGACATGAAGGTGCACTAGTACGTGTAGGATTCATGTGATCTCTAAGTGTTCTTCGTCTATCATGATCATATTGAGATTGAATTTCATCTTCATTTTCTTGGATGAGTTCTTCCGCCATGTTTTGTAAAAATAAAGGGTTATTTCGAATGAGTCGACCAATAAGTGTACGTGACCAAATGCTCATGCAAATACAAATGCAAAAGAATAAAAACACACAAAAGCAATAAAAATTCAAATAAAGAAAAATAAACTATAAACAAATTAAATTGACTTGAAATTAAATTATACTTCCCCGGCAACGACGCCAAAAATTTGTTGTGACTTTGATTGTTGCACTCCCAAGAGCAGGTTGTCCACATGTAGTATAATTTGGTGAGTCCGATATCGTATCCACAGGGAAGCTAAGGTAATTACAAGTCCAGTACAATGTCTTTTTGTTTTGTTTTTGTTTTTGTTTCTTTTTAATTTTAATTTTTTGAATCTTTAATGAGTAAATTTTAATTGTTCAAATTTTAATTTAAGTAGTTGAGATTAAAAGATCCACTCTTGGTATTTTAATAAAGTTAACATTAATGAACAATATTGAAATCCACTTAGTAAAATGGTTCCTATATATTAAATAATCATATTTATATTATGTTATATATTATTATCTTATAAGTATATAATATATACCAAAACTTATAAATGTTGTCAAGTATTTATTGTCCTATATATATATTTGTAAACACTAAATCAAGGTTCCCTGATAAGAATCCAAGTACGAATGAATAGCAAACACGATTATCGAAATCGCACCCTCAATTCAATAACAAACAAGGATCTATTATGTTGTCCCGATCTTTTGAAACAAATAAAGATTTGTGATATTCACCTCTAAGCGATTAACACTTAGCAACAAATATCAACGATGATAACAATTGAATCAAGAACGAACCTTCAAAGAACTTGTTTTGACAATCCGTGCGAGAAACAATCGACAAACGCCACAAAGATGCAATCTTTGATAAGTTTGATTTAGTTTTTTCTTCTTGTGAAGAACAAAGCTAAAAGCTTTGGGAATTGAGATAAAATCAAGTTTTTTTTTATATCATTCAATGGTTTTTCGTTCATAATGTTTACAATGATTAAATAGACAAAACAAAACAAGAAAGGTGTGTGAAAGGGCTTAAATAAGATAACTAGCAAATTTGACACGGAAGTGCGCCAAAGGACCGCGGGTGCGCTGCAGACTGGACCGCGGGTGCGGTACAGTCTCGGGAAAAAAAAAATTTAAAAAAAATTTTTTTTTTTTTTTAGCAAGACCGCGGGTGCGGCCCTGTTTTGAGCGCGGGTGCGCTAGACCTTCGGCAATTTCACTTGAATTACATTCCAAAGACCTCCAATATTATTCCCATGAATCCCAACCTCCTCTAATTTAGACATCCAACTTGTAGGACTTCCTTGATAGCTCATCATGAGTCCTTGAAGTGCATCTTTAAACTTCTTGCTTCTTCCCCTTGTTATAGTTCCTTCAGGCATTCTTTGTTGAACTCCACCACTTGCTTGAATATGCTTGATTCATCATCTTTTATCACAATCAAGCTTGAAAGTTCGAAGCAACAACACATCTTAAATCTTCCCCCAAACATTTGCACACGGTGCCTAGCCAGATTCATATCATACTCCCCTTATTCAAAAAGATTTGTCCTCAAATCTTGTCTACCTACACAAAAACGAAGCAAGTTAGTAATAACAAGAAGTATATTATCAACATGCTTACCTTTAAGCTCAAGATTGTAGACGTTTTCAGGTGCTCGCTCCATCAGCACTCGAAATCCCAAATTCACGGTCGCCTTCTCTATGTATTCATCAACCTCACCAAACATCAAATAACATATGACACCAAATGATAAAATATCACTAAGGATCACAAATATCAGATTCCTCCCCTTCTTAGACCTAGTTAGCAACATAAAGAATTCCATACACTTGTTCGACCATATTTCACTAGGAATAAGATGTAATTGATGCAACACATAAAAATCAAACTTAAATGTCCTTTCCCCATATCCAATGCACCCTTTACTACACCACTTAACATACTTCTTCATATGCAACCAACACATATAATCATGCATTTTATCAAAGATAAAGACACCACTATATGCATCACCAGTACGTAACTCATGCAATGAATTTAGAATAAACAATTTATCCTCCTTAAAATTGTATTCATTATGATCATAAAAATCCTTACGTGCAATGCATGTTTCACAATTCCACTCAATATACCTTCTCATATGCAACCATAGTAAAAATTCATGCATCATATCTATGGCTCTAGTTACTTCATGGCTACAAATTAAACACATGTCATGTGCCTCAATATCAATCAACAACTCATGCAATGGATGTAGGATGAAAAATTTATTTTCTTTAAACATGTATTCATCATGAACAAAGTAATCATGTTCATCCTTGCACATCTCAAAACCAACAAACAAGCATAAATCATGCAAATAAAACACACTAAATATACGATCCATGTAATCTTCACAACCATCACAAATCAAATATAAATCATGAAAATAGGACACGTCGCATGTACTATCAATGCAATATATTATCTCATCACAAAAATCTATGTCTAATGTATATAAACCCTTGTAGTAAACAAACCCCATCAACTTTGTAAATCGTAAGACATCAAAATTCATAGTAGGTACATGCAATTCATTCATGGTCTCAAATTCATAACAATCAAGGAATAAGGATAAATTTACATCCAACCCCTTAACCACCAACTTTGCAACTCGCTCTACACATTCTTGAAAACAAAACGACACAAAATTTAAATAAGGAAGCAAATCATACCTCCCAGTCGTTGCAGTGTTAACTACTCTTACCTCACGGTGATTTCTCTTGACATCATATGGGTCGTCCAATTGTATTCTTACACCATCAGCATTTGCTTTTCTCTTCATCATGTTATCACAATAATCCTGCAAAGAATAATTAACATCGCTCGGGATTGAACCGGCTATTTCATCACAATGACAATAAACCACTTTGTACAAAGGTACTTTAAAGGGTTTATTCAAAAATACATAAGTCTCAACCTCACTCTTTTTACTCTTTTGGGCCTTTAATTCATTTTTCTTTTCTTTTTCTTTGGCCTCTTTTTCTTTTATCTCTTTTTTATTTTCTATGGCCATCTCACTCTTTTCATCTCTCTTTCTTTCGGCCATTTTAATTTCTTTTTCACTCAATTCAAGAATAATTTTCAATTGATCCTCAAGAACACTTGGATTCAATTGAACCAATGAAACCTTTGGTTCCTCAACAAATTTATGTACAATAACTTCTCCTTGTCTACTTTCCTCCTCCATCGTAGACAAATTAAGCATTTCTTCTCCACCTAATGATTCATTCTCCGTTGTATATCGTTCAACAATATTCAACTCACCAACTAGTGGAATAACATCACCTTCAACTATATTAATCACCAACTCAAATTCATGTTCAAGTTCACCAAAAATCTCAACTTCAGATACAGATTCAACAACAACCACAACATCCAATTGAGATTCAATCTCAACAGAAGAATCTAATATTGTTAGCTCCTTACGTTGACATTGGCTAGTATCATGCCCAAATTTTAAACATTAACAACATATAATATCACGAGTACTAGAATTTGAGTTTTTACTTGTACCTTGATAATCATATTTGCTAGCTTCACATCTCGACTCCTCCATTGGCCTAGCGATCATTTTCTCTTTCAATCTCGTCTTACACGTGGATGCCAACGACTCCCGATGCACACCACGTTCACCTCTCCGGCCAACTCCTCTATCCTCCTTACATCGCCTTTCATCATCCCGATCCAAATACAATGATCTATTCCCTCCAAATCTTCTACGTTGCATATCCTCATCATATTTCATATCATGTATTTCCTCTTCTTCACTCTGCCTATACCTATCACGTAGAGGCTTAAACTCCTTCTCCAATATTCTATCCTCATATTTGCATCTACCCGCATTTTTAGATTTAAACCTAATCCCACTAGCACTACCCTCAAGTCTATCAAACCTCTCACGTAAATGCTCCATTTGGGTCCTCATTATCCTACTAAAATGATCGAACAATGCCTCCATCTGGACCTTAGAAAGTCCTTGGTTCGTGTCATCTCCTACCTCCTCCAATTTTCTTTCAAACATTGTACCTGCAAGAAATGTTAGTAGAAATAAAAAAAAATATTCCTTACCCAAATTCTCACGGTCACTCCAAAGAAAAATTCGCTCCTCTCCTCTCTATTTTTTTTCTCACCGCAAATACTCACCGGTCACTCCAAAGAAATAAGGCTTGCACTCAAGTGTTTTCACTCGAATATGATGGTTCTCTCTAAGATGTGCTCAAGCTTTGTACTTGTATATCAAACTAACAAGATTCAACTTGTGGACACTTGCAACTGTCTCACTTGGACTGCACAAAATAAAGAACACTAGAATAACGTAGATCTTACAACAATACAAAGGATAACACAGATCTGAAAACATAATCGAAGTTTTAGAAAGATCTTGAATAACAACGAACAGATAACACAGATCTGAAAACAGAAACGAAGGAATGACACAGATCTGATAACAGAACGAAATTTATGTTTTTCTTTTCTTATATAGAAAGATTTGACAATAGAAACGAAAGGATACCACAGATCTGATTACAGAACGGATATTTTTTTTATTTTTATTTTTAGACAGATCTGAAAATAACAACAACAACGATAACTTACTTGAATTCAATGAGCCAAAGCTCTGATACCAAATGATAAGAATCCAAGTACGAATGAATAGCAAACATGATGCGAACGTGGACGTCCCAAGGAAAGCATGGGATCCTTTGCAGTTGCCGGAGGGACCAATCACGAGGGGTCGACTAAAGAGATTCAAGAGGCGCTACAAGGAGTCATGAGCAAGCCAGAAGAGGTCGTGATGCATGGGAGTACGTTTGGAGGCCAACGGAAAGTCATTCAAGCATTGATGTTGCTGACCGAGTCTGGACGGACCTGTACACGGACCTGCACACGGGGTCCGTGTCCTTTACAAGCTGGGATGAGTTTTTACAGTGGCTCCACGGACCTGGAGACGGACCCAGGCACGGGGTCCGTGCCCTTTGTTATTGGCGAAGACAGTGCCTACACGGACCCGCACACGGAGGCGAGCACGGGGTCCGTGTCCCTTGTTTTCGACTGAAGAGTTTTACAGTATGTACACGGACCCGGACACGGAGGTCTACACGGGGTCCGTGTCCTATGTTTTCTGCGCGGATTTGTTTCCTTTTCTAGAGTTTTATTATTTTGAGAGACTAGATTTTTGATATTTTTCTTTATTATAATGTATTTGGACGAAATTCAGAACACGATATACGTATTATTTTGAGTTTATCAAACTTTTGAGAATTTTCTCTCAACTTTTCAAAGCCAAGCTTTGTTAAATCAAAATCAAACTTATCAAAGTTTTTAACTTTGTGGCGTTTGTCGGTCGTTGCTTGTGCGGATTGTCGTAGGCGAAGTTCTTCGAAGGTTCGTATAGTTTTCGATTGTTTATCCTCGTGTTTATTTGTTGCTAAACTCTTGCTAGTTTAGAGGTGAATATCACACAATACTTGAATCAAAAGATCGGGAAAACACACGGATCTTAATATCGTAATTGAATAGAGGGTGAGATTTATTTTTAATCGTGTTTGCTATTTATTCGTGTCAAGATTCACATCATTTGGTATCAGAGCCAGATTTATTGAATTCAAGTAAATTATCTTGTTCTTAAATTGCAGATCTGTATTATCTATTCGTTTATTTTCAGATCTGTTTTGTTCTATCGTTCTTCGTAATTTTTTCGTGAATCTGTGATTCTCGAAATTTGTTGGTGACTTTTTTTTTTTTGGATTTTCGAGTAGTACTCAAGCCAAAAAAAAAAAAAAAATAGATTACAAAAATTCCGAAAATTCACCATTATTTCTTTTTGATATATTGTTCTATTCCCTTTAGAGAGTCATATTCAATTGCCTCTCACAGTCAAAAAAAAAAAAAATTCCTATATTCGAATTTCTTGTCTACACAGTCCAAGTGAGTCGGTCGCATTTGTTCACAAGTTTGAACTTTGATTGTTTGATATACCCACAATACAAAGCTTGAGCACTTCCAAGAGAGCTTTCAAAATTCGAGTGATACACTTGAGTGCGAGTGACTTTTCTTTGGAGTGAACGGTATTTGTTGTGAGCAAACAAAATTGTGAGAAAAAAAAAAAACGAGTGAATTTCTTTGGAATGACCGTGAGCATTTGGGTGAGGATTATTTTATTTCTACTAACCTTTTCTTGCAGGTACAAATTTGAAATTAAATGGAGAGGGAGGTAGGAGATAGTTCGAATTCGGGGGTGTCTAAGGCCCAAATGGATGCGTTGTTTGGGGATTTTAGTAGGGCGATGACGACCCAAATGGAGTCGTTGCATGAGAGGTTGGGTAAACTTGAGGTTAGTGTTAGTGGGGGTATACCTAAGCCTAAGGATTTGGGTAGAGAAGACGAGGAGTATGATCTAGGAGGAGGCGATGAGAGTCAAAATGAGAATTGGGGTAGGAATGGGAGAGATAGAGTATTTGGGAGAGGAAGAAGAGAAGCTATGAGGGGTAGGTATGAGGAGACTAGGGAAGATGGTCACATGGGTAGCATTAAGATGAAAATCCCTTCATTCCATGGGAAATCTGACCCGGAGGCGTACCTAGAATGGGAAAAGAGGGTAGAGTTCGTATTTGCATGTCACCACTACTCCGAACAAAAGAAGGTGAGGTTGGCGGTGGTTGAATTCTTAGACTATGCTCTCATTTGGTGGGATCAATTAGTGACCACTAAAAGAAAGTATAATGAGAGACCCATTGAATCTTGGGATGAGATGAAGAGTGTAATGAGGAAGAGGTTTGTGCCTAACCACTATTATAGGGAGATGTTTAAGAGGTTACAAACTTTGAGGCAAGGGTTGAAGAGTGTTGAGGACTACTATAAGGAGATGGAAGTACTCATGATTAGGGCAAATACTGAGGAGGATAATGAAGCAACTATGGCTCGTTTTCTTTGTGGTTTGAACAGGGAGATTCAAGATCAAGTGGAGCTTCGGCACTACTTAGATCTAGACGAGATGGTGCAAATGGCCATTAAAGTGGAGCAACAACTCAAGAGGCGAGGAGTTGGCCGCACCAATCAAACCGGAGGTGCATCTTCTTCTTGGCGACCAAATGCGGCCAAGCGAGATGATAGCAAAGTGGTGACCAAGCCTAAGTTTGAACCAAAGCAAGAAGCACCTAGACATGGAGTACAAGGTAAATCTGAAATTCCTACTACCCGTTCAAGAGATACAAAATGTTTTAGATGTCAAGGGTTGGGCCACATTGCTAGTGAGTGTCCTAATAAGAGAGTCATGTTTTTGAATGATTATGGTGAATATGAGTCTCAAAGTGAGGGGGATGGCGAGGGTAGTGATGATGATATGCCGGAGTTGGAGGGTCCCGATGAGGGATATGGGGCGGTTGTAGGAGAAGCTCTAGTGACTAGGCGAATCATGAGTGCCCAAGTCAAAGATGAGGAGATTAACCAAAGGGAGAACTTGTTTCACACTAGATGTTTTGTGAGTGGTAAGGTGTGCAATGTAATCATAGATGGGGGAAGTTGCACCAATGTGGCTATCATTGAGATGGTTGAGAAATTGGGATTGCCTACAATAAGACATCATCAACCATATAAGCTTCAATGGTTGAACGATTGTGCGGAGGTGAGAGTGAATAGGCAAGTTCTAGTGTCCTTTTCAATTGGGAAGTATGTGGATGAGGTTTTGTGTGACATGGTACCTATGCATGCTTGTCATATATTGTTGGGTAGGCCATGGAAATTTGATAGGCGAGTGACTCACGATGGGTTCAAAAATAAGTACTCGTTTGTCTTGAAAAAAGAAACTGTTGTCTTACTTCCATTGTCCCCAAAGCAAGTATTGGAGGACCACTTGAAAAAAAAGAAGAGAGATGAGGCCGAAAAAAAGAGTGAATTAAAAAGTGAGATGGCCTCTGAAAATAAAATTGAAGTGGCTGAAAAAAAAAGAGTTGAAAAGAGTGAGATAGCCACACAAACAAAAAAAGAGAGGAAAGAAATTGAGGGGAAAGAAAAAGAGAGGAAAGAGGCCAAAAAGAATTCTTATATGGCCCAAAAAGGTGAGATAAAACACTTGTTGCACACACATGAACCATTTGTTTTAGTTCTTTATAAGGAGATCCTCCTTAACACAAGTGATATAGCCGGATCCCTTCCGAGCATTGCTGTTTCACTATTGCAGGAATTTGACGATGTATTTCCGGAGGAGCTACCTCAAGGCTTACCACCATTGAGGGGAATTGAGCACCAAATTGATTTGGTGCCCGGGAGTGCCTTGCCGAACCGTCCAGCTTATAGGAGCAATCCGGAGGAGACTAAAGAGCTACAAAGGCAGGTAAGTGAGTTATTAGATAAAGGTTATGTGCGTGAGTCCATGTCAGCTTGTGCGGTGCCTGTTTTGCTAGTCCCTAAGAAAGATGGCTCATGGCGTATGTGTGTCGACTGTAGAGCAATCAATAACATAACCATTAAGTATAGGCATCCCATACCTAGACTAGATGATATGTTAGATGAGTTGCATGGGTCTTGCATCTTTAGCAAAATTGACTTGAGAAGTGGCTACCATCAAATTAGAATGAGGGAAGGTGATGAGTGGAAAACTGCTTTTAAAACTAAGTATGGGTTGTATGAGTGGATGGTTATGCCTTTTGGTTTAATTAATGCACCTAGCACCTTTATGAGGTTAATGAATCATGTCTTGCGTGCACATATAGGTAAATTTGTTGTGGTTTACTTTGATGATATCCTAGTGTATAGCAAGAATCTTGAAGAGCATGTTAAACACTTGAAACTTGTGCTAATCACATTAAGGGCTGAAAATTTGTATGCTAACTTAAAGAAGTGTGATTTTTGTACAAACAAACTTGTGTTTCTTGGTTTCATTGTGAGTTCACAAGGGACACAAGTGGACGAAGACAAGGTAAGTGCTATTCGAGATTGGCCATCGCCTACTACTGTTGGTCAAGTCCGAAGCTTTCATGGTCTTGCAAGCTTCTATAGGAGGTTTGTAAGGGATTTTAGCACATTGGCGGCACCGATGACGGCGGTCAGCAAGAAGAACGTTCCATTCTGTTGGGGCGAGGAGCAAAAGAAGTCTTTTAATATTATCAAGCAAAAATTAATTAATGCTCCTTTACTTGTGTTACCTGATTTTGCTAATACTTTTGAAATTGAATGTGATGCTTCAGGTGTAGGTATTGGTGGCGTGTTGATGCAAGGAGGAAGGCCGGTGGCGTACTTTAGTGAGAAACTCAATGGGGCAGCGCTGAACTATCCCACGTATGACAAGGAGTTCTATGCACTTGTGAGGACTCTTGAGACGTGGCAGAACTACTTGAGGCCTAAAGAGTTTGTGATTCATACGGATCATGAGTCTCTAAAGCACCTCAAGGGGCAACAAAAGCTGAACAAGCGGCATGCTAAGTGGGTGGCCTTCATAGAGACATTCCCCTACATGATCAAGTATAAGCAAGGTAAGGAAAATGTAGTGGCCGACCACTATCACGGAGGTATGTACTTTTCTCTACTTTGGAATCTAAAATATTGGGGTTCGAACTTGTTAAAGAGTTGTATGTGCTAGATGATGATTTTAAGGAAGTGTTTGAAACTTGTATGCATGGTCCACATGATAAATTCTACTTGCATAAAGGTTTCTTGTTTAGAGAGGATAGATTGTGCATTCCCAAGTCATCAATTCGTGAATTACTTGTTAGGGAGGCACATGGGGGTGGCCTAATGGGGCACTTTGGGGTGACTAAGACTTTAAGTGCATTGCATGAACATTTTTATTGGCCACACATGAAGCGTGATGTTGAACGTATTTGTGAGAAGTGCATAACTTGTAGACAAGCTAAGTCTAGGACACTACCACACGGATTATATACACCACTTCCCGTCCCTAGTGAACCTTGGGTGGATATCTCTATGGACTTTGTTTTGGGGTTACCTAGGACAAAGAAGGGGAGAGACTCTATATTTGTTGTTGTGGATAGGTTTTCGAAAATGGCACACTTTATTGCTTGTCACAAGACTGATGATGCATCTAACATTGCGGACCTATTCTTTAGAGAAATCGTTAGGCTGCATGGCATGCCTAGGACCATTGTGTCGGACCGTGATGTTAAATTCCTAAGTTATTTTTGGAAAACACTGTGGGCTAAACTTGGCACTAAATTACTGTTTTCTACGACCTGTCATCCTCAAACTGATGGTCAAACTGAGGTAGTTAATAGGACGTTAGGAACTTTATTACGTGCTATTCTCAAGAAGAACTTAAAGGATTGAGAGAATTGCTTGCCATTCATTGAGTTTGCTTATAATCGTTGTGTGCATTCTACTACTAACTATTCGCCATTTGAAATTGTATACGGTTTTAATCCTTTGACTCCGTTGGATTTGATGTCTTTACCTGTGAGTGAAAGGTTAAACATGGATGGCAAAAAGAAGGCTGAATTTGTTAGGGGGTTGCATGAAAAGGCCAAAGCCAACATTGAGAAGAAGAATGAACAATATGCTAGGCAAGCCAACAAAGGGAAAAAGAAGGTGGTATTTGAGAAGGGCGATTGGGTGTGGCTACACTTGAGGAAGGAGAGGTTTCCGGAGAAGCGACGCTCAAAGCTATTACCTAGGGGCGATGGACCATTCCAAGTTCTTGAGAGGATCAATGACAACGCCTACAAACTCGACTTGCCAGGTGAGTACAACGTAAGTTCTACATTTAATGTTAGTGATTTGTCGTTGTTTGATGTAGGTGATGAGCAAGATTTGAGGACAAATCCTTTTCAAGAAGGGGAGGATGATGCGAACGTGGACGTCCCAAGGAAAGCATGGGATCCTTTGCAGTTGCCGGAGGGACCAATCACGAGGGGTCGACTAAAGAGATTCAAGGAGGCGCTACAAGGAGTTATGAGCAAGCCGGAAGAGGTCGTGATGCATGGGAGTACGTTTGGAGGCCAACGGAAAGTCATTCAAGCATTGATGTTGCTGACCGAGTCTGGACGGACCTGTACACGGACCTGCACACGGGGTCCGTGTCCTTTACAAGCTGGGATGAGTTTTTACAGTGGCTCCACTGACCTGGAGACGGACCCAGGCACGGGGTCCGTGCCCTTTGTTATTGGCGAAGACAGTGCCTACACGGACCCGCACACGGAGGCGAGCACGGGGTCCGTGTCCCTTGTTTCCGACTGAAGAGTTTTACAGTATGTACACGGAACCGGACACGGAGGTCTACACGGGGTCCGTGTCCTATGTTTTCTGCGCGGATTTGTTTCCTTTTCTAGAGTTTTATTATTTTGAGAGACTAGATTTTTGATATCTTTTCTTTATTATAATGTATTTGGACGAAATTCAGAACACGATATACGTATTATTTTGAGTTTATCAAACTTTTGAGAATTTTCTCTCAACTTTTCAAAGCCAAGCTTTGTTAAATCAAAATCAAACTTATCAAAGTTTTTAACTTTGTGGCGTTTGTCGGTCGTTGCTTGTGCGGATTGTCGTAGGCGAAGTTCTTCGAAGGTTCGTATAGTTTTCGATTGTTTATCCTCGTGTTTATTTGTTGTTAAACTCTTGCTAGTTTAGAGGTGAATATCACACAATACTTGAATCAAAAGATCGGGAAAACACACGGATCTTAATATCGTAATTGAATAGAGGGTGCGATTTATTTTTAATCGTGTTTGCTATTTATTCGTGTCAAGATTCACATCAAAACACGATTATCGAAATCGCACCCTCAATTCAATAACAAACAAGGATCTATTATGTTGTCCCGATCTTTTGAAACAAGTAAAGATTTGTGATATTCACCTCTAAGCGATTAACACTTAGCAACAAATATCAACGATGATAACAATTGAATCAAGAACGAACCTTCAAAGAACTTGTTTTGACAATCCATGCGAGAAACAATCGACAAACGCCACAAAGATGCAATCTTTGATAAGTTTGATTTAATTTTTTCTTCTTGTGAAGAACAAAGCTAAAAGCTTTGGGAATTGAGATAAACTCAAGTTTTTCTTATATCATTCAATGGTTTTTCGTTCATAATGTTTACAATGATTAAATAGACAAAACAAAACAAGAAAGGTGTGTGAAAGGGCTTAAATAAGATAACTAGCAAATTTGACACGGAAGTGCGCCAAAGGACCGCGGGTGTGCTGCAGACTGGACCGCGGGTGCGGTACAGTCTCGGGAAAAAAAAATTTTAAAAAAAAATTTTTTTTTTTTAGCAAGACCGCGGGTGCGGCCCTGTTTTGAGCGCGGGTGCGCTAGACCTTCGGCAATTTCACTTGAATTACATTCCAAAGACCTCCAATATTATTCCCATGAATCCCAACCTCCTCTAATTTAGACATCCAACTTGTAGGACTTCCTTGATAGCTCATCATGAGTCCTTGAAGTGCATCTTTAAACTTCTTGCTTCTTCCCCTTGTTATAGTTCCTTCAGGCATTCTTTGTTGAACTCCACCACTTGCTTGAATATGCTTGATTCATCATCTTTTATCACAATCAAGCTTGAAAGTCCGAAGCAACAACACATCTTAAATCTTCTCCCAAACATTTGCACACGGTGCCTAGCCAGATTCATATCATTCCCACTTTAAATGGTTGGTAAAACCAAACAAACATTTAAATGATACCAAAAAATTAATACTATGATATATTCATATATAATAAATCAAGGAATCCAATTTAAATGGTTGGTAAAACCAAACTAACATTTAAATGGTTCCAAGAATTTAATATTATATTATATTTATATATAATAAATCAAGGCATCCACTTTAAATGGTTGGTAATACCAAACTAACATTTAAATGGTTCCAAGAATTTAGTGTAACATATAGAAACAATAAATCAAAACTCCCATTTATAAGTAGGGTATAAAAATGCTTAAAGAAATAAATATAACATAAACAATAAATAATGATTAAATAATATAAAACATAGATTCTTACCTTTTAGTAACCTTATTATCATGCCAAGAGTTTCACCTTTTCATCTCAACTTTACGAAGTTAGCTATTCATTATTTAAAGTGTAAAACTTTGAATATGAAATTAACATGCTAATTATATTTAAATGAAGAAATAAAGGAAAAATATAGAGAGAAATATTATGAACTCAAAGGTTTGTTCATAGAATGAGGGATATCTCAATACATTACAATGCACCCCTATTTATAGCCAAATTTGGGGAGACAACCACAAATAAAATATTATTTTTTCACACATAAGTCTTCATTGGTGTTCCAAGATATTATATTATATTACACATCACTTTTGAAAATCTTCTTCTCCGAATTTGTTTCTTCACATAAAAAGAAACATGTGGATATTGAGTTGTCTAGTTGTGGTATTTTTTTTCAGACCATTTGACCAAGTAATTTGAGAGATATGATCATAATACTAGAGCATGGTAAAACTGCCACTCCTTTGGTAACTTTATTTGTTGCTTAATTTGATCTCAATTGTGAGAGGATTTTTATCTCATGCTTGTCACCAATATTGTAGATATTATCATCAACTTTCTACAGGTCCAAGAATCATCTTAATCTCATTTGCAACGCCAAGGTTATTCTTCTTTTATCGAACCTGTAAAAATAGTAAAAACTTATAATTATACAACAACTTATTTTTTATACTGTTTATAATAAAACATATAATATTTAAACATTTAATGAAACAAAAACTATAAATTTATATTATAAAACATTTAATTAATGTACAATTTTTATGTTTATCAATATTTGTTCGCATCCTCATCCTACAAAGGAGAAATAACAATGCTCGAGATTGAATCGGCTATATCATCACAAAGAGAATAAATCACTTTGTACAAGGGTACATGAAATGTCTTATTCAAGAATGAACAACTCTCTAACTCACTCTTTTGGTCCATCAAATTATTTTTCATTTTCTTCTCTTTTCTTTTTTTTCTTCTCTTTTTTTTCTATGGTCATCTCACTCTTTAGTTCGTTATTTCTTTCGACCATTCTAAGGCCATCTAACTTTTTTGAACACTCTTAATTGGTCCTCCAATATTTTTTTGGGGACAAGGAAAGTAATACAATCGGTTCTTTGTTTAGGAAAAATGAGTACGTGTTCTTGAAACCATCTTGTGTCACTTTCCTATCGTATTGCCAAGGTCTATCCAACAAGATATGACAAGCATGCATTGGCACAACATCGTATAACACCTCATCCACGAACTTTCCTATCGAAAACGCAACTAAAACTTGCCTATTTACTTTCACCTCGGCACGCTAGCTCATTCAAGCATTGTAGCCTATATGGTTGAGGATGTTTTAAAGCACGTAAATTCAACTTATCTACCATATCACAACTAGCTACATTGGTACAACTTCCTCCATCTATAATATGATTACAAACCTTTTCGTTTACAAAGCATCTAGTGTGGAACAAATTCCCTCTCTAATTGGTCTTCTCCTCCTCATCTTGGGTACTCATTATACGCCTAGTCACCAATGCCTCACCTACAACCGCCCTATATCCCCCATCAGGAACCTCCAACTCAGGCATCTTATCATCAAAACCATCATCACTTTGAGATTCATAATCCCCATAAGAATTCATTATCATTACCCTCTTCATAGGACTTTGGCTAGCGATATGACCAACTCCTTGACACCTAAAACACTTGATATATCTAGAACGATGAATGGGAGTTTCAAATTTACCTTGCACACCTTGTTTAGGTGTCTTTTTGCTTAACTTCCTCTTTAGTCTTGACGACCACCATGTCTCCTTCACGTGTAATGTTGGACTGCCAAGACGTTGATGCACTCCCTACTTGGGTGGTGCGGCTAACTCCTCTTCTCTTGATTTATTGCTCCACCTTTATAGTCATTTGCACCATCTTGTCTAGATCCAAGTAGTGCCTAAGATCCACTTGATCTTGGATATCCCTATTCAAACCACAAAGAAAACGTGTCGTCGTTGCCTCACTATCCACCTTTATACCTGTCATAATCATGACTACTTCCAACTCCTTATAGTAGTCCTCGACACTCCTCGTACCTTGCTTCAAATTCTACAGCTTCTTAAACATCTCCCTATAGTAGTGGTTGGGTACATACCTCTTTCTCATGACTCTCTTCATCTCATCCCAAGTTTCTATAGGTCTATCTTTGCATCTTCTCTTAGTGGTCACTAATTGATCCCACCAAATAAGTGCATAATCTACAAACTCAACCACTTCCAACCTAATCTTTGAGTTCGTAGTATAGGTGACAATCGAAGACAAACTCAACTCGCTTCTCCCATTCTAAATAAGCCTCTGGGTCAGACTTAGCATGGAACGACATGATCTTCATCTTAATGCTACCCATATTCTCATCCTCCTTGCCACCATTGTAGTACCTACCTCGTACAGCTTCTTCCTCTCCCGAATCCTCTATTACCTTTATTCTTACCTTAACTCTCATTTTGGCTCTCATAGTCGCCTCCCATATCCATCTCATCCTCATATTCGCCTCATCCCACATTTTTATATTTAGTTCTACTACCATTAGCACTTTCCTCAATCCTATCCAACCTCTCATGCAAAGGTTCTAACTCGACCCTCATCATCCTAGAAAAATGGTCAAACAATGCCTCCATTTGATACTTAGACAGGCCTTGGTTCGCGTCATATGCTACCTCGTTCTCCAATTTTCTTTCGGACATTGTACGTGCAAGAAACGTTGGTAGAAATAAAAGATATTCTTCATCCGAATTCTCATGGTCACTCCAAAGAAAATTTGCTCGTCTCTCCTCTCTCTTTTTTTTCTCACTACAATTACTCACTCGTCACTCCAGAAGAAATTCAATTTCACTCAAGTATTTCACTCGTATTTGGGAGTTCCCTGAAAGGTGCTCAAGCTTTGTATTTGTGTATATCAAACAATCAAAATTTTTTGTTGTGAAAGACAATTCAATATGACTCTCAAAAGAGAATAGATCAAAATACCAAAACAAAATAATTGTCAAATTTCGAAATTTTTGTAATATTTCGAGAATCATTGATTCACGAAAGGCAAAGAATGATATAACAAAACAGATATGCAAACAGAACGGAAGAATAAACAGATATGATAATAACAATAGATACTTACTTGAATTCAATGATCCAAAGCTCTGATACCAAATGATATGAATCATCTTACGCAAGAAAAGCAAACACGATTAATGGATTCGCGCCTTCAATTCGATAACGTTCAAGGATCCGTTTTGTTGTCCCGTTCATTTGAATCCAGTATGGGTTTTGTGATATTCACCTCTAAGTTATGAAACTTAGCAACAAATATTCACGAGTGAAACAATTGAAAAAAAGACGAGCTTTAAAAGAACTGGTCCTTGACAATCCGTATGAGATCAATTGACAAATGCCACAAGAATAAATCCTTGATAAGTTTGATTTGAAGAACAAAACAAGGCTTTGAATGTTTGAGAGAAAAACTCTAAAACTTTTGGATAAACTCAAGATAACAATCAAAAAAGTGTGCCAAATTTCGTGTATATGCTTACAAAATAAACAAGAAATGAAAAATCTCGTTACCAAACAATTAAAACTCTAAACTAGGATATTATATTTTCTCCACGCATCTTACCGCTCGACCACCAAGTATCTGGAAATTTCGTGCTTGGGCGGTAAGATTTACCGCTCGGGCATCTTACCACCCGAGCGCGGGGTGTTCTGGAATTATCTCTTGGAAATTAAGTGCGGCGCTTGGGCGGTAAGAATTGTCCGCCTGGGCGCGGAAGGTTATGGCCTCAAGTGTGCTGTTTTTTGGCTTTATCCTTGAGTTTCTTCATTCTCCTTCGGTTGCTTGGCACTCCTTCCTTACATTCCTCTTCGAACTCCGTCAATGACTTGAATATGCTTGAATCTCCATCACTAATCATTATCAAGTTTGAAAGTCCAAGACAACGACGCTCCTTAAACCTTCGTCCAACTATCAGCATGCCACACATGATCAGATTCATATCACCCCAGTTTTGTAAATAACTTACTCCCTGACCATGTTTATCATCTTAATAAAGCTCTATATAGTCTAAAACAAGCACCTAGAGGCTGGTACGAGACCTTATCCAAGTTTCTAATTAATCATGATTTTACAGTAGGAATAGTTGACAAAAATCTGTTCAAATTCTCAAAGAAAGATCATCATTACTTGTTCAAATATATGTTGATATCATATTTGGATCATATTACCTCAAACTATGCAACAAGTTTACTAAAGTTATATAAGATAAGTTCGAGATGAGTATGATGGGCGAACTGATATTCTTTCTCGGTTTGAAAGTGAAGCATCTGGAAACTGGTGTTTATATCAGTTAGAACAAATATACAAAAGAACTGCTAAAGAAATTTGGCATGGAAACATGTTCAGCTGCATCCACTTCCATGAGTTCATCAAGTAAATTAGATAAAGATGAAGGGGGAATATCAGTTAATATGACACTTTACAGAGGTCTAATAGGTTCTTTGTTATACCTAACTGCTAGTCAGCCTTATATTATGTTTGTTTTATGTTTATGTGCTATTTTTCAAGCTAGTCCTAGTCAATCGCATTTCTTAGCTCCTAAACGCATATTGAAATATTTGAAACACACATAAAATGTGGGTTTATGGTATGCTAAGGATTCATCTTTCAATCTAGTTTGATATTCAGATGCATATTACGCAGGATGTAAGCTTGATCGCAAGAGTACAATTGGATCATGTCAGTTTCTAGGAGGTAGAATGGTCTCATGGTACAGCAAGAAGAAAACATCCATTGCTACTTCCACAATTGAAGCTGAATATTTAGCCGTTGGAAGTTTCTGTGCTCAACTACTCTGGATTTAGTAACAACTGAAAGATTATGGAGTAATTGTTGAAGAATCATCAATTTTATGTGACAACACCAGCTCCATCATGCTATTACATATAATCCAGTTTTTCATCAAGAACCAAGTATATTGATGTCAGATATCATTTCATCAGAGATCATGCTCTCAAGAAAGACATCAGGCTGGAATACATCTCAATTGAACAACAACCATTGGATATCTTCACTAAGCCACTACTCAAGACTAAGTTTTATTACTTTAGAAATATTTTAGGGCTAACTGATTTGTCTTAATGATTAATTTAGGGGGAACGTAGAATTTCAATGAGTCAACTGATAAGACAAATGTCAGTGGTTCACAAACTAAACTGATTCAGTCACCAACTGATCAGTCAGCATATAAATCAACTGATCTTATCACATAAGTTAAATAACTTTAATTTGGTTAAGTTCTTTAATAAAAATAATTGACTAAATGTGGCTGTTAATTTGAAATTTTAAATTTCAAATGTTAAAATCTTGTTTTTGCGTAACTGCCAAATTTCAGTGTCTAAAAATTATTGGCAATGGTTGAATGACCTATTATTATGGTCAAACTTCTAACAGAATGCCACGTGTCCGAAATTTGAAAAGTCACGAGACATATTTAGTAGCCGCCCTTTTCTCATATTTGTTATCACACTTTCTAAATTTTCTTAATTCTCGAATCCTTCAGAGCAAATCACTTATATTATCCTTCTCTCTTTACAGATAAAATCAAATCAAAATGGTAGCTCAAATCCCGGCTTTCTTATTGAACGCTCTTGCAATCTATTTCGAATCGGTTCTAGCAATTTATGATGATTCAGTTCGCAGCATTTTCGAGAAGATTGAAGCATGCGGCCTTCGTTACTTTCTAAGGCCGGATTCTCAAAAGCTTAACTTTGCATAAATAATATCTATCTATGAATCCAGCTCGGTGACAAACGAGGGAAAAATTCAGATGAAAGTCAGCGACCACCTTATGGTCGTTGATGAAGAATTTTTCAGGAACCTATTTCATCTTCCAGCTGAAGGCTTCACCAGTTTTTCAAAGGTAGATGTTGTCAACATTGAAGAGATATTGACCGTTCTTTCAGCCAATGGAAAAAAATTGAACTCTCTGATCCCAAAAAGGAACTAAAGAGAGAATTTCAGTAACTGGCTGACATTATTCCCAAGGGCATTATAGCAAAAGTTGGTTCCTCTGCTGGCCTCACACTCGAGAAGTTCCAAGTGATGAATGTGATTGTGAAAGGGATCAATATGAAATGGTCATCTATTCTATTCACTATTCTGAAAAATATGGTGCGATCCACGAAACAATACAAGTGTTCAGCACTTCAGCTGAGCAGACTGATAGAGGACTCGGGGATTCTTCCGGAATCTTCCTCGTCAGTTACAAAATTCAACATGTACAATTCTTACAATGTTTAGCCAAAGAAGTCCGGCGTTCAGGAGATAGCTGCTAAGCCCAAGAAGCTGTCAAGGAAAAATCAGTTGCTACTTCAAAATCTAAGAGGAAACTGGTTCTATCCACCAGTGACTCAAAGAAGACCCCCTCTCCTTAACTGATGAAGAAGCCGAGATCTCAGAAGACCAAGCCGACTGCCACTCCAAGAGCTCTTCTTGAGCTTAGACTATTGCCCTCCGGAGCTAAGGAACCTTTCCCTGCAGTTCTGATTCAGTCAGTTCTACCAGCAGCCAATCTCAAGACCAAACCTGCAACTAACTACCTCTCCACAACAATAACTAAATTCAGAGAGAAGCTAAAGCCGACTGGAGTTCTAGCTCCTTTCACCACAGTTTTCCACACTATCATTCTGCGCAGGCACGCCCAAAAGGAGTGATCATCAGAGAAGTGGTGGACACAACTGGTTCAGGACTTGGTATGTCTCATGCCCTAACTGATCCGAAGGCAATGCAAAACTGACTGAAGAACCAAGGCCCAGCAATGCCATTCAAACGCATATAGACCTTATCATGGATGCCATCAATGAGCATGCTTATCTGAAAATCGAGAAATGTGATGAATGAGTGCAATTCAGAACAGTCACCCTCGCCAAGAAATTCAAGAAAAAGAATGTTCTGAAACGCTTCATCTAAATGGACTCGGCTGTTACCAATCCATGGAGAGAAGGTCATACATCTTTGACTTATTGAGAATCAAGAGACTGACTGAGTTAACAGCTGCATTAAAGTTGAACTATGATCCAGCTGGTCCGACTGCCTACACTGATCGAGCAGTTTTCCAACAACTGGATTTTGATCTCATCACTCTCCAAATTAAAGTTAAGAATTGGGAGACGGGACAGAAGTTACATGTTCTAGTGGAAACTAGCAGTACCACAACAGCTGAGGAGTTCATTCCAACTGAATTTGTTCCAGTGCTTCCTTAGACTTTTTTCATGTCTGAAGCTACTCTTCAATTGTTCTCCTCATGGAAGGCTGTTAAGGAATCATGTGCTACAATCTATCATCAAGATCAGCCTCAGAATCAATCTGTTCAAGAAGAGAGTAGCAGAAAGAGCAGAAGATATAGACCAAAATGTTGTCACATATCAGCTTGCAGTAGTGGAAATTACTCAGAAGGGAAAAGAGAAAGAAACAGCTCCCACTGAAGTTTTCTCCCTTGAAACTCCCACTAGCAGCTAATGTGATGTTGGACAATATTTTTTCTCATCTTACAGATCTTGGTTCTAATATCTCTCAAGTCAAATCCACTCAAGTTCTGTATTATTTAAGTCTGGACACAATGAAAGATCACACTATGAAGGACTTGAAGAAATTGACAAATGATGTAGCTGATCTCTTTTAAATAATGGAAAAGATGAAAAGAAAAACAGTTACAATTACCACTCTATTCTCCTCCCAGGAACTATTCAGCAACCGGATTCATTTTGTACATATAAGCCTATCAAATAATATTGACATCGTACAAAATAAGCTGGCTGAGGTATCTACACAGGTTAGTTCTTTATTCCTTCTCTTCTCCAGAACTATGGGTGTTGATAAAAAGGGGAAGAACAACAGAAAGCAGCATGGACAAACAATAAAAAGCGGAGTGAACCAGACAAACCAACTGATAAAGGACCAGCTGAAAATAAATCAAAGAAATTATCAAGGGTTCTAAATCAATTGATAATCTTAGGGACGTCTGTAATTTTTTATTTTGAAATGTATGAACGAATATGTACATTATTTTATCTGTAATCATTTTCAGTATTTCATTTATACCAAGTTTATCAGAAAATTTTGTCCAACAGTTTAGATATCTAACTTTTGTCAAACAATTTATGAGTTTTAGATTTGAAAAATAAATTCGCAAGGAAAGTAAAGAACCAAACTGATCGGACGTAATCAAGATATCGTAACTTAAAGAAGATTTATCAGACTTAAATGGATTAAGAACTGAAGTTTCTATAAGAATAAATAAGTCTTAAAACTGATGACATGAAGTTCAATAAACGAATTGGAAATTAGAGTTGGAGATTTCTCAAAACTGAACTGAAAAGAACTATGTCAATTGACGTGTTCAAAACTGAGAGACATCAGCTAGAACTGATATTGTCCAGTTGAGCTGATATGTCGATCAGGAGTTATATGTCGATCAGGTTAACTCCTGATCAGTTAAGCCACGTCATCAGTCGTATCAGCCGACAGACTGATAGTACGTATCAAAACAAAACAGATGAAACAAAACAAAACATTTTGATACTTCATACCACTGTCAGATAAATTCATTCACATGGACTAAACGACGATTCAACGTATATTAGTCATTAAATGCATTCAATGTGATCGTTGGAATCAAAGATTATATATAGCTGATCGATTCAGTTTAATAAGGTTGGTGAAAAATAATGAACGAACTATCAACGATCATCAATCTGTTGCGATATATTCTCAATCATTTCTCAGTCTATAAATGGCACACACTTTATCTCTCATTCCATTGTGTTATTTCGTAGCATTTAGGTTACTTCTCATAGCGATTCAGTTATCTACTGTAAGATGTTGAAAAACTAATAGTTTCGGTTTGGCAGTGTATAAGTCTAACTGAAGTAAATTATTACAATCATCAGTAATACATCAAAGTCTTTTAGTGAAAAACCTATCATTGAGATACGTGATGATATAGGAGCATTTGAAGTCTACGAACATCCATAAAAATTAGTGTGTTATATTTTATTGTTTATTTAGTTTTTTACAGCACCTCAGCCTTAGTATTCAATCTATATTTCATTCTAATTTTTCACTATCATTAGTTGACTGATTTATATTGACAAACAAGAATTCAAAATCAGTTCGATCAAAGAACTGATTCATACTCAAAAAGGTTTAAAAATCCAGAGTGTTTATTCAACACACCCTTTCTAAAGTGTTGAAGGAAGAAGTACCAAACGGTCATGCTTTTCATCTAAAAAATTATGACTCCTAGAAGACTTAATAACAAGTCAGTGAATCTAACTATTTCTTTAAATATTTTTTATGTTGTTCCAAATTTAATTCTTGTTTAAGTTTTTTTCAACATTTTTTACCATGAAGAAGTTATTTTATTCAAAATTTCTTCGGTCCAATCATCTAAGTATGCAAAAAAGTAAGTCCAACACTTGTTGGTCATCTCACAAGGATGTCTTCGAGCAAGAACTTGTAAATCCCAACCAGCTCGGCACCCTTAAGCCTAGCTCATTTCGACACATTACTTAAGTCCAACAGAGCGTGAAAAGTTACACAAGTTCGACCAGCTCGGTACCTTAAAGCCCAACACATCCTACACATTACTTAAATCCAATGGAGCTTGGTAAATTACAAAAGTGTGACCAGCTCGACATCCTAAAGATCAGAACATCCTGACATCTTACTTAAGTCCAACGGAGATTGGAAAATTAAAAAATCCTGACAAGCTCGGTATCCCAAAATCCAGCACAACCTGACATATAACTTAAAGTCCAACAGAGCTTGGCAAATTATAAAAGATCGACCATCTTGACATCCTGAAGCCCAACACGTCCTAACACAATAGTTAAGTCCAAAAGAGCTTGGAAAATTACGAAAAATCCGACCAGCTCGGCACATAAAATCCGGGCACATCCTGACACATTCTTAAGTCCAATGGATCTAGGAAACTACAAAAGACCAAACATTTCGGCACACTAAATCCTAGCACAGCCTGGCACATTACTTAACTCGGATGGAGCTTGACAAATTACATTAGCCCGAACAACTCAACACATTAAGCGCAACACAGCCTCAAACATTAGTTAAGTCCAACAGATCTTGGAAAATTACAAAAGTCCGACCGGCTGAGCATGTAGTAACTCCAGCTATGGTTGGCCAGTTCTTAAGTCCGGTATGTTTGATTGGTTAGTAAGTCCACCTATATATGGCCGATTGTTAAGTCCGGCTATGTCTGATTATGTTTTAAGTCCAGCTATGTCTGATTATGTTTTAAGTCCGGCTGTGTCTAGCCGGTTATAAAGTCTTACAGAGCTTGGTAAAATCAATTACACCTCGAGCAATGGTCCTGCCCGGGCCGATGGTTCATGACTTAGTAGAATGTCAAAACATTTTACTTATTCTCAATTATGCCACTTTCAGAGGTCCTACTCAGGTCAATGATTCATTACTTAGTAAAATTTCAAAACATTTTACTTATTTTCAGTTATGCCTCGGGCAGAGGTCCTGCTCAAGTCGATGGTTCATTACATAAAATATTTCAAAACATTTTACTGATAAACAATTATTCCAAAGGCAGAGGTTCTGCTCTGCTCAGTGGTTTATTGCTTAGAAAGATTTTAAAATATTTTACTTATTCTAAATTATGTCTCAGACAGAGGTTCTACTCTGGTCAATTGATTATTACTTAATGAAGTTTCAAAATATAGTACTTATTTTCAGTCACTGTCGAAACAGAGGTCCTGCTCGGGGAGATTGTTAATTAATTAGTAAAGTCTCAACATTTCGTGAAAGTTTAGATTGTTTAGAGGCTCAGTTGGTGATCCTATTCTATTAAAAATAATATGCTAATTAATTGGGAAGGAGAAGGCTAGATGGAAGGAAATGCATAATTCATTAAAAGAGGGTCGAGCCCAACTGTTACAACTACAAAAAAAGGTACAAGTTAAGGCTCCTCCGACCTAGCCTCCTCTCCTTTTTCAGACTCCTAGGGAAGATCATATATGGCCTTCGCTCAGAGTTTAGAAACATAAACCATGAAACCGAGCTCAAAAAACTCTATTGCCTTGTTAGTACATATAGAATCGAAATCATCAGACTTGACAAATTAGGTTTTCTTTCTTGTCCAAAGAGCCTCAGTTTCCTGCCTTTGTCTTAGCAACTGGCTTTCCAAACCAAGTTCTTCTTATTTAGATGGGCCCTCTGCTTGGCTCCCATCTCTTGTGCCTCTTCCAGCTCAACAACCACTGAAGCCTTCTATGCCGCTGCTCGTTCTCGCACCTCTTTGAGCTGTCACATCAGTTCCCCGTGCCTAGCCCAGATGTCGATTATATCCCTTTTGTGGGACTAAACACGAGCACAAGCCTCGAAAGCTTGGAAGTTGTGCTACTTGGCATGAATTACTCCCTGCACGGGAAAACAATATTATGATGCTTGGAAGAATGTGAGGAATGCGAGGACACTAAAATAGCTATTAGCCATAGGAAACCAAGGGCTACTTGTTCATCCATTGTTCGAAAGCACTTAGCCAACATGGTGGAAATTGTTTTTTGAACCAGGGCTCAGACTGAACACGATAGGGTTCTCGGGAGGTTATCTCATCCTCTCGTGTCACGGGGAAGGAGTAAGGCATGAAAGAGGTGTCATAAAAGAAAAGGTTTGAACAGCGCTTATGAGAAGAGGGCTACCCCCCAAAAATTGGTGCTTAGTTTTCATTTAATGTAAAATCGGTTGGGCCTACTCATTTGATATGTACAAACATAAGTAAAAGACCCATGGTAATCCTAAAATTGAATTATTTAATAATAACCCCTAAGGAAAAAATGGTGGAATAGCCATTGGGGTCAACTTGGTTTGGGGAAATGCCATAGTATTCACACACCCCTTGAATAAGTTGCGGGACGGGAAAACTAAAGTCCTTGTCTACTTTGCCTTAATAAAATTATGATATCCCGGGGAGGATTTTGTGCTTGGTCAGCTACCCCAGGCATAGCCAGTTCGAATATGGAGGGCATGCCGGATTTCTACCTAAGTTCATCGGCCAACACAAATCGAGGTGGGAACCTTCCACCCCGTACCACTTCAGCCCTACATCCCTTAATTCGACCTTTAATGATCTAGCCTCCCTAAGAAGATTTTCATGTAGACTCAAATGTATGGGGCTTGGGGATCGCTCAGGATCAGAAGGACGGGAATCAACAAACTCGGCTATCTCATTGATGGCTCGGGGATCGGTACTAGACATCTTGTCTTACTAAGAAAATACAAATAACTTACTAAAGAAAATTATAAATCTCCAAGTACAAAAAATGTATCAATCAAACATATCGGAGGTTGAAATAATGGGAAATATGAAAATAAAAATACAAACTATTACGAGCCTATCAAAATCTCCCACACCTAAACGATGCTTGTCCTCAAGTATAAAATAGATCAACTCATTATCTCAATTTTTCGTCCTCCTTCCACTTCCTCCACATATCCAAAACATTTTTTTCATGCAACAAGACATTTTAATTTCTTAGCATCTCACAAAATAACATCATGAACAATCACTGCAATCAGAATGTGTAGAGACTAAAATGCATGGGATTTAACAACTACTCACAAGATTCGGTCATTCTGCTCATTAGTTTCTAGGATATATATCAACAAAATCTCATGTCAAATGAACTGAAATTTTTTACCATATGCTTGTAAATATATCACATCCTTCCACTAAATGAATGAATTAAAATACACAGACAAAAAATGCTATAAATGGATTGTAACGTGGCTAGGGGTAAGGTAGGGTAAAAAGAAACAATGAGCTGTAGCATTGGAGAAACCATAATAAACTTTTCTCAAAAAATAAAAATGTATCCAAAAACTCTTATATCTCATTATAACAATCAAGAGCATTTTTTTCTGTTTTTTTTTATTTTTTCTCTTCTTTTCTTTCTCACTTCGTCTACTTCTCTTCTTTCTCTTTTTTTCTGTTTTTGTTTTTGTTTTTGTTTTTGTTTTTTTGTAGACGGTGAATATAAGGATTCGAGATTGACTAAATCCAAACAATCCACACTATTTTGGATTGAGTGATGCTATTTGTGAAAAATTTACATGATTCTCCGATTCAAGGTTCACAAAGGGGGATAACCAACAAAAAGGATTTATTACGGCTTGTAATGTGATTATTTTTATTCAAAGAAAAATACTGAGGCTCAAACTTGGTTCACTAGGGGTCTATGAATCAGGGTAGGCTCAAAGAACGGCTCAGATGATGCGAAAAAAATGGTTTGAACCTAATGCCCTTATCATTTTGTCTATGCACCTAATCCACCACAAAGTGTTGACAAAGACATGTATAACAATGCAAGTTCTAGAAAAACTAACAATGCAATGAAAACACACAATCAAAGAAAATGGAGCATGATATAATGATTGCTCATAGGCTCAAAGCTCACCAAAGAAAAAATATAGCAATTGTGTTAAATCCCACACACTTGTCCTCTCTAACCATCATCAGGAGCAACTTATTCATAATGCAAAAGTGAGGATGCAAAAACATTTGCACGCAAAGAAAACATCATTTTTTTTCGCATCGGAGGCGATCAGGATTCAAAAGAAAGAGATAACAAATGAACTAGGTGCTTGGAACTAACAACATCACTATTTTTTTTATATTCTTTTTTAAAAATTAAAATGCAGAAAAAATAAATCAAAATACTAAAAATCGAAAATTCCACAGTCAAGTCAAACTTCTCACAATCAAATAAAAAACTTTCACACCTAAACTTGACATTGTCCTCAATGACAAAAAATAGATGCTCAACTAAAACGATAAGATAGTAGGAAAAGTTAGAGAACTCCCCTGAAAAATGTTGAGCATCGTAAAGAAACATCAACTACTGCTGCAGTGGGGAAACGGTGGTTCGATGATAGAAGCTGCTGAGAGAAGATGAAAAAAATGTAGGTTAAATTTTTTTTAATTAAAAAAAAGAGGAAAAAAAATAGATGTTCCTAGCAGTAGAGGTATTTCAACAAGGCGTGGTCACGCCTTTTGCAAAAACCTCTATTGGAACGAATTTTTTTTTTTAAAAAAAATTCAGTAGAGGTGTTTCAACAAGGCGTGGCCACGCCTTGTGCGAAATCTCTACTGGAACGAAAATAAATTTTTTTTTTAAATTCAGTAGAGGTGTTTCAACAAGGCATGGTCACGCCTTGTGCGAAAACCACTACTGTAACTAATTTATTTTTTTTTTTCAGAAATGGTTTCTTTATAAGGCGTGGTCACACCCTGTAAAAAGACCTCTTCTGCAAAAAAATAAGAATAAAATAACAATAACAATAATATAAATATTAAGAGAAAAAAAATTTGGGTTGCCTCCCAAAAGCGCTTGGTTTTTAGTCGTCAGCTTGACCCTCAGAAGTACTCATCAAAGAGCGGTTGACGCCCAAAGTACGTGTCATATGAAACCATATATGGGTCTTGGTTCCATGTGCCCTCAAGTTAGGCTTGATGTATGCAATGTAAGCTCGTCTCCTCAACAAAACGTGACTTTAAATAATAGGCATGAGATGAGTGTATCATCGTTGGCTCTTGAAGAACAAAATCTGTTGAAATCGGCAGTGGAGAAAGACAAGGATCTCCTAGATGTCTATATGATGATATTATCGACGAGCTCAAATCTATAGTCTCAGGAGCTTGTTCATCTCTCAACTTCATTGTTGCCTCATCTTCGTCTGATATTTCTTCCAAAACTTCTTCAGACTGAGGCTGAACAGTTTTCTCATTCAATGCCACGCGCTTGTTTACCATATCATTCAATCGACTTATGATTATTTCAAGACTATATCCCTCATCTTCTTGATGCTCGAAAGGTTAGTCTGTAATATCAGATTGGCTAATTTTTGGAGTGTATTGGTGGCTCCAACTCTGCAGCGAAGGATCCCAATACTGATGGTAGTCAAAGTCGGCCATATCATTTAGCAAATATATCACACTGTCTTCACGTCGACTAAGTAGTTGACTACCATTTGTTAGTGCTCCATTAAATACCTATCTTCGTGTAACTGTATCCAAACCTTTAAGAAAAATCCGAATAAGAACATAGTTAGAAAAATCATGATTGCTGAATGTTGTTACTAAATTATTGAATCTCTCCTATGCTACGTAGAATGACTCTCCGTTTTGTTGGGCAAAACTTGTGAATACTTGTCGATGAAACATCTCGAAGTATTTCACAACAAAAAATTCTCAAATTCTTCTTCTCTCGATGAATCACCTGTAAGAGAAGAACGAAGCATAAAAAAAATATAACGAAACTCGAAAAAAATTAACCTTGCACCGTTCCCCGGCAACGGCGCCAAAATATGGTGTGTTGTCGTTGACCACAAAATTAATTCCTACTCTTTTAAATAAAAACGAGTGTAATGGTGAGCAGGGTCGAATCCACAGGGAACGGTAGATTTATTCCTTTCGAGTAAAATGCAAATAAAGGGGGGATTTTGGATATGAATTAAATAAAATATTAAAACTAAAATTAGAAAGCAATAAAAAATAATAAATCTAAACGAGAATTAAATTACCAAACTGATTCAATGGAATTTTCACTATTCAATAGTGTCACTGTTCATCGGCTAACATATTATTTATTCATGCAGTTACAAGTAATTAACCTTATAATTATAGGGATAGCCGCTAAAATCTTTGTGTTTTCCTAATTTAATTGACCAAACCCAGCATCCAGTCAAAACTTATCACTAATTAACTGGGTACGATAGCGTTCCATATTAATTAAAAATAGCATTTTCGTTTTGTGAAAACAGTTAATCCTAAATCTAACAACCGAGATAGCTGCAATTGATAGATTGAATTTCGTTGATTTATTTAGATTAAATATGCTATGATATCACAACACACATAATCTATTGCTACTCATGTACCAATCGTTCGTGACAATTACGGATCACTGAATTCATGGTTAGCAATCGAAAATCTTATATCGAATTAAATTATCAGATTAATGGATATACAATATTCATAGAATTAAATCATAAATCGACAAATACTTGAACAAAACACGAATATTAAATTAAATCACAAAAGCCTCACAGTATAAATTGAAATAGTAAAAATATCCCTTGAATCAAAAGTAAACTTAGCCTTGCGCCCTTTTTTTTCTTCTCTTGTGCGTGAGTTGTGGAGGAAGAAATTGGAGAGAATTTACTTTGTTGCCGCCTCTTCTTCTTACGTAAGGATGGAGAAAAAATGGTTGGAGGAAAAATTGATGCCGCCTCTTCTTTTCTTACTACTTGAATAGAGTATGATTTGGATCCAAAAAAATAAGGCTAAAAATCCCACTAATCTCTTAATTAACCTAAATCTTAAAATATAAAATAATAGATAATGTTTTATCTAGATTTTCCCTCCTTGCAATTTTTGGTAGTTGAAACATCATCACAAGGCGTGGCCACGCCTTATTCCAGGACCTCTTCTGGTTTGGCCATTCTCTTTCTAACTCTATATTGAAAACTTCAAATGTGATAAACATCACCTTTTTAACTCAAATGTGCTCCAAGACCGTAAAAGTTCCTCCTACAATAAAATTACACAAAAATTTATCAATCAAACATATCGGAGGTTGAAATAACGGGAAATATGGAAATAAAAATACTAACTATTACGAGCCTATCAACCCCGACACAGAATTCCAACACTGGAATGCCAAACGGATTTCCTTCTTCTCTCTTGAATTTCGGCCGAGACTTGTGGATGATGAGGGAGGGCCGAAAGTTTGGAGAGTGAGGGGAGGGAATGGCCGAAACTTTGATGTATTTTGAGAGCATTTTTCCACCCCTTTGATGTAGTATTTATAGGCAAGAAATTACCCTTCCTTTACCCCTTGGTCGACCACCTTGCACCCCAGGAAAAGTAATTATGGTTTGGTTATCCCCATGAGTCACCTTGAGCATTCCAAAGATAATTTCTTACACCATAACTTTGCCTTAACCCTTAGCTTAATCCCATAGCTCCTTTATGGCTTTAATCAAGAGTCATTTTCTTGCATACTTAATTTGTCCAAATCTTTAGCTCATCTTTTAGCTCCCTTTATGGTCTTGTTAGGACAAGCTTGGTTGAGCTTCTTCGACTGGAAGTTTGCGTCCTTGAGCCGGGGTTTTACTCCTCCCGTGAAAACTCTTCGATGGATGCGGTTAGTTGCAGCTTAGCATCCCGATGAACTATTCCTCTAGCTTAGAATCTACTTTCTCGAGTTAAATTTGATGAAATTTAAGTTATTATTCAAGTTGTTTAGTTGAAACGAAAATTGCTGAACTTATTTTAAGTAATTTTCATATTACTTACTTTATTTGCTTCGGTCGAAATTTCCTGGTTCCCACACTTATCCTCAGCGGGTAACAAAAATGATAGCCTTCACCATGGTAGATATCACGTCAGCGTATAATGGAATTCTAGGAGGACCAGCCCTGAAGGATTTTAGAGCCATATCTTCCAGTTATCATCAGAAGCTTAAGTTTCCTGTTTGTGCGGGGACCAAAAAGTCGCACATGATTGTTATGAAAGAATCTTGAAGGAAGAAGAAAAGAGAGGTCGCGAACATTCACATGGAAGCTTGAGCTCGGTCTTGCCGTTGTAGAGTCATTCGGAGAAGCTTCTAAGTGCGTAACTTTGTCCTGTGGAGGTACAAGAGGAGCAGATATGAAAGTTGGAGAATGCGCCGGGCGAGGCTCTAAAGAGGCTCGAGAATGCTTCCCACCTTAGGGAATATCATGCTGGATTTTATCGTTGATGTATTTCATCTTTGCATTTTCCCATGTAATCAGTTGGAATTCAATAAAATCAAGTTCTTCTTTTCAATTTATGAATGTTGGTGTATTATGAAAGCAAGAAATTTTTTATTTTTCTGCTAAGGCGTCGCCTAGCAGAGGAGTTAGAGGGTGAGGATGGAGAATCTTTATTTTCTTGCTAAGGCGTCGCCTAGCAGAGGAGTTAGAGGGTGAGGGTGGAGAATCTTTATTTTCCTGCTAAGGCATCGCCTTGCAGAGGAGCAGAGTTGGGGATGAGAAAAATTTTATTTTCATGCTAAGGCACTTTCTAGCAGAGGAGCATAGTTGGGGAGGAGATAAATTTTAATTTTCCTGCTAAGGCTTCGCCTAGCAGAGGAGTTAGAGGGTGAGGGTGGAGAATCTTTATTTTCCTGCTAAGGCGTCACCTAGCAGAGGAGTTAGAGGGTGGGGGTGGAGAATCTTTATTTTCCTGCTAAGGCATCGCCTAACAGAGGAGCAGAGTTGGGGATGAGAAAAATTTTATTTTCCTGTTAAGGCGTCGCTTAGCAGAGGAGTTTATAGGGTGGAGGTGGTAAATTTTTATATTCCTGTTGAGGCATCGCCTAGCAGAGAAGCAGAGTTGGGGATGAGAAAAATTTAAATTCCTGCTAATGCATCGCCTAGTAGAGGAGTTAGAGGGCGAGGGTGGTAAATTTTTATTTTCCTGCTAAGGCCGGCTTAGTAGAGGAGTTAGAGGGTGAAGATGGTGAATTTTTATTTTCCTGCTAAGGCCTGGCCTAGCAGAGGAGTTAGAGTGTGGAGGTGTTGAATTTTTATTTTCCTGCTAAGGCCCGGCTTAGCAGAATAGTTAGAGGGTGGGGGTGGTGAATTTTTATTTTCCTGCTAAGGCCCGACCTAGCGGAGGAGTTAGAGGGTTGGGGTGGTGAATTTTATTTTCCTGCTAAGGCCCGACCTAGCAGAGGAGTTAGAGGGTGGGGTGGTGAATTTTTATTTTCCTACTAAGGCCTGGCTTAGCAGAGGAGTTAGAGGGTGAGGGTGGTGAATTTTTATTTTCCTACTGAGGCCCGATCTAGCAGAGGAGTTAGAGGGTAGAGGTGTTGAGTTTTTATTTTCCTGCTAAGGCGCGGCTTAGCAGAGGAGTTAGAGGGTGCAGGTGGTAAATTTTTATTTTCCTGCTAAGGCACCGCCTAGCAGAGGAACAGAGTTGTGAAATAGAAAATTTTTATTTTCCTGCTAAGGCATCGCCTAGCAGAGGAGTAGAGTTTGGGAGGATAAAAATGATATTTTCCTGCTATGTCGTCGCCTAGCAGAGGAGCAGAGTGGAGGAGGAGAATTAAATTTTTCCTGCTAAGGCATCGCCTAGCAGAGGAGCAGAGTGGAGGAGGATAATTAAATTTTCCTGTTATGGCATCGCCTACCAGAGGAGCAGAGTGGAGGAGGAGAATTAAATTTTCCTGCTAAGGCATCGCCTAGCAGAGGAGCAGAGTTTGGGAGAAATTAAATTTTATTTTTCCTACTAAGGCATCGCTTAGTAGTGGAGCAGAGTTTGGGAAGAGAAAAATTTATTTGGTTTGTCGATAACGAAAGATGTTTGTGGCTGCGAAAATTACGGGGATCAAGGGCTGGGGGCGAAGGGAGAGTGCGAGGTGATGTGCTGGGCGAGCGTTGGGTAAGCGTGGCAAGGGCGAGCTGGCGTCGGGCGAGTGTGGAGCAGCGCTGGGCGAGAGTCAGGCGAGCGTGGCAGGGGCGCCGGGGAGCGCTTGGCGAGCGTGGCGGAGGAGCTGGGCGAGCCTCGGGAGAGCGTGGCAGAGGCGCGCCGGGCGAGCATGACGTGCGTACTGAGGCGAGCTGGCGGAAGAGTGGGGCGCGCTGAGGTGAGCGCTCGTGCGGGGCTAGTGTGACGTGTGCGCTGGGGTGAGCTGGCGGGGGCAGGGCGAGCGTGCGAGGGCGTGCGCGCGGTAGCAGACGGCGAGCAGTCGAGGGCGAGGGCCAGGAGTTTGGCGCGTTGGGCGAGGCTACGCAACGGCTGTGCGCTCGGGCGAGAAGGCAGGTGCTCGGGCGAGGCGAGAACGACGGGGCTGGGCGAAGTGGTGTGCGGACGTATGGGCGAAGGTGGGAGCGTGCGAGGCGGCGAGGAGGCGAGAGTGAGGCTTGGGGCGAGGGTACAGCTTGGGGCGAGGGGGCGAGAGGCGAGGGCGAAGGGGTGAAGGGTTGCCCTGGCTGAGGAGAGTGGAGCACGGGCGATGCTACGAGGGGCGAGAGGAGGGATGGCGAGGCGAGGGTGCGAGTAGGGAGGTGTGGACGTGTTGGTTTGCGGGCGAGGGGCGTGGTGTGATGGCGGTGACTGGCGAGGCGGCAGTGCGAGGATGTGTGGAAGGGCGGCGTGAGGCGAGAACACGTTCTAGGCGAGCGTTGGAAGAGACAAATATGGAGGGGAAGAGAAGTAAATAGTGCGTGGGAAAAATGAGAGTGAAGGAAGGAAGGATCTCTATTTTTAGGTGAGGCCCAAATCAGGTCTGGCTCTTCAGAGGAAGATTATGATTTAGCTTGTTTCCAAATTTTTGGAGACTGACGAACGGCTGGAAGAAAATGCACAACTCGCACCCCGTACCCCGAGGACAGCCCAACTAATCAAACTTCGAACCTGCGATTCAATTCTACTCGGGAGGGGGAGACCGGTGATACCCCAGGAATGGGCCCACTACCTCTGGCCCATCCGAAGCCCAAGAGAAAGGCATGCCCATCAAGGGTCCAGGTATTCTCCTATAAATACCAGGTTTGAGTGTATGATAAGACATTAAATATATTGTTTTCAGCAGCACCCTTAGCTGCTCCCCCCATATATCATCAGTCACTGACTTGAGCGTCGGAGGGGCTACGCCATGACACCCTCCTGGCCCCCTCTTAACGGTCTTTTTCGTGATTTCAGGCTCAGGGTAATTTCAAAATCATGCGTCTGTACTAGTGACACTTGCTGGGAGCGGACACTAAATTTCCCGTGAGTATCACTCCTAAACACTGTTCTATATGATGTATCAAGATATAATGAGACAGACAATGCAAGTTCTCGTCAGTAGAGATATTTATAATTTGGTATTTGCGTGGTTGTAAATGTGTATTGACAAGTCGAGATCCGACTATATTGACTGCAATGCAATACAACATTTTGTATGCAACATAATGCCAAAATCTATTAACGAAATATAAAATATTATTAAACAAAATCTTTACTCTTAAAATCATTGGATTCAAAGAAAGATACAGGCGGCATAGATAATAATATTTCATAAGAACAGGAGAGGCCAGACAAAATTTCGAAAATATATATAAATCTGGTCAAAATTAAATAATATCATCTCTCCAACTTGTAATTATACACATTTACGTTACATTAAAAAAGATATTTAAATTCAGTTCCCAATCACGAGCATCCTCGTCAGTGCCGTACTCTGATTAAATTTTGTTTCTGGTAGCAAACTTGTTATTGTCGGTCTGGTCGTGACGTAATCGCTCACGCCACTCACGTAATGACAAGAACCACTTTGTTTTTTTTTTTTGGATTCTTCTTCAGATAACTCAGTCACTCCCACACGAATTATGTGTGCCTCTCTTTGGGATGATTTTATGTATATATATATATATGTAAGATATATATCAATTCAGTTTATATTTGTAATGAAAATAATATTTTTGACATAAAAAATTATATATTTTAATGAATCGGGTTTTTTTTTTTGAGATAAAATGAATCGGGTTAAATAAGATATATGTCTCCCAAAATTAATTTGTAAAGTAATATCAAACGAGTTTTGGTGATCAATTATATAAAGTCCACTATTACTATGTAATATGATATGATGTTTAAAAATCATCTCCAAAGATTTTAGTTGATGTGAAACATTAATTTTTTTAATAACTTCACATGAAAAATATCATGTACGAAACAGTAATTGATAACCACACAATTTGGGTAGAGTTTAAAATTTGGCTCTAGTGTGTGTTTTTAAAACAGGTAGGCCTCTCCTTGTGTTGAAATACTGGTAAAGAAATTAGGATAATAATTGATTGTCACGTATCTCTAATTTCAAAAAAAATTTACTCACATAATTATAAATTTTTCACATCAATAAAAACTATAAATATGACAGTGTTATACATATGACAGTATTATAATAAATATTACACGACGAGTAGGTCTCTTGAGCAATGTCAGAGAATTATATTTATGAGACAAATCGATCTGATCTATATGAAATTTAACTTACATGAAACAAAATCCATGTTTTAAAACTACTTATAAATGGTATAGCATGTAGAGGATTTACGGTCTTGAAATAAATGATAGGCCTACATGTTTTAAAAACACACGGGTGCTCAAATTTTTATTCAAACCGAAAAAATTGAAAATCAAACTTAACCAAAAATCAAAATTTTAAATTTGAGTATAAATGATAAAAGAGAAGTAAGTTTGTATATATGGTTTAGTTTTGGATTATATTTATTAAAATCGTACGATCGAAAAAATAAAAATTTAATTAAATTAATGATTTTATTTAGATTATATATTTTATGAGATGATATTTTGTGAATTAAGAATATTTTTGTTAATTTTCAGTTGATTGTTATTTATTTTATTTATTTAGAGTTTATATTTCAATTTTTCTTGCTAAAAACAATATAGTATATTTAACTACTAATTTGAATAATTATTTCAAATAAATCTGCTCGAAATAACTGAACTATTTTCATAGAAAACCGACCGAACCAAAGGAAAACAACTCAAATTGAAATTAAAAAAAATGGAAACTGGAAAAAAACGACACGCTTCAGATCTTTTTACCAGATTTTCACACAATTGCACGTGACTACCAGCTTTTGAGTTTGTAAGGGGTTGGAAAAATGAGATTCGAACGGGGTATATACCGAACTACATTATTTCTTGATTATTGTTTAAAATAAATGAGACATTAATTGAGTATTATTGAAATGATTATATATTATTAATATAGTAATAATAATTCACATGGCAATTGGATTGTCATTAGCAGTGTTCTAAAAAAATCCGTGAAGAGAAATATAATTTTCATGTTAAATTTATTTCTCAAGAAATATTCTTCTTTGTTGATATGATATTTAATATTTAATTATGGTTTTGTCTTTCTAGATAATTATGTTAAGATTTTATTGTGATATGATTTCTTCCTTGAATTTAATTTCCAATTGATAAGATTATGTGGAATATTGGGTTTTACCTTTCTAGATATTATCTTTGTGATAAATATCTTCTAGATATAATATTTATGATAATGATTTACATGATATGGTATATTGATTTGTTTCTAATATAATTCTTGTTTACCATATCTTATAGATTTCTTTATGGAAGATAAACTCTAGGAGAGATGAAAGCTATACATAAGAGGTGATCAACGTGAGGTGATTGAGGGCGAATAAAGAGAAGAGTGTAGAGGGAGAGAGAGAGACGAAGAAAAATTCAGAGAGTTTTAGTGGAAGAGATTTTTCGTGAAGAGATTTTCGTGGAAATAGTTTTTCGTGGAGGTGATTTTCGTGGGAGTTCTTCGTTGGAGATTTTCGTGGTGGTCTTTTCTCTTGGTCAAATATTCACTCACTTTTGCACGTTCAGAATTTCAGAGAAAACCTTATTCAAGAGACGTCCTGTGTTTGAAGAGTTGTGACAGGATGTTGCCGTGAATGTTGGGAACATCTCCAGACAACATCTGGGAAGAAGTTGGCCGAAGATTGCTTCTCTTGGATCTACTGCTTGACAACACGTTTTTGCTTTCTTGTTTTAGTGTTATTCTGGTTGTTTGTTTTTAGAAATCATTTATTTTCTCAACTTGTTGAGGAAATTGATTTTTGTCATAATCACTAGTGTTAGGTTTTTGTGTAAATATTGTGGTTTTCTAGTGATTAATTTTTGCTATAAGGTACCGCACAAGTATTTATACTTGTGCATATTTAATCTTGTCCATCTATTTATTTCAAGTCAATTTGTGTTATAAAAGTTAATTTTCCGCTGCATGTAGATGTTGTCCGAGATGTTGTAACATCTGGCACAACACCTAATTATGATAAAACACAAATTTACTGTTTTACATCCTATACTGAGATTCTTATTATTTTCGATATCTGTCGGACAAAATAATCCTTACAAGTGGTATCAGAGCATACTCTTGATATATTAAGTGCTGATTCTGGTTTTTGTTTTGTTTTGACAGAAATATTTAATGGACACATCACTTGCAAACGGAGCACTTCGACCACCAGCTCCTAAACCTCCTATCCAACATCCATTTCGACCAAGGAATGAAGAAAATCGCTGGTTGCAGGTGAATCTTTCAGGTGTTGCCCTAGGTGTTGCCACTCCTGGCCGCAACATCTGCAAAAAATCAAAACTTTATGAAGAGTTATTTGAAGATTGGACCAAAAGGAACAAGCTTAACTCAAATCTTTTGAAAGAAAATACCGAACTGAAATCGGTGGTGGCGAAACCTGAAGTAATTTTGAGCAAAAAGGACTTAAAACTGCATAAGACCAAAGAAAAGCTTCAAAAGGCAACTGAGACACTCACCAAGTTTAATTCAAGCACATCCAAGCTTGATTCCATAATTTTGATATGAAGAGATGACGAAAAGGGCTTAGGTTTCAAAGACAGCGTGTTTGAGATTGGTGAATCTTCAAAATCCACGGTATTTGTGAAAGAAAAAACTGAAACATGTACACCATCACAAATTACACCTTCAATCAAAAGCTCTCCACTAAAAAGACAACATGCTGCACCCGTGCCTAAGAAAAGAAAACGCAGGTATGTATGCCATTAATGTTTTAAGCCTGGTCATATCAGGCCCTACTGTTTTAAACTCGAGAATGACTGCTGGAATCGAAAGACTAATCGGATGTTGCCCCGAATGTTGTCCAACACTTTCCGCAACACCTCCCACCATCGACCTACAGTAAGACAAATTTGGGTCTCAAAGGTAAAAACTCACTGTAAAGTCGTCTATACTTCGTTGAAGACTAATACTGCAGGTCATTGGTACTTTGATAGTGGAAGCTCACGCCACATGACGGGATCACGAGAATATCTCAACGATTATGTTGAGCAAAAATGTGGTAGAATGACATATGGAAGGGGAGCTAAAGGAAAAATTGTTGGAAAGGGTACTTTGAGTGTTGAAGGACTGCTAAAGCTCCACAATGTGCTTCACGTCGAAGGATTAAATTCAAATTTGATAAGCATAAGCCAATTGTGTGATGATAATTTGCATGTCAAGTTTGATAAACATACTTGTGAAGTTTTTGATGAAACTAACTTGTGCATTATGACAGGTACAAGGTCTTCAGACAATTTCTACCAAATAGGTGAAGAGCTTTCATGCAAACATGCAGAAGTTAGTGAACTCGACCTATGGCATCAAAAACTTTGACATGCTAGTTTCAAAACCCTGAAGAATTTGAGAAAGTACGATGTTGTACGAGGTATGCCTAACCTATCATCTAGTACACCATATGTTTGTGGAGACTGTCAAAAAGGTAAGCAAACTCGCGTGTCACATCACATGTTGCCCCAATTTGGGACAACACGTTGCCTCGAATTGCTACACATGAATCTTATGGGTCCTGTGGAAGTGGAAAGTTTTGGTGGTAAGAAGTATTCATTTGTTTGTGTTGATGATTTCTCACAGTTTTCATGGATAAGTTTCATTAGGGAGAAATCAGACACTTTCAATGTATTTAAAAAAATGGTCACAAGGATTACAAACTTTCATAATTTGAAGGTTACAAGGATAAGGACTGACCATGGTAGGGAATTTGAAAACTCCTCATTCTCATCTTTTTGTGACAAGAAAGGTATTTCACATGAATTTTCTGCTCCAAAGAAACCACACCAAAATGGGATAGCCGAACGTAAGAATAGAACACTTCAAAAAATGGCAAGGGTGATGTTGACTTCAAAGTGCATTTCAAAGCGTTTTTGGGCAGAAGCCCTTAACACCGCATGTCATATTTCAAATAGGGCGTATTTGAGAAGTGGTTCGACTATGACATCATATGAGATAATTATGGGAAAGAAGCCTAACATTAAATATTTTCATGTTTTTGGTTGTGTGTGCTATGTTTTGAATGACAGGAATCAACTTGCAAAATTTGATTCAAAGAGTGATAAGTGTTTGTGTGACGTCCCGAAATTTGAGATCCACATGAACCACGTGCGTGCAAGTTAATAAATTCCTTATGTATTTTATTAAATGGTTTTAATGCATGCTTAATTCATTGATTTGGGTTTTAATTCACGATTTAAGAATTTGCATTATTTAATATTTATGTTTAATTGATGCACGTTAAAATACTTTTCGAGTTTCATGTTTCGGGCGATTATTCGAGACAGGATCGAGGAAAAGATCGGTGACGATTTTTAGCAATTTAAAGTGTGGTATTTTATTTTAAGTTAAGAGTGGGGCATTTTAAATAATTTATTTAGTTTTTAGTATTTTAAAAACTTTATTTATGTATTTAGTAATTTAAGAGTTTAGAACTTTTAAAATTAGTATGTAATTATTAGAGGAGTTTGATTAAATTAGTGTGTGTCAACCTTTAATTAGTATTTTAATTAGTTAATTTAGCACTAAATTCTCCTAATTAAAAACCCACACACACGTTACACACACTACATATTACACACACTAAACACACACACCCTACACATCTTATTTTAAGATTTTTAAAAGGAGATAAACCTAGGGTTCCATAGCATTCAGCAGCCGCCCCACCCCCTTCACCATTCCATCAATTTTCAAGAGTTTTCATCGCAAGATTTTAACGCCACGTTCGTCCCGGATCGAGCCTCGCACCGTCTCCACTTCGGTATCGTCGTATCGGTATTTTAATACATCAAAAGGCACGTATATTCTGTTCTTGATGCATCGATCTTGTCATATTATGCGTTGTGTTGTTATTTATGCGAAAAATACATCTGTGATGCGTAGATGTTTGAGCAATCGTGTTTAGATCAAGTATGAAACGATTTTTGGATCACCAAATTCACGTTTTTTCTGTCTTTTCAAATACTGCGATTTTTCGGTCAAGATTTTGAGAAAAATTTCCGGAGAAAAATGTAGAACTTTTCGATGCCTTCGATTTGATATAAAATTCGAGTTATTTGGATAAAAATTGAGGGAGTTATGGCGTTTTTCGTGCGACTGCTCAAACTGCATTTTCAGAAAACTTACGATATTGATGTGTTCTTCAAGTTTTATGGTTGCAGGCTTCGTTGGGGATCGACGGGCGTTCGTTGTTGCGCTTAGGTATGATTGTTATGATGTTGGGTTGATATTCAACGGGTTGGTTAGCGCCGTTAGGCCCTTGTATTCAATAGTGGTCATAGGGTTTGATCGTTATGCCAAATTCGTGTCCACGAGTTTATTGTGTCGCTTAGGATGTGTGATTGTTTGGAAGCGATTGTAGAAGTTTGAGTCAATATTATAGTAGTCCAGGATGTGTCTTGAGGTGTCCACTTATGTTCCATGTTGTTTGTTGGGTGGAATATGCATAGTGTAAGATTTCTTCTCGCAGGTTTCGGCGTCCCGCAGGTGCACGGACCCGGACACGGACCCTGGCACGGGGTCCGTGCCCCTCTCCTTTCCGAGTATTCCCTTCACAGTAGGTACACGGACCCGGACCCGGACCTATAGACGGGGTCCGTGCCTTTCCTTTTCGAGACACACACACCATGCAGTACCTACACGGACCCAAGCCCGGACCTAGGCACGGGGTCCGTGTCCTCCTATTTTTGGGATACATTCTTTCATCACTTAGGATTCGGTTTGAGGTTTTATGCTAAGGTTTAATATGATGTTTACAAGGTCGAGTCATGGGAAATGTTAGAACGTACTAAGTATTGATTGAACTTGAGAGTAAGTATGATTTCTACGTCTAAGTTATGCAAGTTAAGTATGCAATTTCATGTTAGTATGTCGCAGCAACGGCCCCAGTCGAAGTCCAACGAATCCCTCAACGCCAAGTAAGTAAGTATGTTGACGTGCAAAGAAAGTATTTTAAGTTTTGGAGGTATGCTAAATGTCTTGTGACCAAAGTATGTTTAGGATTGGAAAGCGTTAAATTATGAACGGGGACCAATCCGCCCGTTAAATTATGAACGAGTTAGATCGAGGTTGGAAAGCGTTAAATTATGAACGGGGACCAAACAGGCCGTTAAATTATGAACGGGGATCTCATGTATGTGGCAGTGGATACGTCCCTGTCAGCCCAGTACTGTGGTTTAGTCTGATCTGGCGATTATGTTATAGGTCACTTGCTTTGAAACATCCTCTACGCAAAAGATGAAGTTATGTATGTTCAAGTATGTTCAAGTATGCAGCATGCTTAAGAAAAGTTTATGTTGATGGCACGTCTAAGTATGTATGTACGTATGTTCAAGTTTTAATACGCAAGTCAAGTTTTAAGTATGTATGTCCTATTTTAAAGTTGCATGTGATTTTATTATGTACTACTCGTTACTACCAGTTTATACGTGTTGAGTCTTTAGACTCACTAGACTTGATCGATGTAGGTGAGTATGTTGATGAGGAGACAGGAGGTGGTGACCAAGGGGCAGGCTTGGACTGAGTGGGAGGCTAAACCCGAGGACCGCCATGTTTAAGTTTTATGCAAAAGTTAAATTACTCCGATTTCATATTTTGATGGAATACTTTGAGCAAACCTTTTGTGAGCAAATTTTTATTGTAGTTATTTTGAACAACCATGTCTTATGCGGGACTTGGTTGAGATATTTTATGGCAGACATTGAAAGTATTTTTACATTCAAGAAATTTTTTAATTTTTCCGCAAATTTTGAGTATGAAAAGTACGGTACGTTACAGTTGGTATCAGAGCGGTGTTCTTGTAAAGGGTTACGCCTACTGCCAGTCGCAAGAAGCTCACGAAGTCACACCTCAAGTCTGTAAGTTTTAAAATTTTAAATTATTTCATGTATTAAGCATTCAAGTCATGATTTCAGCATGTGCATATTTTAATGCAACCACCTGTATGTTTACATGACATACGTTTTAGAGGACATGTTTATCTGTCGTTATGAATTGAGATTGGATCCTTAAAACTTTTATGCATGTTACGACATGAAATGAGAAATTATTTAATTTTCTTGCATGCTGGTGCGGTGGAATTGGACATGAGCAAGAATTTTGCTTTTGGGCGTCTGGAAAAGTTGGAAATGATTTGTCTATATTAATTTTTGGTTAGTAGTACTGATGTTATACTTGTGGGTAATAAGTTAAATTTGACAATTACGAATGCTTTTGAGACTTGTAGATTTTCTAAGAAATTACTGATGGTTTGAGGTTGCTAGCTTAGTTGCTTTTTGAGAACTTCGTGTAAAGATTAATTATTTGAGACTACGATGATATTTGGAAGTATACAAGCATAGAATTTATTTAGGATGCATGCTCCCCCTAATGGGATTTAAGGATTTAATTGCACGAATTGAGAATTTTAAGGACCTAGTGGTAATGACCGATAATTTCAGGACCTAAGTGCAAAGATAAAAATCCTAAGGGACTAGTTTCGAAGTTATCGTTTGGGATTAAATTTCGAGTTTCGAGGATTTTAAGGTTTATTTGGGACCGGAAATGCAAATTTTGAAGAGTGTAGCAAAATGTAAGTTCGAAATTCAGAAAATTTTGGGGATTAAATTCGAATTTTTGAGGAACACTTGGGTTAAATCAGTAAATTTCGAGGCTATGAGAATTGAATTTGGGTCTAATAAGCTTAAAATATTTGAATTTTATGTTGCGAGGAACTTACACAATGGAATTAGGAACACCAAGAACTTATGGGTAAATGTGGAATTTCCGAAATTTAGGACAAACTGGATAATTTTGATGAAATAATGAATTAATGCTACAATTTTAAGGAATTTTGGGGACTAGTTTAGTAGTAAGTGAGAATTGAATAGTTTAAATGATAGGAATTTTCGATGATTTAAGCTCGAAGGGATCATTAGAACCTTGAAGTATCTGGCTTATAATATTATAAGAAATGGTAATCAAGGGGATGGTAAGATGAATCGACATTGGGCTCGAAAAGTTAAGCGCTAGTGAATTAATGTTGCGGCAAATTTAAAATTCAGGGTGATAACGATTTGAGGTAAAGTTGATCGGTTAGCTAAGTTATAAGAGTAGACATTGAGTTAGCGAAATTTTTTTTTTTGGGAACTTAAGTTGATTTGTCATAAGTTTTAGTCATGATTGTAAAAGTTAAGTTTGTACCTTTGTTGGAATTTGATTTTTCTAGAAGGTTGGGTATGGTTGATGATTAGGTTATTTGATAGACGACACATGTAAGAATTGAGGTAGACATCTTGTCTTGGGAAATTTTTGTAGGTTATTACGAGACTTGAGAATAAGTGAATATGTGTGTTGGAATTATGTTATCCAAAACTATTTGGACTGCGTAAGGTTGAATTTCAAATTTATGGGATATTTGCTCATACGGAATTTTTGGGTGAAAGAAAAACAAAGGGAATTATTGGTGTTCAACATAAGTTATCAATAAATGAATATTAAGATTTTTTATTGAGTAAGAAATCTACAAGCTTGATATGGGGATTCTAGAATTCTATGGGTTATAAGTGGAGTTGATTCATTAGAGTTAGTCCATTATTAATAAAGGAAGCTTATTAAGTTTTATACGCTAGAATTAATTGAGTATTGGGGATACGTCTAAGTGGGACATTCTTTCCAATGAGGAAGGCTCAAGTGTCTTAGGCTTTAACTATATTGTAATCGTGAAGAAAATAGTTTAAGCTTGTGATTGATGCTAGAAAGTTTTTATTATTTAAGGAGATGATCGATATTATATATTTTGGGGTTTTACGGATTTATGTTACTCGAAATTAAAGGTTGGCAACAATTTTATATTTGGGATTTACTCGTAAATAGCTAAGTTATGTAAGTTTGTATCGTAAGGTAAATATTTGATTCAAGGATTGTTGGCCAATATTAACATATGGGGATTAAGATAAGATTTAACTTTTAAGTGTATTGCTGAGGATGAAAGTTGATCAGTAACCGTTGGTGCTAAGACCTCTTAGGTTGGACTGCATAAATGCGTATGTAATAGTTCGATGAGCATTAAGGGTATGGTATGAGAAAGTAAGATACGATAAGTTTGAACCTCTATTCCTAATATTGGGAATTGTGAGAAAAATCAGAATTCGAGTTCATAGCAAAGTAAAACTAAGTACGCCATAAGTCGTTTTAAGTTGTGATTCGCAAACGAGGTTTTTGGTAAGTAATTTAATTAGGATTGAAGAGACGTAAGGACAACATAAGACTTAATTTTATTCAGAGTAGCGCAGCGGTAGCGTGGATCGTTGGGATACTAGAAATAAGAATATAACTTTTGGATTATCGAGGATAAGCAAATTTCGGGGACGAAATTCAAATTAAGGGGGATAGATTGTGACATCCCGAAATTTGAGATCCACATGAACCACGTGCGTGCAAGTTAATAAATTCCTTATGTATTTTATTAAATGGTTTTAACGCATGCTTAATTCATTGATTTTGGTTTTAATTCACGATTTAAGAATTTGCATTATTTAATATTTATATTTAATTGATGCACGTTAAAATACTTTTCGAGTTTCATGTTTCGGGCGATTATTCGAGGCGGGATCGAGGAAAAGACCGGTGACGATTTTTAGCAATTTAAAGTGTGGTATTTTATTTTAAGTTAAGAGTGGGGCATTTTAAATAATTTATTTAGTTTTTAGTATTTTAAAAACCTTATTTATGTATTTAGTAATTTAAGAGTTTAGAACTTTTAAAATTAGTATGTAATTATTTTAATAGAGGAGTTTGATTA